>NC_045638.1:5549376-5872948 GCF_009829145.1 Chiroxiphia lanceolata | reverse complement strand
CCACTTTGAACTCCAGGTTTTAATTAATTTATTGCTGTCATGTGTGTACAAGTCCTCTGAAGTTCATCATGTTTGCATGAATTTGAGCATGAAATTAGAAACTGCTCCCCTGACTAATATTCCAACCCAGTGAGGAATAATGTGTTTGACAACAACAAAAACTGTGGCAGCCAGTACTTACACCTCTAGCCATGTAGTTTTTCTGAGCATGCTTTTGCCATTTTCCAGCTGCTTCCACTCTGCCACATTTACCTCCACTTATGAAACTAATTACAGACATCTTTTGCACTGAATGTCCTGCCCCCACTCTGACTTCTTCTATTTTATCTACCCCGTAACACTTTTGCTAGCTGAGGAATGAGTGAAATTCTCACAACACTGAATTCTACCTTTTACTATCATATTTTAAAATACTGTATTTTTCAGAAGCAGCTTTGTAACCCTCTTTGATGTCTGCATAAACTTGGCAAACCGTGCCTATGAAGTAAGTCTAATGGTATTGCAAGTCAGAAGCAGTACATAAAAAGCATTTTGTTGCCCATATGGAGTTTCCTCACCATTTTTCAGAATTCTACAAAGTCTGCTCATCGAAATATACAAGGAAGATTCAAACCTATTTTTCATTCAAAATGAGATATATCTGTTCCATGAGCTGCTTCATGAGTATGGGGACAGATACAATCAGCAGCAGGCAGGAGAAATGAAAATGCCTCTTCTCTCAGTACACTTTCTACTCTCCAAATTTCTCTGATGACCCAGCTCAGGCTACTTCTCTTTCAAAACCATGAAAACCACTAACATAAGTGTCTATTCCCTCATCTCTCCCTGTGAGATCAGAAAACACAAGAATACTAAGCAGCTACTCAAGACTTGAGGCAGAGACATGAAGGAAATATTCCAATGCTCCTCCCTAAACCTGTTGGGCAGATAAATAAAAGTCCAGATCCCAGTCTGGATATTTGAGCATCCCCCAGATGCTCAAATCCCCCTACATTGCCACAGGGGTAGCAGGTTATTTTCCTGCACAATTCATGGACATGCCACACAAAAACATGTTGATCATCTTATGAGTTGTGCTCAATGCTAATTACATCAGTTACCTCTAAGAAATAATTTTTCCATGCAGAATACACAATACTTTTGTAGCTGAAAGACAGAAGTGTAGTGGTTACCCAGCTTTTAAAAGTGAAATCATATACTCATAGCAAATAACCCTGATATAGGAAAAATATTCATGAAGAATATTATATTGCATATAAAGAATATAATGTTATAATTGACAGTAATCCACTTCCTGCACTGTATCACATCTCTTTCTGGGATGAGGAATTTGGGAGCCTGACCCCCATGATGCAGAAGTCATACAAAACCAGGAGAGAGAATATTTACCCAGGGCTTTGCCCCAGACTCCAAAAAAGCAACCTGAGGCTCCTGCCCACTCTGCCATGGCACCACTAAAAGCAGTCTCCACTCAGGCATGATTTATTTTAGAAGTTTTAGTTGAACCACTGGCAACCACAGCTGTCTAAGTAGGCTAGAAAACAGACCAACAGCAGTGAGTCAGCACAGCAAATAGGGAAATATGGTATAACAACAGCTTTGGTATCCATTTGAACAGTCTGTACTAGGGATTCTCCAGATAAGCTGTAAAATTAGAGAGCTACTCAACTGCACCCCACACAGCATTACAGACTACCTACCACAGACCCAGCCTTTTAAACCTAAGCACAGGAGAAAGATTACCTTAGTTTCTCACACAATATAGTCTAATTTCCCTGCACATGCCTCTGAGATCCAAGGCTGATTCAGAGTTCATTAAAAATGCTGCTTGTCATGAATTTTTTAAAATTGAAGTGTATGGAAGAGAACCTTAAGCTAAACTGAGGTCACAAAGATATAAATTTGTTTCAAATTGCAAGAATTAGGAATACGATCTCAAAAAGAAAAAATGTTGCTGAGTTACCATCATGAAATTAGATGAGAACTTAATTCCTTGACATTTTGTCAATCTTGGCTTTGAAACAGCACCACGGCCAGTTTCCAGAAAAGGTCAAGAATGAAAGATTATCACCACTACCCGTCTGAAATACATGAATTATTTTGGTCTTGATCTGAAGTCCATTAAGTCATAGAACTTTCCACTAGTGTCAATAGGTTTGGCTTGGTATCTGTAGAGATTTTTTATGAGATTAGTCTGTTTCCTATTGGAACTTCAGCCTTGGGGCTGCTTTTCAAAATGTGGCACTACTGGGCTTCCTAATTTTAAAATGTGGGGCAGCTTCCTATCAAGGTACTAAAAAAAAAAAAAAAAAACAACCCCCCAAAAGAAAAACCAAAACAAAACCAAAAAACCCCCAAACCAACCAAAAAAAAAAACCCCAAACAAACAAAAAACCCCAAGATAACCACTTGTTTAACTTGTATTTCTGTAGGCAGAAGAACAGAGAATATACAAACAAAACAAAGAAAAATATTTAAACAACTCAGTGGAACCTGAAGGGGATAAAACAGCTCTCAATACTACACATCACTGCATTTGAGGGTCAGTTTTTCCTCTTCCCTGCCCTAAATGCAGTGTTACTGACATGATTAAAACTCCTCCCCAGCTGTAGAGAGCACTGTGCTTATGCCACTGCTAGGTATGAAATTATATTTTTCTAACTTCTTGCTACAGTATTACAACTGAAAACACAAGCCATATTAAAATGGCTGTTTCCCAAATTTAATTTCAACCATTTCCTTTTATTGTACTTGGCACATAAAAAAAAAAAAAGGGAGAGCAAGTGAGCACAAATTTAATTTCTCCTCAGCATACACCCTTAGTTAACTCTGCCTCTATTTGAACAAATGGATTGGATAACCAAAATGAATTCTGTCTTGCTTAGAAATCTGCTGTCTGCAAGACAACCACCACAAGGAAGCAGAACTGCTTGAGGAATTCCTCTCCCTGCAAGCATCTCTTTATTGACAAAGAAAACAATGATATTTTCATAGGGATTTTCTGTTCACAACAGGGAAACCAGAGGGATTCTGTCATGAGTAAAACTGGCCCGGGCAAGCTCGATATCATGGCTGAGTATCACCAAACCTGACATCATTTTTTTCCACACATTTCCAAGACATCCCAGGGTTCTGCACCAAGCTTTCCAGTGAAGGCATCCCACTGCTTCAAAACTTGGTTGTGCATGCAATGTGTTTGTATTTCAGGAAGACAAACACTGCCTTATGGTTTAGTAAACTTAGGACAGCTTCTATTAGAGTCTGTCATTTACAACTGCTTGTAGGTGTTTGCCTGCTGTTTCTCCCCTGGATACACACGCTTGTCATCCTTCAGTCTGCTGTCTCACGCTTTTGTTTCAGTATAAACAACACAAAATTAATTTTCCCTAAAGCTATAATTACGAAACCTTAATTGCATATTAAATTTAGATTAGATAATAATTACAAATTTGGCGAGTTTGCCTCATTCCTCATAGGTAAAGATGGGTTTTGTGGGTATATGCATATTTACAGGTACTTGTGAGAGCCCCTGTAGAATTCAGCCTTAATAAACCTTGTGCTAAACTTGAATATTATCGATTACAAAGGTTTACCCAACTGCAAGCTTTGAGCTCAAGTTCTTTCTCTTACCTGCTTGCTACCAAGAGTGAAAAAAAGCCACCCTGTAACTCATCTTGCTCTACAAAGCATACAGTTAGCCTAATTTTGAAAACCAAAGGCAGGTAGACACACATTACTCCTGGTTTCATCTTTAGTGGAAAGCACAGAGAGACATGAGCCATCGACCCAGGGCAAGAGGAATCCAGACTCCCACCAGCCTGTTGGCACAACAAGACATAGCAGGAACAGGCCTGGCTCTTAGATGGAGTGGGAGAAGATAAGCAAGACTGCAATTTAAAATAATAATAATAAAAAAAGATAAAACCAGGGGAAAATACCAGCTCACTGCAAGACATTTACACTGAAGCACACGAGCTAGAACACTGTCATGTTCTGTATATTTTAAGAAATAAATAGGAACAATTATCAGGTTTTGCAAATTCCTTGTGGCTCCAGACAGACAGCTAAGCGTGACTCACTCAGAAATGATTGTCAAACACCTTCTGCCAGACTTGTTCCTTCTCTCGGGAGCTTTTAAACCTTCTCCTGGCCCTTTCTGTTTGTTTGGGGGCAGCTGTTCTCCCCCCTTTGCCACTTTAGATAAAACTGCCCCAAGGGAGAAGCAGGATGCTAATCCTTGCCAGCTCCCCAGTTCCCTATTCCTTCCCTCATGTTATACTCTCCTCTTTCTGTCACACACACCAACAGCTCCTCAGGCCTGTGCAAGAGGCCTGCTGGGTGCCACAGCGGATTTGTGCCATTCAATCACTGTGCACAGCATTACAGGCACTGCCTGCCCATCTGGTGTTCAGTTTGTATGTCAACCCAGACCTTCTGAAAAAACACTGTCAAACTTCCAGCTCACACAGACTTTGAGAGCTAAAGCAGCCTGGGAGAAGCTGTTGGAGAACTCGGCACACTCCAGCAGGTCTAACAGGTCCGCTCCAGTCCTTGAAAGGACAGACAAACATTTTCTGTCCTGCCAACTGCTCTCTGCAATTTCACTCCCAGTGCAGCATCAGGGTGTGCTGCCCAGTTTCCAGGGAGGCAGATGCTGCACAATACTAGGATGCAGTACCTGCCAAGCAGCATTGGGATGCTCTTGCTGTTAAATGCTCCCTTTCTTTTTACAGACAGGTTCACTCATCAGTGATATCTAAGAAAGGACTTCACAGAATGGTTTGGATTGGAAGGGACCTTACACATCATCCAGTTCCAACCCCCCTGCCATGGGCAGGGACACCTTTCACTAGAACAGGGTGCTCAGAGCTCCATCCAGCCTGGTCTTGAACACTTTCTGGGGTGGGGCAGCCACAGCTTCCCTGGGCAACCTGTGCCAGTGCCTCACCACCCTCACAGGGAAGAATTTCTTCCATGTATCAAACCTGTTTGAAGCCATTCCCCCTGTCCTGTCACCATAGTTCCTGATGAAGAGTCTCTGTCTGGCTTCCTTGCAGGCCCCTTCAGAGACTGGAGGGTGTTCCACACAACCTTCTCTTCTCCAGGTTGAACAGCCACAACTTTCTCAGCCTGTCTTCATAGGGGAAGCGCTCCAGTCCTCTTACCAATTTTGTGGCCTCCTCTGGACTTGCTCCAACAGTTCCATGCCCTTCTTATTTTGGGGGTACCAGAATTGTACGCTGTATTCCAGGTGAAATTCTTGGTTGAGGAACCAAGCAGAAGACCTTTAGCGAACACAGTACACTCGTTTACCCCTGTACACAAGGGAAGGGATATTTGGGAGAGCCAAGAGCCATCTGGAGCTCACTGCACAGCCCAGCAGCAGCTCACACATCACTGAACTTCTGCACTTTTGCAGTGACCAAAATCGCCACCAGCACCACAAGACATTTAAGCAGCTTTGAATGCCCATCATGAAAAACAGGCCAACAAACCTCTTATAGCCACAGTATCTGCATGCTTCTGACTTACTCCCAAAGTTACGCCCCAGGCATGGGAAATCCTTTCCTCAGTGACAACACACAGCCTTAGGACACTGCAGATGTAAAACACATCCCCACAGATATCTGTTCATTGTCCACTTGCTTGTGCTCTCTGCTGTTCATGACTGACCAGTTTGTGTGCAGCACCACCCTGGTGTGGCTTTAAGGTTTCTGGGTCTCAGCTGGCCCAAGTGGGAGATGGAAAGAGTGGGGCAACAGTGTACAGCCTACAGCTGCCCACCAAGATCTGTTCTGATAGCCCCACCACCACCTCCTCTTTAAACCTTGGGAGATGCTGAGAGATGTTCCTCTCTCATGGAAAAGACATAAATTACTTCTCCACTACTCAGCGGCGAGATTAAGTGGCTGAAAACACAGATGCCCACTCCTGCAGCCAGGGTTGGGAAAATCTCCATTTTCCCTGGGACAGAGGACCCCAGACCTTTGGGTGAGGGAGCAGGAAGCAACAGGGTTCTCCCTGGAAGGAGAAGGATGGAGGGGATGACCAATTTTAGCCAGCTTTAGTGCTCACAATGTGAATGCTCTGGAGGTCTTACAGATCCAGTGGGTAGCACCATAATGACACCTCAAACAGTGCTCCTCAGCTGACAGCAGGTCTCACTACAGCAGGGCAGAATTCCACGTAGGTTTGGATTTGAAAATCACTTTACTTATACACACACACACACACATATATACACACGGATATAAAAACATGCACAGGTCATATCAGCAATCTCCAGGCTAACAGTCATAGGCCCAAAGGAATTTCATTTGAACTCTGTAGTTATGCTGGTATTTGGAGAGAAATGGTCCATAGAAAATCAGCATTGAATCAGAGAAAGAGTGGGAAGTAGAAACCAGGAGAACATGGATTTCACAATTCACAAGTAATGCCAAAAGGCTGGGCTGGCCATAATCAATGCTCTTCTCAAATCAGCTCATTTATTCCCCCACACAGCAGTTTAAACACCTATGCAAGTTCTACACAGTATCAGCAAATCACAAATATGTGATAAAATTTACATTTGGACAGATGCATCAATGTTTCTTTTTTTTCAGGCAGTGTGGCGAGAATACCAAATCTCTTCCCTTTCCACAAAAGGGACTGATGCCAGATGACTTTTTCCCATTAAGCCAAGGCATAGATTAGCCTTTACAGAGTAATAATAAGTTAAAATGAACATTTTATATAGACTTCCTTCAAAAAGGACAGACAGAGGGAAGTCAGCCCCACACTCATCCTTATAACCTCCCCCCTCCACATCACGTGAAGTTTGGCAAACCCAACAATATAAGCAGGTATTTTGAGTCATAAATACAACACAGGATTTTAGTTTGATTTCAAAAAAACACCACCAGGCATTAAAAAAGTGAAACATACTCTAGCTACTTAAAGTGATGAGAGAGGACTGAGACCCCAACTTACAAACATGCTATTAATCACAGAAATAGTTGAAGTTGTAAGTTACCTTCTCATAAAGCTGAAAAAAGGGCACTTTTACTATTTTGAAAAGCTCGGGACTTTTGCACCACCTGACTTAAAATCATGTAAGATTTAACCCCCAGGAAACCACACTCTGCATCTAGCAGCTCTATTATTTTCAACCTTCCTCATGGAGCAAGTGCTGATACTGACATTTTCCCCTCAAATGTAAGCATTTTCAGTTCCTCTTGGAAAAAAAAGACTTTTTGCCTTAATTAATTCTGGTTTTGACACAGCCAGCAGGTGTAGTGAGTATTTTCTTCATTTCAACTAGTTCATTCAAAGTTGAAAACTCAACTGGGAGTTGAAAAAGGAAAGAGCCTCTTGCAATCTCTGAGTAAAAAACAGGTGGGAGAAAATGAGGTCTCTGAATTTTAAACTGGGCCAGACTTTCCCTGGCACTTATGTCTTGGTTTTTTCCCTTAGAGTATAATTCTGTTCTTAAAGTGAAGACATTCTGGCTGTGGCTACTCTCTTTAGTGAGAAGGGTACTGTTAAGAGTGGATTTTCAGAGTAATTCAATATCCTTCCAAAGCCTTTCATTCTTTATGAAGCTATTATGACAGGTAATTTGCCTGCACAGGTGAAAATGCATTTTTGTGAATACAAAAACCTGAAGCTACTAGTTACAACTGGCACCATAAAACAGGATTTGGTCAGATTTATGTCTAGACACCAATAGTAACACTTTTTAAGCATTAAATGAACACTACGGGGAAAATACTAAAAAATATCTTAAAAGTAACATGCTTAGATAGGATGTCATCACCTTGACTCCTACTTTCCAACTTGAGATTAACATTTGCTTAGTATCTGGTAATTAAGTCTCTCATTAGGTCCCAAATTCTAAAGTTTAATCAGGTTAAAAAAAACTATTTGTTTATAAAAGAACCGAACAGGTTAAAATATAACTATTTCAGGGAGAAATTTTGAGTATTTCTGTTTTTTGATGCAGGGATTTACAATTTCAGAGTAGATTTGCTGAAGCATCCTTTCCTGAATCACCTGCTCTGATTTGTACAATTTCCAAGGTGTAAAAAATTTCAGAGTGCCTTCACCCTCCTTGAAGAGAATTTCACTGACAGCAAGGGGCCAGAGCACTGGCAAGCTAGCAGCTACCTGAAGTGGCAAATAACAAATAACTTGCCACAGTGACTTCATTAAGATATTAGGACTTTTTTTTCTACATAGCCCAAATAAATATCACTAACATCAATAATCCCTTCGGAAAACCGCAAAGAGTTTAAAGAAGTACAAGTTAAATATTGTATAAAAAAGGCACCATTTGGAAAACATTGCCTGTTTCCAGATGAGTGAATGGTTTCCCCAATGACAAAAGTGCACACTGCCAGGTGCCACTCTCCTGAACGGAGGAGCAACTTCCAAAGTGAGCCTTAAAACTGTGAGACAGAAAACCTGACGTGTGGCACTGTCACTCCTGAGGTCAAGGGTAAGTTCAATCCAAGAAGAGCACAGGGAGAGCACAAACCTCCCTCAAAACAGCAGCTCCCTCACATTCCTATGGAGCCAAGGGAGAGGAGGATGCCCAAACCTGTTTAAGAAGTGCTCAGGTAGCTAAGAGAAAGGGGAAGGTATCAGCCTTGAAATGCAGACAGCTGAAGAGAGGCTGAGGATGAGTACAGGAAGAGAGGAGCACAGACACCACCACCAGACCACCATCCCCCTGAATCCACAACATGAACAAGTAGTCCATCCATCACTCTCCACCTCCATGCCAGTATATTTAGCATGTTATTTCCCTCCCCTCACTACATGCGACTACAGGAGTTATTTATACGCCAGAAGAAACCCTCATCACTTTAATTCCCCACCACCACTTGCTGAATCCACAGAGTAAAATGACAGTCTGGTGTTCTGACACCGATCTTACAGCTACCTACTACCATGCCACACAGTTAACATCTCTGCTACAACACTTGGACTTAGTTGGACAGGAGGAGCTTACTAATTGCCAGAAAAAAAAAAAAGCCTCTCTAAACTGGGTTATTTGTTTCCTAACACGCTGGGCACAGAAGGAAGCTGCATCCATAAACACACACACGTCACGCTGGTGCAGCTCTGCTCAGCTCTGCCCTGTACATCAGCTTCCTTCCACCAGACCTGCTCCCAGCGGACAAGCAAAGCAATCACTGGCCAATCCAAAAATTTCTCAGACGTATCAAGAGGGCAGTAAACCTAAAATATCTGTGACTTGTCTCGTCTCCTTCTCCACGAAAACATCTATTTTCAGACGCGTAGCTTCTATAGCGGATCTCTCGAGAACAAAGGTTTTGTTTTTAATTCTCCCCTCGCCATGGCAATACATGTACCAAGCAGAAGGATGGTCTACTTAGTAAAGTGCACTTGATGCTATTTTTGAATTCAAGATACCAAATAAGTGTCCTAATGGTTTGCAAGTTTCATTTTTACAGTACTTTCACAAGAACTGAAATACCCATCAATTTTCTGACTTTGCACGCCACTTCCTCCACTGTGTTTTCTGCTGAAGAAGTTTTGAACAAGAGCTATTATACTTTAAGAATTACATTTTTTATCCTGACATTTCATTTCATACCATCATTTCTAGGTCGTTTTCTCTGCAAAGCTTTTCCCTCCCCTCTGCGTTAATGAATTCTTGATATCTACACTCTGATGGCATTTTTGTCATCCTACCTGCTCCCATATACACAACCAGTTAGTCTCCTCAACCCTTCCCCGGGTGCTCCTGTAAGCACTTTACAATCTTTGCTTTCTCAAATTTTTGCTTTCAGCATCTCGTTTTATAAATAAATGGGGCTGTGTGAAAGCAAACAGAATACATATGTGAGAGTGACGTGAGAGAAATCATCTTTGAACAGTCACCAGTGAACATATATTTCAGACTATAGGACAAGTAGGAGAAGGGGGATGACTCCAGCTGCTGATGGCATCTGTTTGCCTGGCAGACTCCTAAAGCAGGATGAGAGATCAGCACTTCACACAGACAAGGCCAAAGTGTGGACACCTGCATATGGCTCGATTCTCTCCTTTCCAGGCAAAAAGGCCACCAACAAAGAAAATCCACAGGCTGCTTCCAGATTTACTTCAGTTTCAAGGCTACCAAACTTCAGATGTTCGCTTTCCATTGTCAACTGGCCTCTCCCAAGCAGCCAACTCTGGAAAAAGTGACCTACCACTCACCTTTGGTAGGTCACTAATAAGGTGGCATCTCGTCCACAGAATATTAGATATGTATGAACTGGACAAAGCCCTGATTAAACCAATGTATTTCTGAAATATTCCCAGCTGAAAGCTGCCTCAGACTCAAATGTCATGGCTCCAGAGGTCCCACCCAACTATATTCTTCCATGTATTTTATTTTAATAAGGAATGCTTGTAAAATTACGACCCCACAATCAAAATCTCCATATAAAAAGGAAACCTGAGATCTGATATTTGACCTGAGAAACCATTCTGAGACCTCTTTCTTCCCTGAAATGTCATCAATGAGCTCTACAGGAAGGCAGGCACTGCACATCCAGCAATGACAATTAAGTCCAAACTGCCTGAGTTTTCACTCCACTTCCCAGGTGGTTTTTGCAGCCTGCAGTGAGCTTTATGTTGCCATGGCCACTCTTACAAGCATTTCACCCCTCCTTTAAAACTAATGACATCACAGCTGCAGTACAGACACACCTATCAGGTAACTCAGCCACAGCTTGATTCATTTTTATCTCTACCAGCTGTGCAGATCTAAGACGTGATTAGAAACGAGTTCATCCTTCTTAAGACAGTTTAAGTATTACTTAGAGAATTTGTTTCACTCCACTTAATCTCTTTGCTACCAGTAAAAATGATTGGTCTCTCCCATGGTCTCAGAGTGCTAAGTCACATCTCTCTCATATCACAGTCTGACATCATTTGTTTGCAAAGGGCAACCGAATCAGCCACCAGGGAACTGTGCTGCTGCACATCCTCAGTGAAACGGGAACAGAGCTGCCTCTCTGGACCAGAGCTCTGAGGCAGAGCAACCACTGCCCAGGGGATTGATCAGCAAGGTCCCTGGGGTTAACCTGGGTTGTGTTCAAGAGCAAAACACAGTCTGTGTGGTGTTGACAGCTGCTCTTTCAGTCTTTCCTCCAGCCCTCAATATCTCATGTTTTTCTAAGCTCCAACTCAGACCCATATATAGGAATCTCTGTTTAGTTCGTGCATAACAATTGCTCTGGTTGCAGAGAGGAGCTTAAGTAGCTTACAGAGCTGCCTGCCAAAGAAAGGAATTTAGCATGCAGTTCCAAAAGCCTAGTTCCATACAAACTTGGATTTCAGTGTTGACATACACTTTTACATGCTCACATTCATGTAGAGAGAGATGTGCATTTCAAAGAACACCCAACTTTGCCTTCATAACATTTCCCTAGGACGCAGTTCTTATCAGCCCCTTTCTCCTCTCCCTGGCTACTTCCACGAAACTGGTAGGATTCCAGCTGTTTTGGAGACACCCTCATGGACACCTACCAGCCAAGTGTGGCTGGAAACTCCTCAATGTGTTCAAACACATCACTGGGGAGAGAGAGAGACAGAGAAATGTATTTGAAGAGGACAACACTAATTTTATTTCCATAGCAAAGCAGGCTGAAAATTTGCCAAGCTCAACTTCTTCAGGCCATCAAATTGAAACACACAGCAGTGCTATGTCAGCCTGGATAAACTCATGGGTTATGGACATGGGCACAGTCACAAAATCCTTTGGGTAACAAGTTTTTAGACAGTCAAGACTCTACATGTTTTTCCAAGAGTAGCAGCCACAGCACAGAAACAATCCCTGTGAAATCCACATTGAGAACACTGCTCAGAGCTTCAACTTCCATGCAAGACTCCTGATTTAATGGAATACTCTACGCTCTTAAAATTGCGTGGTTTGGTGCTACGGGCGTGTTGGGAAGACATAGGCTGTTTTAATCTCTAGCACTTATCTCATAGACAACTACTCAGTCAATGTAGGACACCTATCTTCTCAGTGCTTCTGCTTAAGCTGCCTAAATAAAGCAGCAGTGCACACAGTGGCTCTTGCACAAACATGGTGACATTTCAAGCGCTGCAGCCCCTAGATTATGGGCACATTATCCACAGATAGCACATAGCACAAACCAAGCCCTAATTTGACAGGAACAGAGCTCAAACCCCACATTTCACCAGTTTATAGTTTACACTGCAGCATTTCCCAGAGCAAACCACCCCCAGGGCCACCAGCACGGAAACAACCTGCCCTCACTGCCTGCAAATCACCCCTTCAGCACATGCATATCAGAAACTTTCAGGTTATTGTGCCTAAAATAACAGGCAACACATTCAGTCCAAAGATACAGTGATGAGAATTGCTAATAAAATCCAAGTGAAGATGAAGATAGACATCATTAGAGATCCCGTGCTAAACTACTGCTTTGAACACCTGAAACAGAGAGCAAAGCACAATTGCAGTCAATAAGCAAATAAAATAAATGGGCAGTGAAATTATGCAGCTCATTAAAACTGCAAGTCTAGCATAGGCCCCCCCTCTCAAAAAAATGCTAAACTGCTGCAGCACAAAATACAACAGCAGTCAAAGCTTTGTGACCTGAGTTATTTTTCTCTTAGAGTGTATTAATGAAATCAAACATTCATGGCAAGTTCAGGCATTTGGGCACATCACTTAAGCTACAAGGCAGCTCTAGGAACAGCAAAATTACTGTGTTATATTACTTTTACTTCTAATACAAAGTATACCAATTAATCAAACTAAATACACGTTAGTATTTCAGGTTCCTTTGGTGGCCAGAAGCTGAAACAGAGGGCAGATTTGGCAGTAGGGGGAAAACAAAGGGAAACATTTTGTTTCAAAAATTTTGTAGCTTGGAATAGGTCAATTAAAAACCACAAAAAACAGAGCAAGAGATTCTTATGAGTTTATCCTATATATTAAGTGATGTCAAGCCTACACAGAATGATAAGTCCGTTATTTATGTGCTAAACATTTTTGTTGATTGGTGAAAAAGGACAATTATTTTAGGGTCACTTGTTGTGGGGAGACTTTACCAAACCTACTCCCTGAAGTGGTCATGACTGAGCAAAGAAAGAACTGTGATGTCTTATGCCCTTATAATTTCTGTGTAGTTTAATCTTGCATTACTGGATTGCTGCAGTGTGCCTTGTGAGGAATTCACACCTGGTGTCAGAAGAAATCGTGTGAGGAGAAGTGGCTGGGAAATGGATGAGCCCTCTGGACCTATGCCCTACACAGCTGCCTGTAACTTCAGGAGGCTGTGGTAGTCCCTCCCTCATCTTTCACTGCTGCCTGAGCACCACCCTTCACATATCTAAGCAATGCCTTTTTATCTTTTTCCCAGCCCCAAGCCTGCCAGGTGCCACACAAATCCCAGAGGAACAAAGACTCTTCTTCGCTTTCTTAGATGAATTCCTTAGAGAGTACAAACTAAGTCTAGCCCAGAAAGTGACCAAAATATGTCCTGTCCAGCAAGCTAATAAGGGTGCTCTAACCTAGGAGAAGCAAAAGATCAGATGGAATTACAGAAAAAGAAAGAGTTAATCTCTCAATATGCAAAGTTGATTCCCTGATGAACTGGTGATCTCTGATTTTAATCACCCCAGATCTGTCTGAGGATATTCTAAGGGAATTGCAGTAGCCAAACTAACACATTTAAGAAGAAAAAAAAAAAAAAATAAATTAGTGTTTCTAGTTACTTCCTACAGGGCAGACTTATGTTAAAAAATTAATAAACTAAAATATTTATCAAAGTCATCTTTCTTCAAGCTTCAACAAATTAAAGAGTTAATACCCAAACCAACAAAGACAAAAAGGCACTTGGAGGTACTCACACTAAGCCTCATCTATATCTAATCAAAGAGGCTTGAATGAGCTTTCTTTTCACTAGCAAATAGATGATGTCATTAATTTTCTACTGAACCTTGAGGTTGTCGAAGAAGAGGATCTGACCTAATACCAGCTAATTCCTGCTGTGTGCAGAATTGTAATCTCTCCTGCAAACCAGATCTGACCTGGATTCAAGTCAAGAATTTTAAGAGTGAACAAAATACGGAGGAAAAAAAAGAATCACAAGAGAGATGTACATGCTATGCCCTATACATAACAGGGACACAAATTTATATTTGTACCAGCACAAAATTGTAACTGATATCAGATGCACACACTCCATTCCACTATTGATTCAAGACATGCAGCATTAATTAAAAACTACAGTGTGTTCATGTATATAATTATCACATGTACTTTCTTTGGTAAAACCCCCCACATTTAGCAGGAAAACTTTAATGTCCTTAAGCTTTAGATTTCCTAATTTTTAACATTAAAACTGTAAAGTCACTTACATATGTCCTGGTTTTTTGAACATTTGGAGGATGACAGAGGCTGGTAATCACACACATTTTTAATTTGAACTGCCACACTTTATAGCTGAAAGTTTACATATCTGCAGAGATTCACTGTAAAGCTTAAATGTAAATGAACTCATTAATATTAGAAGAGTGTGCATAAACACACAGAGAGGATCGTGGGCTTGTAAACAGCACAGGCAAAACTGTCTGGAGGAAGTACTCGGCCAAAAAAAAGCCAAGATGATCACCCCACAGATATTAATTTCTTTGTGTCTTAAACACTTTATAAAAGAAACAAACTCACATGCTGTGCTGAAAACTTGTTCATAGCAATGTCACACCCCCTGGAAAGTTTTCCAGTCATAGTCATTAATTCCAACTCCAGTAGGCTTTTCCTTTTACAGTTGAAGTGACACGTATTTTTTCACTAAAACTAGTCAACACATTGCACTTGGGTTTCTGAAAGCTGCTGTTTGCTCCAGACATGGCTCTGAAAAGCTTCTTCTTTTGGCTGTAAGTCTTGGCCATATGTGGAGACACAGGGAAACAATGGCAGCCCAGAAATGTGGGGCAGCCCAGCTCTGCTCCTGCCATTCCCAAACCCAGGCAGGCCTATGACTACGTGGTTTTCCAGCATGGCCAGTCAACCCAGGTACGTGCGGGCTCCAGGCTCCTCTACTCCATGTCACCACCCTTCCAGGCCCCAGCTCACCCCCAAGGGGCTGAGGAGAAAAAACTGTGCAGATCTTAATTTCCATCTGCTTGAAAATGCTCCTTTTGAAGGGAAGACACGTATGTCCTGCAAATACCCTGATACGTTGTGAGCCTGACGCAGCTCGATTTCCAAGTTACGTGCCAAGAGACAGCTATAGGAACTCTAAGCAAGAGCATGAAATAAGAGTGAAAGAACCTTATAAAGGCTCTCAGAACAAACTGGAAAGACACAATCACCATCTTACCTTAGGTGGCATCCTTAGCCACCACCCTCTCAGCTGAGTAAAAACATACAAAAACTCAAAAAACGGAAAACTCAAGTTCCATAACAAACAACAAGGGCACCAG
The DNA here is from genome assembly GCF_009829145.1 of Chiroxiphia lanceolata. NCBI lineage: Eukaryota > Metazoa > Chordata > Aves > Passeriformes > Pipridae > Chiroxiphia > Chiroxiphia lanceolata. The sequence continues at coordinate 5,857,486 of NC_045638.1, read as the reverse complement.
CACAAAACAGGAAAGGTATTTACCCCAGCCACATTGATTAGTAAGCACATCAGTCTTCCAGAGCACTTTTAAAGGACTACTACTCTCCAGCTCACCCCAACAAAGCACTTTAAAGGACGAGCCACCACCTCAGTCGCAGTACAAAAATCCAACTTACCAGTACAAGTAATAGGCTAAAGCCAGGAAAATGAGCGTAGCACAAATTCCAGCTAACAAGCATAAACTCGACTGGTTCACCAACATCTTCCCAATTTGTTATTAATAAAAGAAACAAAAAAAAAAAAAAAAAAAGGAGGAGAAATGGAACGGCAAAAACGGACGATGCGAGTCTTGGCTGGGAAAGCAAATCAGTCTTGACATGGAGGAGGGATTATGGTGACAAAAGCACATCAAGGTAAATCTGGAAGTGCTTCACAGCTACTAAAACTGCCTGCTCAGCAGCAGGAAAAAAAACTGGGTGACCTCTCCATTATGTGGCTTTGTAAAATACTGAACTAAAAAGCCCCTCTTACCTCAAGAACAAGGGTATGAACGGGGCAGAAGCGGACTAATATTTAAAATAGGTAATACTTTGCAATAAATATTACAGTCAGGTGGTGTTGCTGACAAACCAGGCTTTTGCTCTAATCCAATAAGCTTCTTACAGCAAATTACCAGGCTACAATGGACTGGATTCGCTGGCGTGGTGATGTACGTGTGCTCAGCGCTGTCACTTGACACATTTTTTTTTTTGTGGGTTTGTTTGGGTTTTTTGTTTTGTTTTAGAGAGCTGACAAAAGACTTCAACAAAAATCTGGATTTTAGCAAAAAGGAACTTCCCACCACACCGAAGCCTTTCTCTTCTCCACGAAGAGTGAATAGAAGGCTTGTGAGAACATCAGTGCAGAGAAAAGGTTTGGTTTGCACCCAGAGTGCAGCCCTGGCAGGGTGGCAGGACTTCACAGCACGATGAAGAGACATCTTTGAACTGCACAGACTAAAGAAAGGGACTCTGCAGCCAGCTGAGGAGGACTTGGGATTCCACTGCCCTTCCCCTTTCTCTACAGATCTCGGAGGAGAGCTCCACCCATCTGAAGAGAACGGTGTTTTCTCTCTCCAAAAGCAGGGCTTTTGGAAGGCCTGAGCCACAGCAGGCACAGTCCAGCAGCCTGGAAAACAAAAAGGAGATATCAGAGCCCAGGGAGGAAAGAAACAAGGTGGCAGCAGTTACACCCCACACAGGCAGCAGGAACACGGTGCTGCTGGTGTGATTAGGGCCCTTCTGGCTGTTCTGCACCATAACCTGGACAGTCCAGATAAAGAGAGACTTGAGGCCACATCCACATAGGGAGAAGAGTTGGACTAAAGAGTGATTCCCATTCACCTACCATTACACCAACATAGCCCTCCATGAAGACACAGTTTTAACTGCCATAACTCACCTGGTCAGAGTTAGGCCTCTGAAGAGATGGGAAGAAACAAAAATCCAACCAAAATCTAGCTTAAATGCCAAAGAAAAATTAAAGTGGTAGCCACAGCCCCTGACACTCTCATTTTCTGACCAAACTTAAGCAGCAGCACTAAAGAAAGCCAAGGCATGTTGTTAGCCCTTCTTAAACCCCTGGCTGTCCTGGAAGTGGAGTCACAGAGATTTTTTTGAGTTTTCAATAAAGTTGAAAGAGGCAGGACAAAAAACCACTTAGGACACAATAAGCAGGAAAATTTTATAATCAAAGAAACAGACATACTTGGAACTACTTGCCCAAAAAAGGAAATTTTGCAGGCCATGAATTTTAAAGTTACAGCCAAATAGGAGCTTTTATCCAGTTCAGCAGAGCTAAGTGGAAGAAGAATGTACCTCTCAGTTTAAAAGCACACACAATAAATACAACATACTTCATAAAGTGTGGTGAATAGGTTCCAGTGGAATCCAGCTTCTCAACAAGGACAGAAGCATCACAGCATTAGTGAAATAAAAGAAAATTTTGAGTGCTCTCTATGTACCAAGTCAATAGGTCTCCTGCCCCTCTTATATCCTGTACGAAGTCCAGGTCTATTGTAAAACCTTTTTTCAACCTCATCTACAACTCAACCACATTTCTCAAGTGACTATACAGATAAAAGACTTACTTCTGCCTACATCTTTGTCAGTGAAGGAGATAGCTTGCAACTAAATTCCTTGGAAATAAGAATAACCAGTTTCTGTGGGCTCCAAAGGAATTTTTATTGATTGTGTTCCCCAATCTCATTTTGAGATTGCTCACACTGTTTCTGTTCTCAATTGCAGAAATGACTGTATTAAATTACATTAAAATAAAGCCCAAAGCCCAAGAGACAACCTCACACATAGTTCAAAGATGACAGGAGGGTTTCAGACATGCAGAGTCACTAAATTGGCACTTGCAATGTTTTTGTAGGTGAAGCTCAACCACCAGTTTCCAGGACTGCTGATCAATACTTTTCCAATGCACAACATTCATTACAGAAAATGCACATAATGGATTATGACTGGGCACAGGACAGCCTCAGGATTTTGTAAATGAAAACAAAAACAAAAGTAGCAATTATCAAGAGGTCTTATTTGGGAAAAAATATTAATTAAGATATTGTGATAATTGCCTGTATTTGGACCAAGGCTTATTTGGTATTTCTATTGTAAAAGCAACTCTAAAATTATAGTGCTGGTATTCAAAAAGTGATTCTATAATACCAGCCCTTACATAACAAACAGAAAAGGAGTTATCTAACAGAAGCCCTATTAGTACAAAATTATTTGAGTAATAGGCCTCTTGCAATGTATAAAATAGATCAATGTTATGTAATTACAAAATGTTGCCAATCTTAGTCTCTGATGATTAAGAAAAATCTCAGTAGTGTCTACTCAGCTCTAAGACTACACAAAATGCTCCTCTTCACTCCAAGTGATTGAATTTTCAAGACAAATGGGAATTCATCCTTTATATTCAGATAAAAATAAACTACAAACAAAACTTCAGGACTGTAAGTGCATCTACACACCCAGCTGTGACACCCAGGGGCCCAACTCCTAGAGAGATTGGGTGAATCTGGAAAATTACACAGGTCCCTTACTTGTTAAAAACAGGGATGCAAAATAAAGGATAAACAAAATGTCTCACCTGCGAATCATCTGAGATGAGAGGTATAAGAAGAATGATATATTTTGCTTTCTGGACAGAAAATTATGCAGAAAAAAACTCAAGCCTCAAACAAAAGACACAGAGAGAGCCAGCCAGGAGACATCTGTCTGCATGCAAATGTGCTGTGGCTGAACAAGGAGAAGCCTCTGACTGCTGCTACACGAAGTCTCTGCAAACATCGCATTCATGCCTGTGAGCCCATACCCAAGTTCAAAGCTTTCCTTTGAAGAACTGAATACTAATTGGGAAGAAATGGAAAGTCTGTCTTTCAAGAAGTGCTGAGCTGCTTTAAATTTCAGGTATAAAACACTACCTTCTGCAGAAGAGCAGCAAGATGATTTGCTCTGTGATTACATCCACGGTAACGCATTGGCCTCACGTGCTTACACCTCATGCTTCTGCTCCAGCATTTGCTGCCAGAATCTGCACTGCCAGGATGGAAAACCTTAAATACAACTATTTATTATTTTTATGATTATTAAATAAGTAAAAGAAAAACACACTGAAGTGGAGGCTTAGATGACACCAGAGCTATCCACATGCTGTAGAAATCATAACCGCAAAACCAAGGAGAGACGACAGGAAAGTTTTCCCCTGCCACTGCTCTCCTATACTAAACCTAAAAAAATTGCCAGAAGAGCATTTTGCATTATTTCACCCTACAGATGTATCTCCAAGCTTCAAACTGCTCACCAGCAGTGGAGAAAGGCAGAATATGTGCCACTCAATTCTAACTTTACAAGTCCCATGTCTTGATGGATCTCTGACGAGTGGGAAAGACCAACCAGCCTCCTGTCACCAGGCTGACATTTGTCACATCACCTTATATGTCACATATACCTCATCTATACATTTCTGTATAGGACGACTATGCTTTCACCAGCAACTTTTCCAGGGTTTGACCCTGGAAGGAGACAGAGCCACGTGGAGAGGGAGGGAATTAAAAAGTCACCGTTTTGAAGTATCTGGATTTGGAAAGTCTTCATATCACAGGGGAGACAGAGAAGTGAAAATACTAACAGCAGATGTAGGTGTTCTGCTGGGTAACTAACCCCCTTTCTCCTTGTATGGGATCCAGCCTTTATTCTCTTTGCTGTCACCACAGCTGCAATCAGCAGTGTGTTTCTTTCTCAATACAGCATCTATTCTTCTTTTGGATGATTTCACTGACAAATATTTCACAAGGCTGTTATCAGTCTGAATCCATATCTGCCCCTGTGGTTAGATCTCTTTTTACATATATACAAAAGCAGGTATCTTTCTAAAAAAGACAGGCCATACTTATCAAGCAGACTGATAGCAAAAACAAATACATGCCAGACAAAGTTTTATTGCTCTGTGTTTTCTGATAAGATCACACCAGCCCCTTGTGGTCTGAATACTGGCAGCAGCCACACACTGCACAACCTTTTCAGTGTAACACTCCCTGCCCTGAACAAGAAAAAAAATGCCTCAAACTCCCAAACAACCACTGAAAGAAAAAAATCTTTCTCGTATGAAAATCTGAAGACCAATTTTGAACACAAAAGCTGAACTGCATGGACATCAATGTGAACATTTGAATGTGGTGAAATCGTTATCAATTACAACCAAGACACCTGAATACAGTATTCCATCCCTTCAAAAACATTAACAATGTACTGCCTTCTCACTTCTAAGTTAAATTTCAGGCTGTTGGCGATTCATCTAGGAAACTAAACAGCAGCCACTTTGCAAACAGCCCATCTCTCTTAAAATCCTTGTCAGAGAAAGACCTGAAGAGAAACATCTACAGCTCTCCCCATTTCTTAAGACCTTCCATCTCTTGGTGGCTTGGTGTCCTGTTGCTGACAAGGCCTCTATTAGCACACATAGTTGATTCAAACCATTCTAGATTTGGCAGAGGGGACCTTCCCATGGTAACACACAGTCTTTGAAAGATTCTGCCAACAAAGGTCACAAATCCAGGACTGGTCAGCATTGTCACGATGCATTTTTGCTTGTTCAGCTCCTTCTGAACAGCGGTCTTTTAACGCAATGTTTGAGAGGGAGGTGACCTAAATATCCTTTTCCTGAAGGCTGCAGGGATCCTGGAAATGACTGGCCCACTAGAAATCCATGCCTGCCTTGCACCAGCAACATTCAGGCAGCTACACTGCATGAGGGCTGTTCCTCAACTGATGGTGAAAGCATGGGAGACTTCACAGATGCTCCCCGCTCTTTTTATCATCTCGTGTAAACTGGCTCTGACAGATCTAGACAAAAGGACATTAAAAAAATCCTGACACTGTGAGTACTTTTTCAGTCCTACAAATACTGATACTAATCTGGCCACAGGAGATTTCTCACTGATCATAACCCGAGCTGCCTGCATGGAAATTTCTATATTTTCATACGTTCCACTGTATCGCTCCCACTTCTGCCAGAGACACACGAGAATCACGGGAGCAGAGGTTGTTATCTGTTAACCTGGCACAGTTATGAAGCACTGAAAGGAATGTAAAATGGGAGACTACTAGCTTAAAGTGAGCACCCACTTCTCTTGGAGCGTGCAGCAATTTCAGAACAGTATGACTGCCAAGTCAAAAATTGCTCCCCATCATTTGTAGAATTAGAAGCTAATTAGTAAAAAGAGGTGTTAATTGTACCAAAGCCTCACATTCAAAAGAGCTTATGTGCCAAACTCGATTTATGGACATCACCACTGCTAGCTTGGCACTGCTCTTCAAAAGCTCCTCAGTCAGGCTGAGTAGTGGTTTGAGAAGCAGTATTTATGCTCTTCTGATTCATTTTTATCTGCCAGAATAACCCTCAGCTCGTCTGCAATTATATGCCAAAAACTCAGATATTCAAGGAGATTAAAAACTGCCTGGAGTTCAATGCAATATGTTAATATAGGACACATTAACAGACAATGAGTCTAGCAAACCAGCCTAGCTTCACTTAAAATAAACAAACAAGCATCCTGGTCTAATTACCAGAACTAATCTAAAAGAATCAATATTTCTCCAATCAAGACATAAAACATGAACCTTCATTCTATTTACTCAGCAATGTATAATTGCTTCTTGAGTCTGCAGACTATGATGTTCACTTTTTAAGCCCATTGAACATGAACTACTTATTTTTATTCATTCTATTTAAATTCCTTTTGCCTTTACTATAATAAACCAGATTTTGAAATAACTGGAATAATTGAAACTTCACTGCATTAATAAGAAGTATTTTTTTCTGTAAGTTCATTTATTCCAGGCAACTGGGAGCTTATCCTAAACCTGGTTTGACTGACTGCTCACAAGTTTCTACTCCCAGGCACTACTAGAGGCTCACTCTTAAGTCATGGTTAAGGTCAGCATGTCCTCAAGGTTTGCTTGTATAACTGCTTTTACAGTTATTACTCATCTCAGATCTGTACCAACAAGATATATCTTAAGATAAACTGTTAGGTTTGGGCTGTTTGCTGAGGATTTTTCTGGTGGTTTTTTTTTTTTTTTTTTTAGGTTTGGGTTTGTAGGGGGTTTTTTTTCAATTTTAATTTAGAAATCTTTATCAAATAGATAATTTCCATAGACATTAGGGGAGAGTTGACTCAGTTAACCTGGTAAAGCTGAGAAATTGGTAGCAGTGGGCACAAGGGGATGAACAGCCTTAACAAACAGCGCCTGCAGCTGAGCTGTGAATTTATGTTACCAAATGTCCCAGCACTGCACTGGCCCCCAGCCATAAGCAGTGAAGATGTTTTCCTTCCAGGGCACACAGAACAGTAACAAGTGGCATTGCTATACCTTCACTACAGGGAAAAGAACTGCACAAGGAGATGCTGAGATCTTTTGCTCCCATCTTGCAATAGAGATCCAAATTACCCAGACGATTTCTTCCTGAATGAGATAAAAGCTCAAAAAACTGGCCTTGCTGTTAAGTCATAATAATATTATCTGGAAACACATCCTGTGACAGTATTTGTATTCCCATCTATACTTGCTGCTGGCTTTGGAAAGTACTGCCAAAGGTCCTGAATGTGTGCCCTTCACAACTTACACATGTGAAAACAATTGCTCCAATGGTAGCAGTGACATTTTCAAAACAATTATAAAAGAGTAAGGGTAAATGCCATTACAGCTTCTTATAAAGCACTTTCAGTTTGGATTATTTTCTTCTTCTCAAAATAAGCATCCCTAGGAGATCAAGTTTATAGGTCCTTGATTTCCAACAGCTGATTCCCCCAGCTAGAAGTGGATCTTCTATTGGCCCAGAGCTGTGACCACCCTGGCAGGGCTGAACAGTGATGGGTCCCAGGCATAAATGTACCCAGCACTGTCCAACAAGGATGCCCTTTTCCTAAGATTTCTGGGGAGCAAAGCTAGGTGGGGTGCAGTTTTTGGAGAGCAGGAGGACTGAGTGCTTCAGAAAACACCACTGTCATGCTCACTTCTTCCAAATAAAAGTTACAAGGAGAGCTGAGGTGATATTTTGATCCCCACCTCTTATACGTGGGTTCAGTAGCTAGAGGAGACATACTGAAGTGAAGGACATGGAAACAATATTTGCCCTGTCCTGAAAGAGTTCAGAGCAACACTTCCCACCTTGCAGAAGAATGTTCCCATGCTACAACACACCTAACACACCCAGACCTGGAGTGTTTGTAGACTACCAGGGAAAATTAGTCCTTGGTTATTTTCATAGTGTTCTGACTCAGTGACTTATCAGTGACTAATTATCTGTTAAAAACAGATAGGAGAGAACATTACTTCTGCATGTTGTGCAAAACTGACTCTGAACTTAAAAATTAGATCACGTCAGACTAACAGCAAGGATGGCACCTCTGGTAGCAGCTTTTCAGAACATGACTCTGCCAGTGAAGGGGCCTCTGTCTTACTGGGTTTGAAACAGCCTGTTACCACAGCTTCTACATTGATAAATTAAATATGAAAGCAGAGAACGTAACTGGTTTTCCAATGTACTTTACATTTCTCCTTTTCTGAACTACAGAAACTCTTGAAACTGTGACTGCCATGACTGCTTTTTGTGAGCTGCTTTCAGGTCTAGCCTGATCAATCTTTATGTCCACAAGCTCTTTGCAAAGAATGGGTTTTTTCCCCCCTCTTTGTGGACCCCACCTAAGCTTATGCGAAAATTGAATCTTCCATCAGTTGTTACAGTTTGAGAAAGAGAAATCCCTCCATGAAGACACACAATAAGTACAACAGCAGCAGATGACACCTACAGGGCCTCTACCTATGCATAAACCCCAACAGGAAGGAGTGTCTCTTAGAAGACATTCTATCCTAATTTAGTCTCCCTATAATTCAGTCCCTCACCACCTTGTCTGTGTGCCTGTTGGTACCTGTTGTGCTTTAGTTCATGAGGTGGGGATTTGTTCCCCAGCAGTAGCATTCACAGGGATGCTGAAAAGCTCGGTACAATTTCCATAATCTACATTACAATCTACCAATCTGCTCAGGATTAATAGAATCCTAGAATGACAGAATGGCCTGGGTGGGAAGGGACCTTAAAAGATCCTCTCATTCCAATGCCCTGCCATGGGCAGGGACACCTTCCACTGGATGAAGTTGCACAGAGCCCCATCCAACCTGGCCTTGGACACTTCCAGGGATGGGCATCCACAGCTTCTCTGGGCAACCTGTTCCAGGGCCTCACCACCCTCACAGGGAAGAATTTCTTCCTAATATCCAACCTAAACCTCCTCTCTGTCAGTTTGAAGTCATTCCCCCTTGTCCTGTTGCTCCACACTCTTGTAAACAGCCTCTTTCCATCTCTCTTGTAGATTCCCTTCAGGTACTAGAAGGCTGCAATTAGGTCACCCCTCGGTCTTCTCCAGGGTGAACAAACCCAATTCTCTCAGCCTTTCCTCACAGGAGAAGTGCTCCATCCTTCTAATCAACTCGGTGGCCGTCCCCTGAACAATGTGAAGGCTGAAGGAATTACTCATGGCATTATTCAACCCATGCAGCTTCCAGCATGGCCATCCCCTTCCCTCAGAACATTTTATTTCCAGTTCATTCCTCCTTGTAAGTTCCAGAGACCCAAGATTAGACACCCACACACGTGCTACACAAGGGCACAGGCAACAGGCCTGGCAGCCTGCAGGGCTGAGGATGAGAAGCCCAAATTCTCTTTTCTCCAAAACAGAAGCACGGCTTGAAAAATTCAAGAGCTGTCACAATTCAAAATCCTGCCCCCCAAGCATATTTTAGCTTCTCAGTAACACACTGATGGCCTTTTCAAGCCTTAACAGACAAAGAAGAAAAGCAAAACATTGTAGCTATGTAAGTTGAAAAATATCCTACAAAACAGCAAACACAAAAAAAGGGTATTTTTCATGCATTTCTGGGGCATTGCTATTATGCCAGTGTCAAAGAGCCCAGGCAAAAATACTTTACACAACCAGTTTTGAAAGCAGCTGGTCACCAAGACACTGCAACAAGGCTACTTTAATCAATCAACCTATTAGGTCTCTCTTCACACACCAAAGCTGCAGGCAGTCAGCATTACCAGACTCAGCTACAATAACTATTTTTTGGGGGTAAAATTTCGATATTTGGGGTTTGCAAAAAGTGGCTATTAGCCCACTTAATGACCTGGGATCAATGCTTTAACTTCCTCTATAGCACAAAATTTGAAAGGGATGTAATTTTGCACAGAATACATGCCCTAAACACAGACTGTGGCTGATCCAGTACATGCTGCCCCATGAATCAGAGCTTTGAGAAACATCTCACAGAAATCAACATTTCTTGGGGGACTGCTTGTCCTACAATAGACCTTGAAAGGTTATAGAATACTGAAGCAACAATCTGGGTCTTTGCAAAATCACCAAGATTAAATTACCTAAAAAAAGCCATAAAAAAGATACTAATAGTCCATGTAGGGGCAGGGTATCAGAGATTGTCATCAAAATGTCAATCTCTGACACTAACCTAGGATTGGTTTTAGGATTCCATCCTGAAAAAAAAAAAACACAACTGCCCTACCACTGTGTCAGTGGGGTCTCAGCAGCCTTCCACTTTCCCTGTCACTGCTTGTAGAACAGACTAGGAAAAAAAAAAAAAGGCAAAAAGGAGGAAGTTTGCTGACGTACTTAATATTTTCATACCCAGTTAGTGGACAAAATTTAAAGATGTTTGGATTAAAGGCAGCCTAAGACAACCCCAGAGTCAACATTCTACGCACTCCATAAAGGAGCACTGTAAAGGCACAGTTCTCCATTTAAGGAAGGAGGAGATAGATAAGTATTTCTAGTCCCCTGGAGGCTTATTTGTGGTTAAGTGTCTGCTGCAATGATTACCAACACATACAACATACATGAGACAGCAGAAGCAACAAGCTTAAGCGCTGATTTCATTCCTAAATTAAAATTCTCAGAGTGGGAGACTTCTGACGCCTCTCCCAGCAGCTCATGCAGCTCTATGAAAAGAACAGGATTTGCACATGTGGGGTTTTTTTCCAAAACATTATTGCTACAGACAGAACGCAAACACAGAAACATGGGGGAAGATTTTCTTTCTTACCACCACCGGGGACCACTTCTGGCACCTGGCAACACTCAGAGCAACAGGAGAATCCCCATCTCCTCCCTCCAGGGAAGTACCACTGCTTATGTTTCAAGAGATTTGCTTTCTCATTTGCCTATAAGCAAAAAAGACATTTTTCAATGAATGAAGGTAAAAATATTTTGTTCAGAAGCAAAACACAATGCAAACAACACCCAGCTGCAAACCCAGGTAATGAATTCTTTAACTCAAACATTTCTTACTAAAATTATGTGTCTTTCTCTTTTTCTCTACAGAAAAAAACCCCAACCCTATGAGATCCTTCTTCCCATGTATAATACCACACTCAGCTCTCCACAGGTACCAACTACTATTGCTTTCAGGGGGTCTAACTGGCTCATATCTATGAAATTAAAAGCAAGTGTTCTCAATTTACATTAAGTAGTGAAATTGCAGCTTCTATTCAGAACGGAGCAAGGGCTTGCATACACAAGAACTAGCCTACTTTTCCCCATCTTTACTAATCAGCATAACAAAAGGTATTTCTTTTACACACAAATCCTGTCTTGAGAGAAGTTACTGAAAATGAAGCAGAAGCAATTATCTGCCCTCCAAACACACACTTAATCCCTGTATTTTATTAAGAGTGTTTTTTATGATCCTGAAGCAATTAAGCTAATCATTATTTAATTTTAGATTACTGAACTGGAGATTTACTTCAGACACAAGCTCACTTTCCACATAATTTAGTCTCAGTAATTAGAGATGTACTTTACCCAGAGGTGGCTCGTTTAAAGTGTGTTATCTAATTTCACAAGCCTTACACCATGAAAATTTCGTGCAGAAATCTTCAGACTTAAAGAGGAAACCCCCCCCCCAACCTCAGATTTACCAGACTGCAAACCTATTTTTCTTTATAAAATAAAAAGACTCATTGAAAAGATTCTTCAAACATCAGCCCAACAAGTTCATGTATCACAAAAGCTAACAAAAAGTTGTAGAAACAACCCACCAGCTCCTTTAGAAAATCATTAGAACAAACAGTGGTCCCCTCACACAAATTGCTTCATTTATGACTTATTTTAACCAGGATGTAAAGTCTGTAGGAAAACACAAATGCCTTACTGGGATGCCCAGCAGGTACCTGCCATGGGATGGAACCAGCACTGACTCATCCAGTCATTTATAGATTTCTGTGACACTGTTATCAGAGGAACAGAAATAAGGACCAGATCTGTAGGTTCATACTGTACATATTGACCATGGATATCAAGCCACTGGAAAACTGCTCAACTCCAACCTATTTCAGACAAATTTGTGTAAAAACGTTGTTGAAAACAAACCATATGAGGAAATACTGGTTAGCCCTGGTTGCTCCTGCCCACCTGGCTCAGCTTTAGGTCTGTAGCCAGTTAATGGCACAGCTGGCTACCAGTCCACCTGGGCTGGCACATTGCCCAAAGCCAGTTTAATGTCTAAACACATTTGCTGGTTTTTGGAACAAAGGGTATCATCTTCCCCCACTGCCATTAAAGAGAAGGAAATCAGATGACATGGGAAGCATTTGAAAAACAGACATGACTTCTCCCAACTTCTTGTCTTCAAAATTGTCCAGTAAAGCCAACACATGCAAGTGTTCAACACTCAATTAAAAGCCAACTATATTTAGAACTCTATAAATGCAGAATAATCAGATTCATTTAAAGACTTCAGTGCCAGTACTTTTTTGAACTAAATTGACTTGACACACACAAGAAAGGCTACAGAACTCACCAACAGCACTGAAGATTTCAGCAAAGACTGACAAAGAAGCATTGGGATGTGAAGCTACAAAGAGATCAGGACACAACAGGTTTGATGCAGGGAGTTTACTCAAAATAAATATAAGTAAGTCTCAGCTACCTGGATATTCAAAAACCACTATTTAATACTTTTCCACGTGGCATAAGATTACACATGTAAACTTGGAGACCCGTAGAGGAACTGTGACAGCAAAGATCCTGCCCAAAAGAGATGGTGACAGGCAGCATGGGAAGAAAAAAGCTGCAGACACCTTGGAGGTTACTAATGGAAACACAAAACCCAACAATCAGCCTTCTGGTTCATTTTTAACTGATTAACAGCTGGCATACAAAAAAAGCAATTGTGGCAGATGATGACAAAGTTGGGAAGCAATTTGAACAAGAAGGTATATTGAGTTATTAATAAAACAGGTACCATGGTCACAAAGTCTGGAGCCACAGGATTAGGATGAAAGTCACTAATATACAATGCACAATCACATATATAAAATAAACTTGCCCCAGCCAGACACTGGAGGGTGATTAGTGTCTGGAGAAGGGCCTGGATGCACCAGCCCATTTCAGCACAAAATGTCTGTGAGTCACCACTGAGATGCAGCTGCAAAAAACCACACGTGCAATCCTGGGATGTATCCAGAGAAATGTGTCCAAGGGAGAGAGGAAGCACAGAAAAGTGCTGCTAAAATCTCATCTGGAATGCTGCATAAGAGAGGCTGCCCAATTCAAAAAGGAGGCATTAGAAACACAGCAGGCTGAAGGAGGATTTCCAGCACTGACACCACACACAGGGAGAGAGGGATGGAGGGGCATTTACAGGGAATGCAGTTGCTCCTTGTAAGGCAGCGAAGACAACCACTAGGAAGGGAGATAAACCACTTCAGACAAAAAAGGCTCCTGATATCAGAACAAACAGGTATCACCCGGCCAGGAGTAAGTTTAGCCTTGAACCTTTCAGAACAGCAAAGCTCTGGGAGAAGTTTTTGATTACAATAAACCTACAAGCTTAAGGAGGCCCCGTTATGACACATTACCTGCTTTCTTTAGCTCCAACCATTTTTTTGTAGCTGTCCCATCTAAACATTCATTGAAGGGTCTATAAAACTGTCACCAAGAGCAGCTGGTTTGGTTCTCAGTGCTGGTGGGGGAAGGTCATACTGAGAGTTATGGGGCTGGGGGGGGGGGGAAGCTGATTTATAGGGTAAAGTATAAATAGTCACCGTAATATACCTGCATATATAAAAGGCAAACAAATATTGCCTAATTTAAAATAATGTTAGCCACTTTGTCTACATTAAAATCCTCACATGTAAGTATGGTAATAAAAAGTGGGCACGAGAAAAGCTCAGACAGTCATGAACAGTATCTCACCCTGCTTCCCAATATCCCACAAGGAAGAAATCCGTAAAACTGATGAAACATATGCCAAATTGCTCCTTGGAATAACCACATTCCGTTGTCTGGAAACAGTTCTTGAACTCTGCCTTCATGGGCTATCAAAGGGATCTTTGCCTTTTCTCTGCCTGTGTACAACGTCTCTCATGCAGACATTTTACTAAAACTGGTAAAACTGAGGTCAAAGTCCCCAGAATGAAAGAGTGCAACTGGTAGGAGAACAACTTCTGGTTTGATACTGAAGCACAGCAGTGTTTTATGCAAGAGAACAGAATCTCAGAGAAATTTTTAGTCTGGTGCTGTTTATTGTACTGGTGCCTGCACAAGAGGTACTTGAGCCCTAAAGAATGAGAGAGAAGCTCTTCCAATTAAGAATCTCATAGTATATATATATATATTTTATATATACGGTATATATAGAGAGAGAGCATAAAATGTGTGTGTGCATATGTATATCTATCTCCATAGATATATATATATATATATATATCCATGAACTGGACACTGCAAGTTGTATCAAATTGCTTTTCTAATGTCTCCTAAGATGGAACAAACAGATTTAGGCAGTACAGGGAGGACAGAGTCACATTTAGGTACACACATTTTTTCCATTTCAAAAAAGTCCCCCAATTAAATATAAATGTTCATGCACTTTAACACATTTTCTCTCTTGCACAGTACTTTGCATTGAATTCAACATAACCTCCATGTTTCCATTAGCTACTCTGATACCACAGCTTTGAAAACATTCTCAGTGCTCCAACATTTAAGACATACAAGACTCAAAAGTGCACACATATAACTCTGTCTTCGGCATCATCTCAAAAGGAGAACATTTCATTCCTTTTTATCTTCCCCACCCCTTCTTTCCTTTCTCTTTCTCTTAAATAATTTATTAAAATTTCTGAAAGCATTTTCTGATCAGCTTTATTCCTACCCACAGGAATTATCAGTATCTTTGAATCTTCTGAGTATTTACTTGACCCACAGCTTGTTCTACTCTCTAAAGACCACCTTCCATATAATACCCTGATGTTGATGGAGGAATGTCAGGAAAATAAGAAAAGGGGAAAAAATGAAAAGCTTGATAATGTATTTTTAATCACAAATTACCTTTCTCTCTAGACAGTAAAACTGGTTTCATGGCATACTTCTCTCAGTGTCTTATGGAATCATCCATCATTAATAGAATGGCTTCGAGAAATTTCTTCCTGCCACCATCCTACTCCTGTGACCATCACATTTTGAGGAGGGCCTCTAAAAACTAATTGCTTCCCTAAGGATAATTGGAAATGATTGACTTGAAAGTGCTTTCAGAAAAGGAAGTCTTCAGTCACAGAAGGAAAAACAGAAAGCATATCAGTAAGCTATGATGGGTATACAATGAACAATCAGGAATGTTTTTTCCTCCTTCATAATCCATAACTGAACTGTGAACCTTCTTGCCATGGCTGTGAGTAGACTGACAAGTGGAATTATTAATGACATGGAAATGACAGAGCAAATACCAGTCACTGTGTTGACTGTAAATCCTTTTGTAAGACATCCACTATAAACCAGACTACTGACCTAGATGGACAAATGACAGACAAACCCTCTCCCTTTCCAAGATGGAAATTACACTTCTGCAGCAAACAAAGTGTTTAATTTTCCATTGCAATTTGCAACCAAACCCTTCAGTTGTAAGACAGGGAACAGACAGTTGCAAGAATGAAGTGGGTGAATGTATCTGTGGCCTTATGACTCCACACAGTTCTCTTTTCACTCATCATGAGTGAGCTGGAGCACCAGCAGCCCACCAGTTACACCTAACCCTGTCCATAACCTTCCGTGGAGCCAGAGTTCTGATGGAAAAACATCCTTGACCAGGTTCAGCTGTGGCATCCTAAAACATTACTGCCCCCTCTTGTCCATCCCAGCCTTCTGCCAGGGATCACTGCTCCCATAGCCTGCACTTCAACCACTCCAATCCACAGCCCAGGGTGTTAGTTTAACTTCCTGAAGGAGGTGGGTTCTTCCCATGGCTCTTATTATTTATTGTTTATAGGCAGAAAAATGCACCAGAATTTCCCAGCTGTGAACTGGGGCTGAAGCAGTTGCACGTGGTCCTTTCTGCAGTGCCAATGGCTGGAGGCACCTGGAGGAGGAGACAATGCCCAGGATCACTGCAGCAGGACTGCTGCACAACCCCAGTCCAAGCTGAAGAGGTTGAATTATTCTTGGTTAACAGAGGCTATAACTCTTTTGCTACTAGAGAGCAGAAATAGGACAAGTCCTCAGCAAGTTTACTAACTCAAATGCCTATATAGCACTACTGTGCTGGAAAGCTTTCATCTCACTCCAAGCTTCAAATACAGGATTTCAAATACAGAACAGGAAACCATGGCCATGTGAAATGATGTAGGCTGGGAAAGCCACAGCCGCCCTAAACAACCACAGCAGAACATCTTTGAACCAAGGTAAGTGCGCCCTGTCCTGGGAAATATTATCCCAATTACAGTCCAGACAGATAATCATTTATCTGCAGTTTCTTATAGCCTAGTTACCTCAGAGGTTTTCCCTGACTTATCCCTGATTAAAGGCCTAAATGAAAAACAGCATAAAAGAGGAAGTGCAAGAGGGGAATTTGAGCAGCCTTAGGGAAGGTTTCTGTATTTCCTTGTCTTTGGGAATGCTTGGGTCTTAGCTGGGTTTATTAATGAAATTTAAATTGTGAATAAATCTTGAATGTTGATGCAAGCTCATCCATACTTTATACAAGAATTGCCTAAATTCACATCTGGGAAGAAGTTGGCTCTGAAAAATGACTCAAATTATTTTTCTAAACGGCCATTAATGTACACTTTTTTTTCTTTACCTCAATATATTATGCAAGTCTGTCGTATTCAGAATAATCCCAGGGATTTTTTTTTTCTTTTAAACTCTGGAATACTCTTTTGCTTAGAATAAGCCCATTATAGAAAAAATTTATAGGAGTAGCAGAACACAGAGCTACATAAAGGACATAGAAACAAGGACAGGTGCTGTACACAGCACTTAAATACTATATAGAGAGACCTGCTGTGGAGTGTGGGAAACATATACAGGAATGACCTGCAGGGTAAGGGATAAGCTTAACTTCCTAGTTTCCCTTCTTCTTTCACTTTTCAAGTGTTAAAAAACAAAACAAAACAAACTCCAGCTGTAAACACCCTTCAATGATTTTTTTTTTCTGGCTGACCTTCATCACAGCACATCCCTTTCATTTCAGTGCTCCTCTGCCACCTTCATTTTGTGTCCTGCCCCAAACCCTGGGGCTGTGGGTCCCTGCATTGCCCCCCCAGGTGCGGCACAAGCTTTTCTCCTATTGCTCTGACATTTTCTTTGCTGTGCAATAGATTTATAGGTAGGTTTTAGAGCTGTAAGTCTTTAAATGGACTTCAGCCAGGAAAAAATAAAATTCCTAAACACAGTTCTTCATAATTACCCAGTAATGAGAAGCAATTGATCATTAACTTTCATGCTCTGATCTTCCACAAGCAGACTCTCCAGTTACTCCAAATTAATCATTTTCTTAGGAACTCACAAAGTTAATAGGAAGTTACCTCATGAGATTTGAGAATTGCAGTGAGTCTTTGGCAGCTTTGAATCTGTAAGGTTCCAAAATGAAAACCTGTAGGTGAAGCATTAGTCACATCAGGATTAAAGCTCCCAGCAACCCGCACATCCCAGCACACCAGACTCTCATCACCTCGAGCTCACCCACACGCACCCCACCCCTTCCCTGTCTACCTTAAGTCCCTTTTAGCAAGAGGCTGTCACCAGGGTCACAAGCCAAGCAAGGCCTGGCTAAAAATATTCTCCAACACTGTCCCTCAGCTCTGTTGTCCACCCCATCCTGGATATCGCTCAAGCTTTCACGTTATTTACAGAGCACCTACTGCTTCCAGTGCTGGAATCAGCCAACCCCAGGGGACAGTCACATCCCAGCACTGGGCACAAACCCCTCTGGCAGCTGTTTGTAGCTGAGGGATCCTCCTCCTTAGTTATTTTACTCCCTCCCTGGTTAGACTAAACTAAATTACAGGTATTTCTGTTTATTCGCTACTCTTAATTCAAATACGAATGAAATTAAAAGGATCTAGAATGGCAATCTAGTTAAGAACTTTAATGAACAGGAGTAGCATTTTAGAAATAAAATATATTATAAAGCACTTAAATTAATTTTGTTTCCTGTCCAAAATACTTAGCATTCTGCAATAAGAAAGCAAAGCCTTTTAAAGAAACCTTTGAAATTCTCAACTGCTACAGGTAAGTGCTGAACAGGCAACAGTGAAACAAGCTGCCTTTGCTATCATAGCTCACTCAGCACCATAAACAGGGAAAGAACAGTCAAACACACCTATATCCTGAGAAAAATAATATTATTCTTTGTTATGGATGAAGCCATTTTGCAGTGAATGAGGTGATAATTTTAAAGCATCAGCTCTTCAGGATCTCAAAAAATTATAGATATGTGTACTCATACTATAGGTATGAATACTCATACTGTAGATATGAATAATCCTCTCCAAGGAACAGTGTCTAACAATACAATAACAATAAAAAAATAAAAAATACAGTCTTCAACAGAGCTAACAGTCGAGGCAGAGAAGGCCCAGCTCATCTTCTCCAGGAGAACCTGTACACTGGACTACCAAATGGTCTTTTTTCCCTTGTTTTCACAAGGAAAGTTTTTAAATACCATCCTCATAGCATTTTCAATTAATCAGAAATAAACATAAATAATAGATTTTCAGAAGCCTGATGAAGCTTGAGCTACTTGCAACCTAAAATAACAATGTAATTCCTAAGAGGAAGCATTATCTTTACACTGTCCTACCTTGGTCAAACACAGTAAGAGAGAGAATTTGTTTAAAAAAAAAAAACAAACCAAAAAACAAACAAGTCAAACAGAAGAGCAGGAGGCTAAGGAGACAAAAATACTTGCGATCAAAGGGTGGCACAGCATGGGTGTTTTATTAATCTTGCAGGAGCTCAGAGAACAGCCCTGCCAAGGGTCTGTCCATGCTCCTCCCCACGGCCGGGGCTGCTCCACCTGTAACAGGCGGAGAAAACCTCACCAGATCACTCTCACTCCTTCAGCCCCGGGGCCCCAGCTCACCCCAGCCCAGCGTGACTGAAGCAGGTGCCAGCTATTTTTATGTCTACTCTGCAATTCACATCTGACCTGTTATTAACTTCAAAGGGAGAAGCAGCCCCAGCAGCACCAAGGGATGTGCTCCCAGGGAAAGGGAGGCTACGGCTGAGCGGTAGGATGCAGCCATGGCCCTGAAATGGTCTGCAGGAATGGTCTGCCCCAACCATCATAAACCAGCGTCTGTCTCATGCTGCACAACCTGTGAGATGCCAAAAAGGCCTGGCCCCTTCCTCTCCATGCACCACACAGCCCACTCCTGACAGCACCAGGTGGTGGGTAGCACACACTTGCTTGGGCTGATCCTGGTGTTTCTGGATACTGATGCACAGTTTGTACATAAAGGAATGTGGCACACGGAATTTATGAATTTCAAAGTTCACATATGACAGGGCACTGAAGGAATAACCTAATCTTAAACTGATTTAAATTTGTTAAATGATTCACTCTCACACCACAGATCTCAAAGGACTATTCAGAATGGAATCGAGTGGCCAACTGTGCAGCAGATCATCATCTGCAAATTGAGAATTACTCCAAAATCCATCTCTTTCCCACTACGAAAATCTCAGCTTCTAAGATTAGAGGCCTTTTGAAAGATTATTCATTCCCTCACACTTAAAAGGATGCCAGGATTACTATGTCCTGGACTGTAAGTGAAGCCATTCAGTGCAAGCAGCTTTTCTATCAAGGGACCGTCTTTTCTGTGAGATCCATTATATATCTTAGGGTTTGATTGAAGTACTTAGTATCTTTTTTTTTTTCCATAAACACAAGAGCTGAGCAGTCTTCTGATCTTTAAAACTGTAAATGCCCAGCTTCTACAGCTGCAGTAATTAAACCAACTTCTCATTCCATTACCCACATCAAGTCTCTTCCTCGGCATCTGCTCTATTCCCACATTGCACTCTTCAATCAAACCAAGATAAGCTATTTTCTATGATCAGCTGACTTGTCTCTCCCTCAACATTGCAGCCAAAATGATTCTCAGCAGATATGAAGCATCTTGCTAAATATCCAAAAGGTCTCTTTTAAAGAAATAAAAAAGTAGACGTCAATGCAAGTGGTTATTTTTAGCACCTGAGTTGTTCTATATTTATTCCTTTATGTCTGCCTAAAAAAAGCACGATCTCTGACGAGACATTACCAGAAAATACATTCTACTGGGAAGTCTGCTTTATGAATCCTAGCTACTGAGCACTGCAACAAGTGGACCGCACCACCCATCCAACCACACAAGTTTAATGGCATAAGTGCACATAGGAGAATGTTTCCTCAGTTTCAAAAAGGTGCTTAAAAAACCCCCTGAAACCAACAAACCAACTCTCCCAGAAAGCAAACTCCCCAGTGTAACCTTTCTGTCATTCTTTTTAAATGCTGTGCTTCAGACTCATGCTTGAAAACTGCCACTTTCAGGTATTTTTAATTGCCTAACCCCCCTCAAAACCCCTCAGTATACCTTATAAGTTACCTGTAAAAAACAAAACAGACCCACAGTCCTCAACTCCAGAACACATCACACTTCAACAAAGCCTCAAGTCACCAGGAACAGCAGCAGCTCAGGTCACACAAATACTCAGGCAATAAAAGGCTACTTATCTCTTCCTTATTTGTCTTTCCTCGTACCTGTCATATTCTTGCCTGGAAGGCTCCTGCCCCTTTTCCTCCAATGTGTTTACAACAATAACCTCGTGCCTCTAATCTTATGCAAATTATCTGCAGATTTATTTTCAAGGACAGGATACAGTTAATC
Organism: Chiroxiphia lanceolata; assembly: GCF_009829145.1. NCBI lineage: Eukaryota > Metazoa > Chordata > Aves > Passeriformes > Pipridae > Chiroxiphia > Chiroxiphia lanceolata. Next base: position 5,836,736 of record NC_045638.1, on the reverse strand, counting down.
AAAGGTGTGGCTTATTTATGTGGAAAGAGCCGTGTCAAGGAAACTTCTCCTAGATGTTGTAAACTGTCATTTTAAAAGAAAGACAAAATAGTTTGACAGGGTCTTACATCCACAAAATTGGGAAGAAAACTTGTATTTTTAATTTCCTGCTCTAGAAAGATACCTGTTATCTACCCACAGTTATTTCAGATTTTTGAACTATGCTAGATCTCTCGACATACTCGTCCAAACAGCAGAAGTTGGGATAGGAGTGGGGAAAGATAATAGGTACCTCTGTATATTAACTTGGAACTTCTCTCTCCCCTCTGACCTTGAAGGACTCTGTCTTCCTTCCAGGTATTCCCTACCTACAGGACAGACATGCCTTATCACTCAGTCATACCCTCCAAGTATTTTACCAACCAGCATTACCTACACACTGACAGCTCTCTGATCCCAGTGCAAACAACAGATGGTGGAGGGACTCCAGAGCACGAAATCATACTCAGCACACACACTGGTATCAGATGAATAGATTTGGTCAGTGGCAGGTTATTATTACCCTCACACAGTGCAAATCACCTGAGTCTGCAACTTTGCACAAGGTAAAAGTACAGATTTTCAAAAGAAAAAAAACTGTAGGCTTTCCAAGTTAAAAACACGTGTGCCCCAATTACCTCTCTCTCAGACTGACCTTTGTGTGTTTGTCTTCAGAGACCTTGCCCTGCATCACTATTGCACTACTGAAGCCAGAATGACTCCAGGTTAATTTTACGCAATTTTTAAAACAAGCTGCTCTGAAGGCTTTTCCTTGAGCAAACCCACTTAACTACCCTACCTAGTTTTGAAATCTTTTTCCCCACTGATTAAAATGTTTCCCATGCAGCTGTGATTTCATTTTAGTCTTCTGTAGAAAACTGAAGACCAGAAAATATCTAGTTTGAATTCAAGAATCTTCTCCTCATAGTCACATAAAATTCACCACAAAAGGCAATTCTCTCACTGTTGCTCCTCCTCTACTACCAAAAAAGTAGTTTCTTTATCATTGTAAAGTAACCAAAAGCAAGGCAGAAAAAGCATCCAAAACCTTAGAAAGAAATAAATCAAATGTTATATACCCTCTCTGGTTATTAAAAACAAACAATAAAACACATATATTAACCAAAATAAAGTTAGGGTGTGCTTAAGAGAAGTACATCTGTGGGACAGAGAAGCAGCACATCAAATTTATTCTTATTTCCTAGTTCACATGAAAATTCTTTTTGAGACAGCCTGTCTATTTTTTATGAACTGGATAATCCCTTTTACAAAATGGATTAAATTCCGGAATAAGCACGTCAAGGGAAGTTTGTTCAGAAACCTGCACTGTGAATGAAATGGGGTTTGCCTCTCTGCAATCTGCCTTTTTGCTCTATTAATTAATGCCCAAATTTAGCTGTTTTATGGATTTTGTAAGTGTTTGGGTGTCAAACTGACCACACACCACCTGTGCGGTGAAAGGCCAGGACACAGCCAGGTAAACCCCATTTGTAAGGACAGAATTGCTCACACATCCTGCTCTGCTCTGTGATGTGCTTCTCTGAGCAGAGCCGTGCAGACACTCTGCAGATCCGAGCTGGTTCCTCAACACAGGCCACAAACACAACACTCCCAAGGACACAAACAACCGAGGGGGTCACTCCCTGCACGACCATTCTGTAATCAAGAGCACACTAGGGACGAAAACAGCTTCTTTCAGAGGAATTAAGATTGCAACATGACCTCCAGCACCTGCCCCTACTATGAGAAGGTGCAAAAAGCAACAAGGGAAGTCCAGCAAGAGCACCCCTGAGTCCCAGCCAGAGCCAGCATCAAAGGCACCAGGGAAGCTGCAGAGTCAATTGATCTAAACCAGCACATTAATCCACAGCACCCGTCTGCTTTTGAAGGGAAAGCCCTATTGCTTCTGCAGATTGGATCACAGGATGATTCTGGTGTTCACAAAACAGATTCCCTTTGGATGAAACCGAATCAGAAGATCCACCTAAACCCCACTGGTGACGCAAAGCGACCAAGACAACAGGCAGGCTGCACCTCTGCAGAGCTCTCCTGTATGCCCCAAGCAGCTGGAGTCTCTTCATCTGTCACAAATTTATGCAATACCTGGTATGCCACACATTAAACAAAGGGCTAAGTGGCACCCTTTGCACTTTTATAAGTATTGCACTTTTATATTTTATGTTAACCACCAGCTCTCAATCCTTTGCGATCTGCTTTGTCGTCCACTGAGGCCTCTCAAAAATGTCAAGGCTGATCAAAGGGGACAAAGAGGGGTGGTTGATTTGAGTGCCACCAGGAACAGAGTGTAGACACAGGCATGAAAACACGGAGGGGGCAGGTTAAGGAGATCCAGAGCCCATCAGGAATCTCTTACTTTTTATTCAGCAGTGATCACACACTAGTAAGTCACGGCACATAGTTTTGTTCCCCCATTCCACAACACTGATCACAGTGGTTTTCCTCTGTGATAAGTGTCCTAGATGGGAGCCATGCTGCATGTTCCAACTTCTGGAAGCAGAGGTGAGAGGCTGAAATTACATCCCCAGTGTCCACAGCAGCCATCTGCGACTCACAGGGCACTGAAAGTATTTGAGTCCAGCCTTTTGTGCAGGCAGAACCAGGCAGGATGTTCCACTTCAGAAAGGCCAGATATGAGGCCCTGGCCTGGAAACACCCTTCCATGGTCTGAAGTCAGAAGGACTAGCAAAGGCCTGTCCCCACTGCTTATTTAACAGCAGATCTGGTCCAGGCACCAGCTCGGAATCAATACTGCTCACACTGCCTGGAGATCCACAGAGGGCAAAGGCCCAGGTTACCTTGTTGACTTACTTGTTAACTTTGTTAACTCCCACTGCTTTCTGTGTTAACTCCCACTACTTGGAGGTAAAAGGTTTGGAAGACAGCCTTGGAAACCTTGACCATAACCTTGACCTGCTCATCCCACATCAGCTCACCACTTGCAGTAGGAACTGAGCTTTACAGGTGACAGTCGCTTTTTTGTGCAAGGTCTGGGCTTCTCAAATTCCATTCAGGGAGTAGAGATGCCATACCATCAGGTGGCAGAAGGTCTTGACTGTGCCTCTTCACACAGCAAAGGTCTGTGCCCACTCCTGGTCATTTCACCTATTGAGAGCAATGGCATCCGACTGGACCAAGCTCCTTCTCTGGGCCAGAGAAAGCAGCTGCAAAATTTCAGAGAAAGCTCCTTCTTCTACTTTCTTCCCCAAGCAACAGGATGTCCAAGAAGGTGACGATTTTTTTTGGATGAGCTCCTTGAGCAGTTGATGGTGAAAACCACCCATCCCTCCTGACGCCACACTAATCTCAGGAATCAAGCAGGGATTCAGACAGCAGGTTGCACAGGTCACTCAAGTGAGCGGGAAGAGAAATAAAGTTTGTTCCCACAAGAGGCTTACACAGATAGTACTGACAGGGCAATGACATTCTAGAATCATCCCTGTGAAACAGGGAAGAGGATAACTTGACACTTCCTGGAGCAACAGTCCAAGAAGCAGAGGCTGGGGGACAGCTTTCCTTCAGAGAGCTCTGCAGCACACACACAGGGAGGATGGCCATTCCAGGGACTAGGAGAACTCAAATGCAAAGAACATGAAGCAAACAAAGCAAGCAAAACTGAAATCTGCTTTTCTGACCTGCTCCTACTGCACTGCACATGTGGTTAAAGCAGATACAGCCAGTCATGACTCCACTGGCAAAGGGATTCTCCCTCCTGTAGAGAAGAATCCACAAAGAGCTCCAAAATCCCAGCCAGAGCCCAGCACTGGCACTGTGGGGAAGAGCTGACTTCTGCTAAAAGGCATTATGAGTATTATGTGCCATGCTGCAGTACAGATCTGTTGCTTGGGGGTTTGTTTGTCTTAATAAACTATTGCTTCAGGTACCTGATGGGCAGGTACATTTTCAATCTTCCCTTCCCTACAGTATGTACCTTTCTCATTGTGCTTACTATCACCACAGCTACCAGAAGAAAGCAGGGATTAGCATGTCTATTTGAACTACTGATAAGGACAGGAAAGCATATCATACAGTCCTCTGATTTCCAGTTTGAGCAATATCCTGAGTCTGAACATTTCACATGGGTATATTTTCTCCCTTTGTCCTCCAATCATGACATTCAAACACCCAGAGGTATTCAAACACAGAGCTAGTATTAATCAGCCTCTCAGGATCTGAATCCCATGGGCTCAGGGCAAATTGCTGTAGAAATCTGTTTCTTCTTCAGTGGCCTTTGTGCTGATTCACAAGCCAGATGAAGAGCTTAAGGCAAGGGCAGGACTCCACCTTGGCAGCACCTTGCCAGGCAATGCAGCCACTGCTACTTGAAGCACTACTCCAAGTTAGACCAATGCTGCTAAAAGAAACTGAAGGGAGGCGAGGAACAGTATTTTAACTGAAGGTGGGAGAAAACCCCAAATATTTGTAAATATATTAGAGACTGAAATATTTTTTTCAGTAATTTCTTGTTCTACTCCTTTTTTTCCAACTGCTCCTGCACTACATATACATGCTGACCTATCCTCCCAGCCACGAGCCACTGAAATCCGAGAGATACCAGATCTCACATGCACTCGCATTATCACCATCTAGATGTAAATCCTCTGGTGGGCCTCAGTGTTGGCTCCCCAAGAGGAAAGAAACAGCTGCAGAACAAAAGGAATATATCTCTTTATCAGGCAGTTCACTTCTTTTTTAGGGGTTCAAGTAGTGGACAGCAGGGAACAGCCGAACTGGGAGGGGGGGGGGCAAGGATGGAAGGAAACAAAAGAAGTCAATGTAGGGAGTGGACTAAGCAGATCTGGCAGCTGCCTGGAAAGGGGACAGAAATGGTTTTATTTCCAGATGGGAAACACCGAGGATAAATCTGAGGACCCTCAGAAACACACAGGATAAATCCTGACCAGAGCTGTACACTAATACCTAGAACCATCCATTCCTCCTCACGTTTGGACAATACTCTGAAGCCTGGGGAAAGGACTAATTTGAGCACAGCTAATCACTGGACTGATGAATCAGCTCACCAGTGTGCATTTTCCTTAGGGAGAAAAGGGAGAATTGGCAGAGGACAGTGCTGCAGAAGACAGAAATATGAGGAAACAGCTGCTGAATTTGATGCAGGAGCAGCCCATCATGTGGATAACATTTTGGTGCAGTGTTCTTGGCCAAAATCCTTATCCCCAGCCAAACACATCCTACAGCATGCAAGGAACAAGAACATTCCCTTAGGAAACCCACAGGCTTTCCAACTCCAAAATGCTGGGAGAGCAAAACCCAAGGCTTTTGGTACTGTACATGCAAGTAACAGCAAGACAGAAAACATTCTGTATCACATGGCAAACATAAAGGGAAACTCATATAGATGACACTACCCTTGAGAGGACTGCAATCATGAGCACCCAAAAGTGATGAGTTTGTCACATATCAACATCTGTATTTCACAAAACCTGTACTAGTTTAAGGATAGTTTTTGGAGCACCTTGAGGTTCACTAGCTTAAAGTCTGTACTGTTAACTTTGCTCAGTAATCTTCCGTAAGATTAAGTACAGAAATGAACTTGTGTTTTCTATAAAATTATTTTATAAAATCCTTAAAAAAATCCTCAGAATAAAACAAGAGTACAAAACACCAGGTCGGGCCACTATATCCTAAATATGCTCATTTCCATAGGCAAAAACATCTCCAGGAGAGGCTGCAGCAGGTAAAGGATCCAGACAGAGCAGTTCAATTTCTTCCTCCATCTGGATCAGCTGAGCACCACTGCAGCTCAACAGCCTGAGCAACCAGGATGCACAGCCCCACACTCGCCTGCTGCAGCTTAAATACCTTAGTGATTCTCAGGATTGTGCCACCAAACCATGGTTCCACCTTGCTGTCTGACAGCAGCCCCAAAATGGAAACTGCAAAGGATAAAAGAATTGCAGGAACTGGTACTGGAGCTCTCACTTGGAAAAACCTGGTGTCCTTAGAAAAAATTCCTACAACACACTGGACATCAGAGACCAGACTACAGTGAAGAGCCTACACTACAGGTCTATTATGAGACCCATAATAAAAGGTACAGGTTAGTTCCAGCTTTGATGACCTTTATTTCCAAGTTGCTTTAATGGAACAGAGAAACATTTTGGAGCAATACTGCATTTCATATTTTTGTTCAACCAAACACTGGCTTACCACTGGACTAAATACAGTCTCCCCATCTACAACATTTTCAGTGACAGATAATAGCCCACCCCCAGGACTACTGTACTCTCCATGCAAAGGCAAAGAATCATGTGATGAAAAATTACAACTGCAAACATATGTGTGCTTCAAGGGCTTTTCACACTATAGAATCTATTCCACCAAGCAATTTTTAGACTTCAAGGAACAGAAGTAGGTTTGTATTCCTATGCCAGACTGACTGGTCCTCTCCTTTTTCTGAAAAGTAAATAAAACCTGTTCTCTGTTTTGTCAGTACAGAGATAAGGATCTAACTTCAGAGAGCTGCAAGTAACCCGACCTTTTAATTTTTCCTAATGCTTCACGTGTGTCCCATCAGTGGCATTTGAACGTTTTACTTATTTGTTCCTTTCCTGCACAGAAGAAAAGAGCTTTCAATCTGCATGAAAGACGATGCCTTGGGTGCTCCCCACGGGCCTCTTATTTATTGTTCACTGTAACTTCTTTCTCCTGCTGGCGACTGGAGGCTCATTCACCAGATTTCTGTGGTGACAAGTATAATAACAGGCAAGCAGGTATCTCCTACTGCATCTCTGGACACCTGCTCTGAAAGAGTTTTCTGTTCCTGCACACTGTTATTTGAACACGTGAACGACCTTTCCAAGGCAAGAGCCAGTTTTCCACAGAACAGGGGTGGTGTGACTGTCAAACTGAGGGGTGGTAAAAAAGCACTCATTCTCCTCAAATATCTTCCAGCACTACCTTCATGAATTGAAAGATCAACAGCCTCCAAGGCTTATTTCCAGTCCTGTGAAATACAAGGCTTAAAGCAAATAGGACCTTACTGTTGTAGTACAAATAAAACCATTATACTCCACCTATCTATTAAGATTTTAATAATACAGAGACCTGTGCATGACTGCTGTTGGTTTTCTCACTGATTTTCTTCCAGGTGAGCAAAAGGATTACTTTGCCCACAAAAACCTACATAGGAACCCAGGAAAGCAATGCAGCAGCTTTTTTAATTCTAAATGCTGAGCCACTGAAAACAAAGGGAGGGCTCTGTGTACACAGCTAATTCCCAGAGACTGGTGAGACTCATGACTTGGGATCGTTGCTCCCTCCAAAACCAGCCTGAGGAGTAGAACCATACTAACAGCCTTCCACTATTTGCTCAATGGCTTTCAAACCTGTCAGTCCCTCTATCCAAAAGGCATAAAAAATTAGGTCTTGGGGAAATGGTGAAGAGGAAAACATGCACATCATCAGATGCTGGGACAGTCCTTAAAACAGGGGCCTGATGTAGCTGGTCCAAACAGGAGATGGGGTTATCATGCATTCACAGCTCCATGTCCAGTTCTGCCTTCAGTAGCTCAAGGATTATGTTCACAGACTAAAAAGTGTGTGTGGAAGAGCTTCACAAACACTTTCAACCACCAGAAAACAAGTCTCCAGCAGGAGACTCAACAAGGACAGATGTTTCAAGTTTAAAGAAAAAAAAGCAACCAACCAGAACAAACAGACAAACTCGGTCACAGTCGAAGTTGCCCCATGGAAGCAAGTTTTACAGCAGATTAAACCTCAGCTGCTGGAACTAAAGCTTGGTAAACAAGAGCCATCAGCTTCTGGATGGAACTGAAAAAAAAAAAAATAAAATTCAGGTCACAAGCCATATACTTCAGCAAAAATCACCAGACCATGGAACAACTTGCTGAGGGCCAGGATAGTCTTCCTGACTAACCATTTCTTTAAATCAAGTTTTGAAGTTTTCCTTGAAGGCAAATTACAGCTTGCATACAGATTTATGAGACATAGGGGTAGCCTTGGGATAATTCCTACACCCTGTACTTTTGGATTGTGACTCGAGAAGCCAAGGGGTAGGTGTGCAAAAGGGCCGGGAAATGAAAAAGGGGAAGGAAAAGAAAGTAAGAGAAAGTACAGAAAAATATAGAGAGGGAAACAAAGAAACCATACTGATAATGAAGTAGAATGAGTAAAAGCAGCCTAGAAAGTGAAAGGGTATACAGAAATAAATTTATTTCTTTTAGTAGAAGATGCATGGGAGGAAGAAAAGAAATGGAACAAGAGAAAACAATGCTGTGCGGGAGACTGGGGCTGGAGAGGGGACATGGAAGGGCCACGAGGGAAACAACTTTGTTTGCTTGTTTTCTCAGACCACTGAGTGTTTCTAAAGTGAGTTTTCCATACAAGAGAACATGGCCCCAGCTGGCCACATGGCACTGTGACTGGTCTTGTGTTGGGTAGGCAGGACACAGTGCCACACAACAGAAAAATGCTACACCTAAAAATGCCCCCAGTCGCACTCACACTCAGCCTTACAGGTGAGAAATCCTTACACTTAGTGATCCCCCGTTCCAAGTGAAACATGGAAGCAGATGCTCTTTTAAACTCGCTGTATTCTTTTGCAAGCTGCCCTGACCAATGCAGCTGTGGTTCATTTACTTGTTTTGAGCTCCATGACAAGGTACAGCAGCGAAACTTTACCTGGACACCAGCTCTGTGGGGGATCAGATGTGTGCAGGTGTTGTGATCCATGCCAAAGGAAAGGAGACACCAGGTATAGGGACACATAAGCAAGGGACTACCTAGCCAGGCTCTTTCTACTGGCTTCTTTAAGCAACAACTACAGGATCAAGTAACAATAACCAAATTGAAAGGGTTTTGCCACATAATGGTGTAGGTTCAGAACTTTATAGTCAAGAGTAGCTGAGGTGGAAAACTATATAGGACAGATCAAAATGTACTGATTGATTCATTAGGCACAGAGGCTTTACAGCAGGCTGGTTTGTCTCGCTTACAGCTCTATCAATGAAACCAATCAGCCTCTCTGAACACAGTAAGAAAGTTTATTTAGGGCAGCACAGCAGCCTTCTCTCACCTCTGCTAGGCATGGGATGGTGCCTCGCTGGGGAAGGTGGACAGAGGGATCAATTCCCTCACCAGATCTAAGTTTACTCCTGCATTTGCTTTAAAAAAAACACATCCAGCAAAACACACAAACGGAAACTTCTGAGTAGATAAACACTGCATAAAAGCTTACACTTAGTGCAGCCGAGCACTATCAAAGGCAGAAAAAGGCAGAAAATACACACAGCATCATACATGTACACAAAAAACCATGAGCAAAAATTAACTTAGGGAAAATAAGCCTCCTAAAAGTCTTAGGGAAGTAAAAGCAGGCGGTTTTGGTACATCCTCTTTTGCTTCCAACTTATGTTTCATCCACACAGCTTCTTCTACTTGAGATTTAAAAAACAAAATATACACAAAAAAAAAAAAAAAAAAGACAAAAACCCCACAATAAACACAGACATTCAAAAACATGCTTCTCTTCCTCCATCAGTCCCACAGAATCTCTTTACAATTTGTGCAATACTACTCTGGATCAGCTCAGTGATCCTCACGCTGCATCAAGTGGTCCCAAGCAGTGTTCACTCTGGAGGTATCAGGAGGAGAGACAGAAAAAGACCTGCTAATGTATAGATAGACTTGAATGACTCCAGAATGACTCAAGGAGAGGGGAGTAATTCTTCCTGAACACTAAAGACAGCTGGCAATTTACTCATACCCCATGCAGAAAGACTTCTGAGTGTTCAACAGCGCAGTCAAAGAGATTTATTCCTTCTCGCGTGTGCCTTTCCCTGTGCTTCCATTTGCTCTGCTCCTGGGAGCTGCTCCACTACTTGTGTTAAAAGAGTATTCCTTTTTAATCTACCTACTGCTTTCCAGCTTAATTTCACAGCACGGTTTTTAAAATTTTAAACTCAAAGGGGGAAAAAAAAAAAAAGCAATCACATTTTGCTGTAGGACTCTAGCATTGTCCAAGCAAGAAAGTTTTAGATTTTTCCTTTCTCTGTATAAAATTCCTAAACACGAAGAAAGGCAAAGAAAAGAGATAAATGAACAGTCAAATCCTGAGAAATCAGTCCTCTTATTTTTATTTCAATTTGACAGATCTGGGTCCTGCAGTAAGACTGACTGCCTTCGAGCTCCACCAAAAAGATTCAATCACATCTACGTGTCAGAACTTTGTTTTCACACCTCCTAGTCAGCCTCAGCATAGGGTTAGATTTTCTCTCATTCTTATTTCCCAGATGCCACAAGAGGCTAAAATGGAACAGTAGAGTCACTTCCTACCCTCAAAAACTAAAAAGAAGTGAGATGCCACTCTACATCAATCACATTCATTTATTTCCACACATCATAGGAAGTAAAAGCTGTCTTATTATCCTCAGAGAAAGCAAAAATTCATATGTAAAGGCAACTTTTCCTAGGCAGATGACAGATCTAAAAAAGAATTGCTCTTTCAGGAATACAGAACCCATAAAACAATATTAATAACTAAAGGTTAAAATATTTACTGGCACATGGAAAATACAATTCCACACTGGCAGGGCATCCCAAGTGTAGCACATTCAGTGGTAAATAGATTAAGACCTCAAACACACTCCAGAGGTAACATGCAGGGGCATTGTAGTGATAGGACAAGGTGCAGTGGGTACAAATCAAAAGAGGGGAAATTTAGATTAGATGTTAGGAAGAAATTCATTACTGTGAGGGTGGTGAGACACTGCAAGAAGTTGCCCAGGGAAGCTGTGGATGCCCCAGCCTTGACAGTGTTCAAGGCCAGGTTGGATAAAGCCTTAGGCAACCTGGTCTAGTGGAAGGTGTCCTTGCTCACGGCATGGGGGTTGGGATTAGGTGATCTTTAAAGTCCCTCTCAACCCCTTAATATCCTATGATTCTATGATTACCATTTTTCTTTAAAAAGTTCCCAGCTTCACCTTGCTCCCCAGCACAACCATCACTTTAAAACACCAGATATCAAACCACTTATATCAAGATGAGAAATAAGGTTGCACAACTCTTCCTAGACAGCAGGCAACCCTGCAGCACCAGAGACCTGCAGCTGCCCGGCAGAGAGGTCCATAGGAAGCATTTCTGGCTTACCCACCACAGGGAATGCTGCTCCAGGAGCAGAGGAACCACACGCTGTCCAGATGGGTCCGGGACCTTCAGGCACAGCAGAGAAGCAGCTTCTCTGACTTCACTAACACCTTCTCCTCACACACCTCAGGCTCAGTGCCCTGAAGAACTGGCTGACTCCACATTCATGCCTTCTCCTTAATCCAGGACTCTTCTACAGATGGAGCACCTCACAGTATCACCAGCACAACACACAGCTGGTGAGATCCTTGCGTGTTTGCACACCCTGCTGCCCCCCCAGACGTGTCCAGAACACACAGGTATGTCCAAAGATTAGGAAGGCACTGCTAAAACAGCCAGAGCACATTTAGAGAGGAGCAACAAGCACGTCCTGACCCTCACGTGCAAACCACCCCTCACGTCCTTCACAGGCCCAGCCGCGATCTCACGTTGCTTAAAATATAAATAGTGCCTGGAAAAGTCACATAACCAGGGCAAAGTGCACAGGTAAAGCAAACACACAAATGCCCTCTGGACCTCTGACCGTATTTTTTTTTTTTTTTCCGGTCACAAGGAAGGGTTATGATTCCTCACAAGTGCATTTTGCCAAGTGCCAGACTCAGCTTTCCAACCTGGTGTCCTGCTGCACTGCCCGGCCTCGACCAGCGCTGCAGGCTCTGCTGTTGCCTCCTTCCCAAGATAATTCCACCCCCTGGAAATATTCTCAGTCCCATGGCCAGTGGTTTGCCACGCCACAAAGCAGCATTTCCTTGCAACCCTCAAACACAATTTGAAATATTTATAAAGCACAGATTATTTACCCATTACGATGCTATATCACACTGTCCTAGCACTTTTTGATTTTTAATGTACATACCAGTGAATAGAATATATTTTGACCCATATACAGTGTACTGGCTGATTTTTAGAGAACGAAAAATAGGTAAAAATAAGCAGAACACCTTCTGAAATCCAAGTCATTAATTACAACTGCAACTAGCATTTGATGCACCCCAAAGGAAAGAATGTTTGCTTTCAGCAGTGCAATAACCTGGATTAAATATCATTTGAAGTGCTGGTCACTACAAAGACTGGCATGAGTTACTGATCTGGAGGGAATGTTTCTAATTATTTCATTCTAGGCTTAAGGCTCTGCCTATTGCTTGACTATTAGAAACAGACAATTCTGCTCCTGCCTTTCTCTTGGACACGAGAAAAAACTAAGAGAAAAAGAATATATACTTTAAAAAAACCCTTCTCCCCCTTCCACTGTAGCCCTTCCCTCCTGGAAAGGTATTTAAAAACATTAAATGCTTACTGAAAAAACTAAACAACAATAGACAGACACGCAAGGAGTCTTAAAAACTGAATCTTAGTGACCAAGTAAACTGCACCACCTTAATATCTGAGAGCCATTCAGGCATCAAGGACAACATTCAGAGACTCCTTGAACCTTATCTGAATGCACACCATTGCAGTGACTGCTTTTCAGAGGCTGGACTTTCTCCTACTATCCACACTAATCTTTCTTTCCACAGCTCAAGATGGTTGGCATATTTTCTGTTCCAAGGTGTTTTGCAACTATGGCCCTTTTATCTAAGCCCAAAACACTCTTTATGATTGATGATGATGATAAAATAATTATAAAAAAGCAGCTTAGTTCAGGACACATGCGAACCTTGAAATCAAGAGGACTTAAAGCATGTATCTGAGAGTTTTAGTGGATAAGAGTTTTAGTGAATAACAGAAGATTGGAAAGCACAGAGGTGCAAGGAGTTTTTGCTAGGGAACAACTTTGCTCTTCATATGACAAATATTTTTCCAAAGCTGGTAATCTCCGGAGATGTTTTCTTTTGTTTCTTTAGAACATCAGAGTTACTACAGAGCTATCACATAGTGTTACAATGTATTATTTATGGAAGTACTGTGCTAAAGGACAGTGGGAAACTAGGAAAAAAAAATAAATCTCATTATACCAGTCACTACCTTACTCCTTCTGCCTTGATCACAGCAGAAATATGGTATTTCACTAAAATGGGTATGACACCACAGGCCAGGAATAGGGGAGAAACCAAGCAACCAGACACTGCACTGCTCAGCTGCCTATCAACTATTTAATGCATAATAAAAAACTTGATCCCAACAACAACAAAATTAATAAGGTTTACAGCACGTGCATTTCCACTGGTATCTGTCTTTCAAGGCAGAGTATTCACACTCCTATGCACCTGCATTTTTGCAGTGTTCTTTTATTATAGATTACTCTGAGACTTTAATTTCAGGGTGATTTTAGAGTCTTACAGCCATGAAATTACATCTTCATGAGAGTCAAATAATCTCCAACTGAATTCATACACTGAGCTAAGGGTGTATTTGCATATTGGCACTTGAAGGTTTTGGCTTTAAACGCACACACAGACACTGAGTCAGGGAGATTGAAAAGATGGCTGAGGTTTGAGGAAAAGTCTATCCCTTATGAATGCTTCCAGTTTAATGGGCAGAGAAAATCTGCTCCTTGAAATTCTCACCAACGCTTATGGAAGAGATCTGGGTTTCTAAACATAGGTGCCAAGAGCCATTTTTGGATGTTTCCAAGATACATCCACAACATCCACACGGGACTGGCAGACGCCACACCAGACCATTGGGAAACTTATACCCTTTGAGAGTGGTGGCTCCAGGCCAGGAGAAACACTCTGGAGTGCCTAAAGGGACACTACATGTTCATTACATTGCCCCACTAGCCTCTAAAGCATTTAATTAAAGCAGAGAAGATTACAACCAATTTTAGAACCAGCCTGGCCCCTCCACCCCATCCCCTTCCAGCCAGTTCATTTGGTGGATGGCCACACGATTTCAGCGTGCAGACAAAAAAAAAAAAAAGCTGCTGTCTCAATGTAAATATTTTGAATACTTTGCAGTTTGACAAATAACTGAAGAAACTTTTGAGAATAGTGACCATGAGAGGAAGAGCACATAATAACAAACCTGAGCTGCACAGAAGTCAAATAGAAGACAGGAACAGGAAAGGTCTAGGGCTTTCACAGCGCATCGAGGGATTTATAATGCTATTTCCCTCTATTGCTTTGTGAGACATCGTGGCAGTTTCTCTTTTTATTAAAACAAAACAAAACAAAAAAAAAATCAGGTTCCAGTATGGAAAAGCATACATTATGAACTCAACCCCCCCAGTTTTTAGATATCAAAGACGTTAACTATACACATTAACTACCTGGTATGAACACTTGACACTTTTGGAAAGTGTCTGCCTGCACAGAGCCATCCTCTTCTCCAAGGCCACTGTGATTATTAATGGGAACCACCATGATATGGTGAACAAAAGTGACATAATCATGGTTTAGACTCCAAGTACTCTGCCTTAATTTACTTGAGTGTTTTATAAGTTTACTCAGCTCAGTGGCAGGACTTCAAATTTCGAGTTCATACTGGGAATAAAATAGGTCAAAACAAAACACATCCAAGGCTGATCTACAGAAAAAAAACCATTAAGCCAAAAGGAAATGGCTTTGTTTCCCTTTGGGCTTTATTACTTTCCCCAATGCTTTTCTGTTAGTCAAAAGTACATTTAATACAAAACAGAAATTAGCGTTCAGGAATCTGAAATGAAACCATGTCAGAAAAGCCAATTTTTACCAATGGGGAAAGATGACTGGTAAAAATTAGTTTGAACACTTCAATTCTTCCAAGTTCTATTGTGAGCAATAAAAATTCTTCCAAGTTCTATTGTGAGCAACTAAAACATGCCCATACAAAATGAATCAGCCTCGACTGAAATTTGATTTTTGACCCGATTACATTCTTCTTCCCGAAATAACTTCTCAACAAACTAAAAAGGCTGCAGTCAAGAACTGGCCAATATAACCAGAATCTTTAGCGAGTTTGCACAGCTCCCTCCTCTCGCAGAAACTATCACTTCCAGCACAAGAACTGCAAAGCTGTCTCTGCTAAGTTAACATCTGAACAAGTTTTAACACAGGATTTCTATATAAATTATGACTGCATCCAGACCTGAGGCAGAAAAGTAGGACTCTCAAAAAAAGGATAAGATAATGCATCCTAAAAAAATGGGCAGCAGCTCTTAAACGCCTCTGAGAGCCTCTTGCCCTGTGACACAGCAGCACAAAGTGCCTCAGTGGAGTAAAGGGGGGGAAGAAGCAGCAGAAACAACTCCATGAGTTCCTGGTGGAGAATACAAAAAAAATTTGACAAACAGCAAATTCAAGATGTGGCAGATCCCAACAAGCAGTTAAGTGAGGCCAGGAGAGATGCGCTGCAGGGATCTGGAACAAGACAAGGCAACAGGGAGTCCCAAAAAGTGACAGCTTGAACAGATCAACCTCCACAGGCCCTCAACACTCCCACCCACCCACTCCTCTCTTTCAACCCAGAGCACCCCCTAAATCCACTGGTTCATAGATTAAATAAAGGCAGCATCTGCCCAAATGTGGACCTGTGACATTCAGGTCTGCTGGTTGCCTACACAATGTGCTCAGGGGAGAACAGCAGCTCCCACTCCACAGCATCATAACATAAATCCCAGAAAAACCAGGAACAGGTAAAGGCCATTTTCATTCCCTTCATGCTCCTCCTCTTTCCTCTCTTTTCCCCATATACATCTGGTATAAAAGAAAAATGGTTAGAGATACAAAAAGAAAACCTGGTCTAAGTCCACTGGAAGCACAGAAATGAAAAACACAAAAATTAAACATTGCTACTTCATCTGTCATGCAGTGCAGCGTTAAACTTACCTTTTCATTACTGTAATTTGGCAACTGATTCTAAATGCTTAAAAAAGTGCCCTGACAAAACCCACAATAAGTGGGATGAAACAAGGAAGAGGAGGAGGAGGAAGAGGAGGAGGTGAACAAGAGAAGATTATACCAAGAGATCAAGATGAGTTGGAGATGCATGAATTCACCTGTCTGAGAAGATCCACCCTCTTCTAGAAACGACATGCAAGTTAAGGTTACAAGCATAAAAACCTCAGTGTTGGGAAAAAATCCCTACTTTGTAACCAAGTTCTAGGTGCTTGACACTGCTGGAACTTGTTGAACACAACTGCTGTGAGACAGACACCTCAGCAGAGAGGACCTGTATCAGTGCAGTGGGGGTTTTAATTTGTGTAACAGTTATTTGCAGGTTTAGGAGCACATGGCTCATGAGGACTCACTGGCTACCTGGGGCAAACATAAGAGCAGGTAACTGGCTTTCTGCTGCTCATGCCCTCTCACACATGTAATTCCATCAGGTCTGTGACCTCCAAATACTACATTATCTGCAAGAGACAGAGTCTCTCAAGACAGAGGGTCCATTTAACCCAACAATGACATCCAAAATGCTTCCAGTGGACAGAACCCCATCTTAACGCTGTTCTGGAATTAAGGGAGAAACATAGCAGGGCTCCTCTCTCATAAGAGCATCTGGCGTTTTAAAACCTAGCACATTAAAAATTCCCCCAACACCTTTTGAGTCATTCACCAGAGGCTCAATTTATCTTAGTTCTGTTTCTCCTACCTAGGCACAGGCTCCATACTCAGTGACAGGAAGACTGAACTTTCCTTGTGGCCATAAGGAGGCAAGTTCTGTCTCATTTACATGAGAGATACACACACTTTGGGCGAGTTTTTCAGACACAGTTGACGACAGCTCAGCACTGCTGAGGTTACACACTGGCCATTGCTGGGGAGAGAACTCAAGGAACAAGATGCTCCACATTTCCTTGCGTGGACTGCCTGTGTTTTACCAACACGCAAAGACCATATGTCCTGCCAAATAATTTTAGGCATACCACGCATAAAAGAAATCATTTCAGGAAGCTGGATGGTATTTCTTTTCTGTTCACACAGAGTGACAGACCATCACAGTCCATAAATTTTCTGGTACTTTGTCTCAAATACTTGCTAGCAAAGCATTTGTCAGTACAGGCAGCCAGGAGCTTGACTCAGATTTTAATTCACTGCTAATCATTCTGCAGAACTACTTCAGCACCCACCAGGTTCGTGCAATGGCTGCAATACCAAAAGGCTGCAACACAGTCCAAAAGGACTGTGTTGTAGAGAGAACCAGCACTTGCATTTAAATTCCGTGGGCACATACTGGCCACTGCTGAATGAGGTTTACCCGGTCTTTCAGCTTTTGTTTAGTGCCCTCCATGCATTCCTGGTAATTACAGCTTCTGGTCAGAGGGACTCTAAGGTACTTTGGCTGGTCATCAGGAATTAATTTTGTGCCACAGAAACTCACTGAGAGCCAAATGGTTGAACAAACAGCAAACCAAAGGCAACCAGAACCATGGTCATTCCGGTAGCTGAGTTCAGGCACCAGTTTTGAAGCAACATCTCCAAGGCTTTGCTCTACCTTCTGCATGGAACACACATGAACTGCAAGTGAATTGTTTCACACGCTCCAAGAGGAAGTTATGAAGCAGCCACTAATTGAGAGGACTTCTTGTCAGAAAAGCAAAAATACCAATATCCTTCCCAGGGTCACTCGGTCTGACACACATAATGATCAGTGTTGCCTCGTGCTGGAATTCACAACATGTGAGGCTCCTAGAGTGGAGCAGGCTCAGAGCATAAGTCTCTACCAAAATAAAACTGAGTGTCTGCAGCCAAAGGAGATTTCAAAATGTCACCTAACCCGGCTGCCCCCAACCTTTGTCAGTAAAGTTTCTCCATCACCTTTTGCTTCTCTTCATCTTGACCACTGATTTCTTGTCCCCCACTCCCTCATATCTTTTTTTTTTTTGCACAGCAACATAAGAGATGAGTAGGGAAGACCAAAACTTACATTTTTTGGATTGTCCCTGCCCCTTGTCCACATCTCATAAAGGTACATTTCTCACAGGAGATCCTGCACCCCAGTCCCCAGCGCAGAAGCCCCAAACCCCAACTCTTCCCTGGCATCTGCCAGAATCTTTTCTTCTTTGAGTTCCTTTCAGCAACATGGATTTTACAACTCCTATTTGGCAACGGAAAGCGTTTTCCAAAGTTTTCCAGCTCTCCATTCTGCATCCTAAATCCCCACTCTACAGCAGGCACAGACAGCAGTTCCCTCCTTCCTCCTCTTGCAGCAGGCTTCCACATGTTCTCTACGTAGAACTATCCTGATTCTTTAAATCTTCCTTGTGGTAATGTTTCCTAGACATCTCTGAATTTTTTCCACTCAATTTTTCTTACAACTTTGTCCACAAGAAATGGTGTTTCTTAAAAAGCAATACTTCCAGCTGCACACCACAGTCCAGCTCACGCCAAGGAAAACCATCTTGCAGGGGTGTGTGCGTGTGTGTCCCCATCTAGGGTGCTTGACTTTTTCTTTTGGGGTCAGAGAGAAGGGAAGGGTTTGGGGTTCTTGGGTGATTTTGTTTTGTTTTGTTTTTTTCAATCACCTAAGACTGACTCACATTCAGGTTTCAAACTGCTAAGTGGAAGTACTGTATTTTTTGTTATTGTCAAAACAGAAATACAAGCAAGTCTAGAGCTTTCTTTCCCCTTAGATGTTTTGCCACTCACTGTGTTAATGGACAGCATTAAATAAAAGACTCCAGAGCAAATACAGAGGCACAAATGGTATGACCAAAAATTGAGGCAGCTGTGGTTGATTTTCTTCAAAGAGAAGGATCAAGAGTATCAGCAGACTCCTCCATTCCAGACTAAACTGCAACCCCACTAGAAATGATGGTGCCAACCTTTTTTTCAGTGTTGATACTCCTGCTGAACTGGGGAAGAGCAAAGAGCCAACTAGGTGGGAAGTTAAGCAGCCAGTTTTCTCTGATCTCTGACAAAATGCTCCTACCCAGGAGTACTCCACTATTCCACTACTCCCTTTGCTGGATCAGGCAGAAACCTAAACACAGAAGAACATGGCTCCATTTCCTCTTTAGAGCCCCAGATCTCAGGAAAGTTAATGCTGACCAAGAAGAAAAGAACAGGCCTGTGGGAGAAGGAGGGCAGGGGAGAGGAAAGGAAAGCTCTAAGTTGGTTATTTTAGGTCACCCAGTAAAACCAAAGCATCTGTGTAATGCTGCAAGGTTCACATTTAGAACTAAATTCATGAGGTTCAGAAAGGGAGCTTCCAAACACCAGAGCATGCTTCAGACCACTCTTAATGCTTTTTGGCCTGAACCCATCACCTTAAAAGCCAGCAATTTTTTCACCAAGCCCACCTCTCCCACATACCTCCCTGTCACAGGGCAACGATGTAACAGGCATTTCTCACCAAACAAATTAAATCCCCTCTTTCTTGAAGGAGAAAGGTCAAGAGGATGAGGGCACCACACTTTTTTGAAAAGGACATTAAATAATTATGCTAAACCACGTATCGGCACAAATTAAAGAGAGACAGGAAAATGCCTGCTTTCAACTTGCTTAAATATTCAATTAAAAAAGCCATCTAGGCAAAGTCTTATTAAAATAAACCAACTACGGAAATGCTTGTTAAACCAACCTGAAACCCACGTTCTTTTTGGATGTTCCTCCATTGAGAAGGAAGTCTTCTCTCTGCCATTACAAAACCAATCATGTCCTCAAAGGGTGTGCCTTCCTTCACGGCAGCAGTGAGCGGTGTGAAGAGCAACCAGCGCTGATTTCGTACGCGCCACCAAGCGCGGCAAAGCTTCTGCCAGCTTCCCTTGTACAGAAACACATCCTCCTCCTTCCTCAGGCCCAGCCAGCCAAGTTATCCACAGATAACCCTCCACAGTAGTTCACAGCTTCCTCTGGGATCCACCAAGACAGCTTTGGAATCGGTGCAGATGGACGCAAAGCACAGCCTTTCCACCCGCAACGCCTTGCAGGAAAACCGAAGGTTCAGCCTTCAGACCAGACCTACCATACGGGTGCTTGAGAAAACCTTGAGATCACTGCACTAGTAGAAAACGTTTAAGGTTTAGGACATGAAAAAAAATGGATGAAATAAAAACAATGCCAGGAAAAAAACCCAAAATAAAAGTAATACCACTTTGTTTTGTTGCAGAGAAAAGTATAGGCTCTCTACCTAAATGAGATAAGGCCCATAGTGGGTTGCACACAGCAAGTCCTGTTGATTCAATGATGAACACTATCTGTTTTTCACTGTGAAATATAACCAAGATGATGCTGTGAATACCTCAGAACTCATCAGCACTACTTTGGTCAGCTCTTGTTCCCCCATATGAAAGCCAATACATCACTTCACAGTGTACTGGAGCACGCCAGAAAAAATATAGTACACAGACTAAAATGAAACCTTTCAGTGAAGCTTATTTCCTTATTGGTAAGTTGCTGGCAAAAGCTTCAAAGTTGTTTTTTTTTAAAAAAAAAAAAAAAAAAGAAAGAGAAGTACCATCTAGAGGGCTTTGGTATAGGCACAGCTGCAGGCACAAGAGCTTGTCAGCAATATATATCTAACAGCATAAGGATACATACATATTTAATGGACATATCTTCATTCTAAGACTACATGCTCCAAAAACTTTTACCATAAATTAAGTTACGGTCCTCAATTCACAGCCACAGCTACAGCTGCAACAAGCAAGCTGAAGCAATGCCATTTTTAACCAAGGCTTTCATTTCAAATGCAAGGCTGAATGCCCTTCCTAGGGCTCAGCAGGACCCAGGCATCAAACAAGCACATCTGTACCAGGTCAGAGCCAAAGTCCCATCTCAAGACATGTCCCTGGCAGCAGACAGCAAATGATGGTCAGGGAAGAGCAGAGGACCAGGGTTAGTGCACTGTGACCCTGCTGCTGCCTAATGTCCCAGTATCTGGTGATCTGCATCCAAGGAACTTCAAGGTAGAAGAAGTGCTTCTGCCTTCTTAAGTTCAGCTTAAGACCCGTTGTTATAAGGCTGTTGGGCAATGAAGGCAAACTCTGTCCTTCCAGAGTGGGCAGAAGGAGAGGGTTCACTGAGTGTTTTCTGATGAGTATTAGGACAGAAAAGCTTGAAAGGAATCTAGCAGTGTTTGGCAGTGATAGGTCTCGTACCATCACAGAAGGACACTGGACAAAAACACGACTGGAGAGTTAAGCCAGACAGTTCAGCTTCCATCGTCAGAAACAACTCGACTTGAGACAACAAAGGAAACTGAATTACTCAAAGTACATCCTATTTCAGATTAAGCCATCTCAGTTCTTAAAGAAAGCACACAAACATCCTTGCCACAGTATGAAATACGTCTGTTTTCAAGTAGTTGCCCTCTCCACGGGTAAGAGCAATACCACACGCAAATTCAACGTGAAAACCATTTACGAGTTTCAGAAAAGTTAATTATGAGCAGAGACTGCTAAAAGGCATGACACTCTCCCCCTGCCATGGGCTGGCCAGGAAAGCAAAAGAAAAAGACAAGATTAAAAAAAAAAGTCAAAATTCCAAAAGCCACCTCAATCCCATGACTCCAGAGATAACATTTCACTGGAAATGGAGATGAATAAGGATCTGGAATCTGGATCAAATTCCCATTGCTACTTATACTTTTAGCTAAATGTACTTTATAGGTAAGGTAAATTAAAAATAAAAAAAAAACCACCTTGAAATAAATACAGGTGAGAGCCTCATGCTCCCTAGGAAGAGAGAGGTCCAGCCCTCTGTACCTTGAGTAACCCCAGGAAGCAGTCTGAGGAACCAGAGATGTCACGTCTCCTGTGGCCACCAGAAGGAAAAACAACATTGCTCAGTGGCTGGTTTGGGCCACAGCCTCTTCACTGACCTCAGGAAATTAAAAGCTTTCTTTCCCTTTGCTGTCGGCCCTCTTACAATTCAAACCTGGCTGGTTATACAGTTAATAACCCAAGGGCCATAAGTACCAGAGATGTGAGAGGAGAAATTCAGCTCAGAGAGGCTGTTAGGGAGACCAAGACTTCAGAAAGGTACTTGGAACAAGAGGTCCCACAGAGAAGTACATGCTTTGCAGCATAATGTTGGGTCAATCAGTCACAACTACAGCTGGGAGATGAGCACTTGCATTAGGCATTAAATATGTGTCAAACCTACAGTCAAACCTCCTATCTCTGCTCAGAGGGGAGAAAAACGTTCACACCAAAACCTGTTGGAAGGTTTCCAGCCAGGTTAGTGGGTTTAAAAACCTACTTTTACCAAACACACTGATTGTAGTTGTGTTATTTAACAGTATTTGCTGTTAGCAAAATTTGGGTCCATAGGCAGTCTAGCCTATATCAGTACCAGGAACCTGAAGGCTGACCTAGCCAGGGAAGACTGAAAACTGATAACAATAAAGCATGACACGAATTATGTCAAGAGGAAAAACAGGCTGCTTTTGAACCAGCATGAAACGCACAACATTTCCACCCTTGTGTTCCCCTGAAAAGACCAAATCTGCATTTGAAGTACCAACAACTTTGAATCTTCAGAGGAAAAAAAATAAAGCGTTCTTTGCGCAGAGTCAAGCTTAGGCAAATCTTGCAGCAGTAATTACAGACACTGCCTCCCCAAGCCATCTGCTGTGGCTTTTATAACTCCTGGAAGGGCAGCAGGCAGAGCTGGTGGAGGAGAAGAGGAGACACACATATCTCAGCAGCCAAAGCCAAGCTGCGCAGAAAAGCTGCGACACCGGTCAGACCCAAACAGGAACTTACATCCTGGTTATCCAAACCTCCTTCAGCTGGCAGATACTGCTGGTGTTCATGTAACAGCTGGTTCTGCAGCCTTTTCAGATAAAAGGGAGTTAGGAGGTCAACCTTGAGGCAACTCATCATCCTAAGCAAGCCCAGCCTGGCACAACTCCAGTGGGAAGCGTCCGACCAGGACCTCATCCCATTAATGAGCAAACTTGTGCTCTGAAGTCAGTCTGAGCAATCCAACTTTCACATGCAAAAGAACATTACAGACACCAGCAAGGCCAACAACTCCACCCATCTCTCCTCCCAGAAGTGATGCCAGTAACATGGTCTAAATAATTTAGAACAAGCTAAATCCATCCTTCATCGGGACACGTAGGTTCCAGCCTGATGTTGATGACCACCTGCATGCTGATGACCACTTCATCTGCAAAATGTTTTCATCAGCACAGTTATGGCCAGAAGAGGCAGCAAGACACACTCACCCTAACCCTTGCTCACACAACCACACGTTTTCAGGAACAGGCCAGGCCCCAGGCACGCTGCAAAACCCACTGTCCTAGTACAGCTGGAGACAATGCCGATTAATTGTTTTGCCATCCATACAAAATTACTACAATACTCACTTCATAGGGTTGTCACAAGGATTATTTAACAGCTCTGAAGAGCTTTGAAGAAGAAATAGAGGCTATTGTTCTGAGAACCATAGAATCGGGAACAATCTCACATGAATTTTGCATGACTGTGCATGTGTGACAGTTGCAGCACCAACAGATTATTTTTCTCCACAAAAAAACCCAAAAACCTTACAGTAGCTCATTTACTGTGGGCAACACTTTAGTCAAAAATGTATTTTGTTTTGCTTGTTAATATATCCTAAATAGCTATCAAACTTTGACTATTTAATTAATAGATTCAGGTACTGTTTCTAGTCTCTCTTAATTAAGGGAAACATCGCATTTTTTACAAAGAACTCAGTTTAGGCTGTCAGGGCTTCTAGCATGCACACTATAATTACCTAAGTATTGCCAACACACAAGAACAACAAGAGGGGAGAAAAAGGAACTAAAAATTTGACTGAAACCTCCTTTAATTTACAGCAAATTAGAAAGTCCATCTGCATGGAGAAGAGGTGCTACACACAGTAAGATTCCAATGTCACACTGCTTATGCCTGACCATTACAGAAGTCTTAACATTGATGCAGAAACATTGTAAAGGCTTTTAATAGGCTTTTTTTTTTTCATGAATACACAGGCATTGGATTTTAAGTGCTCTGCCATGCACTCCAATCCACCTCATCTGTATGGGAAACTTCTACCATTTCACTCCAAATGTATAAGAAATCTTTATGCCCTTTCATTCTCGTAAAGCACAGGGAGATCAACATTTGCCTCAAGTATAAGCATTTTCTTTTTTTCCTCAGCAGTCTCAAACTCCAGCAGTAATCACAATTAGGCAAAGAGGTCGTACCCAGAGCAAAGTCGATTTGGCTGAAAAAAAATACCATTTCCACTACACAAAACTTCAAATGATCTTTAAACTCTTTGGGGCATAAACCACATCTTTTGTTTGGAAAGCAAACGCCACGTCATTGATACTACTGCAAGATAAATTGCAGTATTAAGACTAGTCAGCACACCAGCGTTCATTCTCCATCCAAGAGGAAACAAAGTTTCTTCTCTTCTATATTTCATCCTAGTTCTCTGCCAAGGAACCGGAACCTATGGGGTGCACAAAAAATGCAGCATTGCAAGTAGCAAGTTTCACAAAGCCTTGGTCCCAAGTTCCCGATTCCTAGGGGAGGCAGCATTTCAAAATTAAGGGCCTGCTCTCCCTACAAGTGATATGCCTTGGAATAGCAATGAGACTGGGGAGGTGTCTCAGAGATCAACAACTCCAGAAAGGTCAGGGTGCCAAGACAACACTGGACTCCTCACAAAACACAGGCATGAAACAGAAAGGTGAGTCTGATCGTCTCCTTTGCCTGTCAGTCTGGTGGGAAGCATCCTCATGTAGTCTGAGCTGTACATCATTTCAGTACAGCTTTCCTTGCCTTTTCCCTGGAAGATATCATAACCTCCACCTAGCACTTCCTCAGTTATGCAGCAGGCTAACCTGGCACAGCTGGTCACCACACTGTCCCAAAACTGTTTGGGTTTCGCACGGGTTTCCAGTCAGAAAAAAAGGAGCCCCTGTGGCTCTCAGTCCCTTTGTACAACATTGAATACCTGTTTGGACAAGGACAAGAACTTAAGGTTCCTGCTTCCCAAGGCACATATTTCATCTACTAAACTGCACAGTTGTGCTGGTTACACAGCTAAAGGTACAGACCCAGCAGAAGGAGGAGATGCTGTGAAGGACTGGATCCAAAGGTAGCACTCATAGGTTGTTTTTTACAAAAAAGACCAGCATTCGTTACATCTTTGCTATAACTTGTGTGTAACACCTCTAAGTGCTCAGCTGCTCATCACTGTCATGTTTGCATACTCCTAAATGTGTCCAGACTCAAAGGCAAAGAAAATCTTAGGTAAATCATAAGTATATACTGATTTTAGAAGCATAAATATATATATATAAGCAAGTGTTCAATTCCTTTTTAACCATTTGAAATTTGGATCGCTGCAATTAATAAACCAAAACAGGAAACAGATTATTGGCTTGGTGCACCACCAAACAAAACACTTCCTAAATTATCCTAATTTTACCTACAGGTCCCTGTGTCCTAGTGATAATCAATCCCCCAACTCAGGTGCTGATTCACACCTGGAAACCTGACCATGATCATGCATCAGATGGCAAACTGGTTTTCATGTAACACATTTAAGAGTATGTTCATCAAACACACAACAGAAGCCTTGGGATTATTATTTAATGTTATTTAAAGTTGGTTAATACCAGAAGTAAACAAGAAATTTGGATAAAACTGTCACATTCTATTCCTTTCCTTTTAGTTTTACTAAAAAAGATGCTAGCAATTACTTATTAATCCTATCTCTTATTAAGAGCTACCCACAAGCAAGATCTCCCTGGTGCTACCCTGAAATGCAAGTGAAGACAGAGAATATTTATTACTGGTGGCTCAGCACCAGAAGGTAGTGAAACAGCCTGAGACACAAGGAAATTTTGAGTTCCCTTTGTTTTTTGTCATTTCTTTTGTTCTTCATCTCCGGATACTCAAGGTACCAATTGCCTAGTCACCTGGTCTTTGTTCAGGCACTGACTAAAATGAGACTATACATGCACCAACACTCAGTATGAACATTAAAAAAAAAAACACACCAAAAACCCACTGAAAAAAAAGGCCATTTTTAGCCACTGCAGATGATAACTATGTTTCTTCGCCAGTACCTTGGCCATTCCCTCCAGAATTATGGTCTCATGAGCTAGAGAAGCAAGACTGAATGCAACCTTTCTTGGTTTTTTATTGTATTTGCATAGAGTGCAGAAGCAACTTACCGTAATTTATGGCTACTGTAAATTTTGTGCAGGTGAACTCATTACAGTTAACAGCAATACTTTATTCACACCGGTTCCCCACAAAATGCGAGCCTCAAATCCAATTATTCCGTAACAGTTTTGTAAGTAAACAAAACACCGTTTAGGATTTGAAAACAATGCATCTTTCTGCTAACAGAGGCAGAAAGGAAAAAAAAAAACCAACAAAAAAACCCCAAAAACAAAACACCAAAGCTAGCACAGGACTATGCAACAATTTCATTTTGTAAGCAGATTATCACAGAGCAGAAAGTTTTAGCTCTGGCTGAGAAAAGAACATATACTCTGTGCTAGTAGAGTTCGCTGTATTTGTAAGTGGAATTTTGTTTTGTTTGTTAATGCACCTCTTCAGAGGCAAAAGAAACCACACAGAGAAAAGGGAAATAACATTCTTACTTCTGTCCAGCATTACCTCAAATAAAACTCATTCTGATTTCAGCCCTTTTCAGGTACAACTTGCACACTTTCAACAGAGCTATCTGCAATGCACTGTGAAAATGCACTACAAAGTTTTGATAAGTGGTCCTGCCATTTTAATCATGCTCAGCAGGGACAATCTGGTCAGGTGTTTTCCCTGTGCTTGTTGAATTCAAGCTATATTTGGAGACCAACTGTTCTCTGTCCTGCTTTCTCCAACTAAGTGTGTGCATAAGGGTGGAGAGGTGAAGGTGGGAATTAAGAGAGAAAGAGAAAACAAGACTCTCTTAAGAGTACATAAGACGGCCCTTAAAAAAGGCCAAAAAAGGTACTGACAGTAATGCACTTAATTTTAATTGTGAAGGTTTGGTAATGTGAAAGGGAAGAAGACTAGAGTACACAGAAGGGAACCAAAAGCCAAGGTTTCTGTGAAAGTTACAGGAAAGACCAGAACATTTATGATTGAAATCCAAGGTTCAGACACGTTCACAGCGCAAGTTGCTCTGTAACAGCCCAGTGCTCGGTGCTGCAAAGCAAGTTCACTGCAGGTCACAACTACAACTCCATTTAACCACATCATCTCATACAATGTTGCAAGAAAATGAATGGAAACTGTACAAGTTCTACTGGTTGCAGAAACAAACTTGGAAAAAAAACAAAACAGATACACCTATCTGTGATTACACTGAACATCATCCAAACGACCTGCAGTTCAAGCAGAGTCTCAAGTGAAGAGCGTCACCACAAAAGAAACAGTGCCAAGGCAAGTGGAAAGCTTTCCACTCTGCTCCCAAACATGCTTGTACATATCAGCAATTCACTGATGGCAAACATGCCATCTTGGACTCCAGCCTATTTCCCTTAGAGCGGGAGAGGGGAAAGGCCATGGAGTTTATTTTGGACTTGAAATGAACGAGTGAGATAAAATGATGAGCTAATGAGATTATTATTGCTTTGAAGAATGAGCACCAAGATTACTGGAAACTCTGCCATATCTGCTCTCTGCCTAATCAATGAGGAAACAAAGATTCAAAGAGGAAAAAATACTGGAGGGGAAGAATAGACAAGTGCAGCATCAAACAGGTAACACTCAGTCTCAACAAGAAATTCCCTTAGAATGCAGTGCACTAAAGGCTATAAGGGGATAATCAGCATGCTTATTGATTTAGATGCCTACACATTAGGTTAGCACCTTAATAAATCCATCAGCATCCTCTGAACAGAATCCAGGCATAACAGCATCCCATTTGGTTGCCGTTCTCCGATCAATAGGGTTTGCTCTTCTCCATTTTGCACTCGCAAGCCGTGCACCCAGGTACAGCCCGGCTCTTCTGAAACGGGCTTTCCTTCTTTCTTTCTTTTTGTTTTAAACCACTCTCCCACTTTTCGCCGATCCATCCATCCATCCATCCTTCCTTCCTTCCTTCCTCCCACCCTCCCCTGGCGCTCGGCGGAGAGCCCAGCCGCCCTCCCTCCCAGCAGCGAGCCGCCAGCCTGCGCCTCCCGGGACGGCGTCCATCTCACCCCGGATGGGCAGGACGCGTTTCCAGCCGGGACCATTGTGCCCTTTCCCGCACCGCCGCCGTCCCCCAGTCCCCCCACCCTCCCTCCCTGCCCCGGGTACCGCCCGCCGGCGCACAAAGCGCAGCGCCCGCCGGCGGCACCGGCACCGCCGGACCGAGCCGGGCTGGGCCCGGCAAGGCTCCTCCCGAGCCGCCGCAGCGGGGGCGGCGCGATGGGGCCTTTCCGAGAGGGGCTCCCGGCCGAGCCCCCCAAGGTGCGGGAGCGCCGAGCGGGGGATGCTGCCCCGGCCGCCCCGGGTCCGCCGCCCGCCTCCCTTCTCCCGCATCCCGGCGGAGCGGCACCAACCTGCAGTCCCCGCCGCCGCCTCCTCCTCCTCCTCCTCCTCCTCCTTGGGGAGAGCCGGAGCTGCCTGTGCCCGCTTCAGCCTCCAGCCCCCGGCGGCGGCGGGCTGGCTGCCCTCGGGAGGCGGGGAAGGGGCGAGCGGGGCGGGCGGCTGCGGGAGCGCCGCTCATTGAGTGCGGCAGCCCCAGCTGCTGTCGCCGCCGCTGCTGCTGCTCCCCGCAGCCGCTACTTCCTGTGCGGCGATGGTTCAGTTCCTCCCGGGCCGCTGGGGGCAGGAGAGCCGGGGGGCGGAGGAGGAGGAGGAGGAGGAGGAGAGGAGGGGGAAGGTCGGGTCAGATAGCGGGGGCGGCAGCGGGGCCGCCGCTGCTCCTCCCGCCCCGGCGCGGCTCCGCCCCGCACAGCCCGGCCGGGGCTCCGCGATGCGGGGGAGCCGCCCGCTCGCCCTCCGCGCCCCGCACCGCGGGCAGCGCCCATCGCCGCGGCCGAGCACCCCCCGGCCGGGGCTCCCCGGGGGTGGCTGTGGGACTGGAGTGCCCCCCGACCCCTCGGGGCCGCTCACCGAGCTCCTCGCGGAGCGCGGACCGTGTCCCTCCCGCCCGCCCGGCTCCGCATCCCGCGGCGGGGAGGGGAGGGAGGTGCCCGCGGGCCCGGCCCTGCGGGGCTGGGAGGGAGCGGGCGGCCGGGAGGGGTGAGAGAAGCTCCCGTACACAGGGATGGGGGGATCTGTGCGAGAGAAGGGCGGAGATGGAGCCGCGGGGGATCGATAGCGGAAACTCTCTGTAAAGCAGGAAACGGCCACGGAACGGTGCTGATAAATGGCACGGTCCCGGGGCTGGATGGAGGGGAAGCGGCGGAGTACCAGTTTGGTCCGCTTTTCAGAATAATTCTTGAGAGATAGCTGTTTTATTTGGAGTCTTATTCGTTCGCCTTACGAGGTGACAGGACTGCAGCAGCTGCGTCTGTCCCGGCCAGAGAAATTCAACATGGTGAGGCTTTTATGGGCGATAATGAGTTGGAATGGTCTTCCTCTCCTTTCTTGGATCGGCGTGAGGCAAAGCTTGGAAGCCACAACTTTTTATTTAAAAAAAAAAAAAGAAAAGTAAAATTGTAACAACAATTTTAAATATTAGTGTCTAGCATTATCCTTCAAACACCTTACTGATGCCACTAAATAATTAGGTGTACTTTCCAAGATGGTGAATGCTTGCAGCTCTTAAAGCTTTTTATTCAAGATCACATATTCATTACCCCTGACAGACAGTTCCTTTTATTTGGTTCTAGAATACAGATTTTGGGGAGACTAACATTAGGCAGTACAATGGAAAGACAGTGGTCATAGTGGTCTTTGAATCTTCACAATAAAGCAAATACTGCCCTCAGCAGCTATGGGAGACCTACTAAAAAAGTGCATTTACCTGTTGTTTAGGTTCCACATGTCCTCCCCTCTTTTGCCTGTGATATGTGACATTCAGAACATCATAACCTACTTCAGAAAAGTACACACGAGTAATATGTAAATATTTATGTTCTTTGTTTACTTGAAGTGCCAATAAATCCCTTTATTGCTGTGCTTTTACTGCCATCGCAGAACTCACTACTGTTTTCCAGTTGTAGCTGGGTTCTAGTACAAAGCAGAGATTCTGCCCTTAGGTTGGGTGCATATATTGCTTTTTCTTCCCCTTCTCTCCTCCAGCACAGCCTCTTGTTGGCAGTTCTGATCAGCCTCTAATGCTGCTCAGCCCATGCCTGGTTGGCCAACCACAAAATCTTTGGCCTGTCTCCTGTGCTGGTGTAGCTTTATAGCGGGCTGCCTTAAATTCCAGCAGCCTCCATGGCTTCCTGGAGAGCATCACAGATGATTTCAGTCCCTCACACAGCTCAGAATGGAGACAGGAAAAAGCAATTTAGCCTTCCTCTGAGAGTCCTGGTGCTGAGCCTCCTGTTCCTCTTCATTTTCCACATGGGCAGCACACACGTGTTTGCAGCTCGTTTCTTTCTGCACCTTCTGGATTTGCACAAGGATACACATAGAGTACAGCTTCCATTTTTCATCCCTGTGCACTTTAGTGTGCATCACAAGTCCTCTTCCTAATAAGAAATAGCTTATTCAAGGGAACGACCTAATAGAAGTAGCTTATGGAAGTTTGGTTGCAGAAATAGAGCATGACATCATTTCTTCAGTTCAGAAGAATATTCAGATTGTATCACTAACAGAAGGAAAGTTAAGCTTGCCTGACTTGTTTCTGCTTTACCCAAATTTTAACTACAGCAAAATATAAATTCCCTATATTACTTTATACTGGCAGCCCTACTTTGCAGTGCTTGTAGAGTTCAGTGAGAGTGTTGTGCATATAAGTCAAATGACCAAAACTAAAATCTGGAAAGATGGTGGATCCACAAGGTACTTTAGCATGAGAAAGTTAAAGAACAAAAAGAGAAAGGAAAGGAAGAACATTTTAACTTTAGAAATAAAAATTGTGAATATACAGGAACAGCATGAAAAAAAATCCCAAAGGTAGCACTATAAAGTTTGCCAGGAAATTAATTTCCACTCTCCTGCTCAGCTGTGTTCTGACATCTTCTGGCAAATGGCATCTTCTCTTTCTCAGGACTTAGGAGAGCTCTGTGAAGTGCTGGTCATTACCTCTAGGGTAAAACTGAGAACAGCTCTCCTGATATTTATCCATTATCATCCCTAGGCTTAAAATTAGCTCTTCCACAGAAGCAATGTTTGCTATATTCATGAAGCAAGATTTCGAATAAAGCACTACTAACCTCTTCTATTGAGTAAAATCCACTTAACACATCAAAGCAGTTGAAATCTATTTCAGAGCATTGCAACTGTAGGTTCTGCTGGAAAGGAAAGTCTCTTGCATTGATCTCCACTTGTCAATTACTCTGAATATGTGAATATAATTTGGAGAAGCAGATTTTCTCTCCACGTGAAGAGACTCCCTTAGTGTTTGAAATGCACCCACTTTGTACCCATCTCACCTGCTATAGTCCCTCCTTCCCCAAATCTCATTCTGGTTTCTCAAACTGTCTGTTAGAAATCACTGGAGAATGTTTCCACATTAGTTTTCAATACTGAGCTGTGTCTAAGTCATTCATGTTCAACACCCCAACGCAAAGGCAGCTCTTCTTTGTTTCCTGTCAACTAGAACGAAGCCCCAATTAACTTCTGGAGTGAGCAGAATCCAGACAACGATTCGCATGTTGGGACAGCAGGTCCTGCACGAGCTACTGGAAGGTCAAAGAGACCTGAAGCTGACACTGAACTGGGTCTCACCTGCCCTTGAAAATTCAGGGGTGCTCTGGCAAGTGCAGATACACAGCCTTGGTCACATATGTGAAAGCACGACATAGCAACAGCACTGCTATTTTTCTAGTGCTGACACATCCTGTCCTAAATTTAAGCTCTAATTAATCTGAGGTCTTAACAGAAAACCACATGCTGACACAATGCATTAGTGTGCACGCGATACAAAAGACGCAGAAAGCCAGAATTCATCTCCCGAAGTGGTTAATGCTTTAAATCCAACCTAACTGAATATCCGCTTAGCTCACCAAATGTTCGGCATTGCCTCATGATCATCACTCTGCTTTGCTGTGTTCTCAGTACTGTTGTGCTGTTGATAATGACAAGTGAACAGAAACCTGTACCACGAACACCAGTTGTCTGAAAATTAATTGCCGTCAGAGCTGAAATTTCTTAATGCGTGAAGCTTTTTTTTTTCCCCCTTTGGGAAAGTGTAGCCACCTTTCATTTGGTCGTTTTTGAGTTACACAAGCATTAAAAAAAAAAAAGTCCCTATCACCATAATTACAAATACTTCCAGTATGGTAGAAGAAATGACTAGAAACAAAGAAGCTGCAGGCTAAAAATACATATACAGCAGGCATTTCAGAAGGGACTGCTGATTTGGAGTGCCTAACTGTGTACACTTCAAGGGCCCAGCTTTTCAAAAGCTGTTGAGTTTGTATAAACAGTTCACTTCCAGATGCCTCCATTATATATATGCTTGTTATTTTTTTCTCTCTCGTCTCAGAGTTAGTGTTGGCTCAATTAGGAATGAACTGAAAAAGTCCAAGAAACAGAGTTGCTTATGAGACTGGGACACAGGAATTCCTGTTTTAGGAATGCCAGATGACTTTAGCTAGAGGTGACATCCCTAGATTTTCATCTCCATGTGCGTACTTGGAAAAACTTCAGGCAACTAAGTGAAATTTAAGCAGAAAACTTAGGCACTACTGTGAGTTGGGAGGTATGGAAAGCAGCCTAAATTCCTCTTGTGCACTTTAGATGTCTAAGTGCTTAACTGCCATTGTGGTGGGAAATGGACTTTAAATCATATTAAGTCCAAATGTAGTTTACTTTGGATTTTCCTGATGCCTTGTACATTTTTTTTTAATGAACACTTAAGGAAACTACATATTGCCAGGAACGGATAAGCATGTAAAGCGTGTGCTTTACACAGCTGTACCTTTCAAAAGAGTGATGGAGTTTAAATAAATAAATAAAAAGAAATGCAACGTTTCGCTGTTTTATTGGGCAGAATTGAGGAAAATCAGTTTTGTGCCTCTTCCACTGGAAAATTAATTCTACTTCTTTACAGAAGAGTCTTCCAATACAAAAATCACATGATGCTGGGAAATAGGTCATGTTGCTCAGCAAAGAACAAAACCTCGCACAACACGAACGCACAACACACATTTTGCTGTAACTAAAGATCCTCACACTTTCTCTCAAAATTGCATTTGTTATCTTTGGACGCCCTGAGGTGAATTTTAGTTCTGCTCTTCTCACAAGGCGCTTGGAGCTGAACCAAACACTCTTGATTTATACTGAAATTGCATATTTTTCCCTGTAGTGTAAGGGCTGTATTTTGTATATCTTTTTAAGGGAAAAAAGTACCCATTAATGTTAGTGGGAGTTTTTCTGTACAAGGAAAGCAGAATCACTGTCCTATATATAACCGAATCTGAAGAAATGCTGGATAAACACTAATTTGGTTTAACCCCTCTTAGCAGTTTGTATTCACCCCCTCTCTTAGCAGTTTATTTTCAGAAGCCCAAGCAAGACTTGCTGTCCTTGCCAGGCCTGTTTCCCACTGACAGCTCAGGCAGCCCAGTGAGTGTAAACCTCTCTACTGTCCATGTTGAAGATCAGATGAAGTGAATCCAGTACATGCTGTGTTGTGTGGCTGCAGACATGTAGGTCTGGAAGGGACCCTGGAGATCCCTTAGCCCAGTGCTCATTTATCTGGTCCAAGGGCTACATAACCAGGTAGAATTAAGGGATCTTGTAGTGCACCCACAGTGGTTTTCATTTACAAAGAGAAAGCCTTAGGTTCAGCTTTGATTATCTCTGTACTTGGCTTCCTTTAATGAACTGATTTTCTTGCTTGCATATATGGAAGGATGCATCTGATCCTGAGTTTTAGTGTCCTGTTCCATCAACTGCCTTCTGACAGATTTTGAGTAGTGCACAGTACCCAGACCACAGTGTGAAAAAGACTGAGTTCACCTTTAGAGGACATCTATACAAAGAAGTAGGATGGGATAATGAAACCCTACTAAACACATATGATCAAGGAAACAGAATCATAGAATCATAGAATCATAGAATATGCTGAAATGGAAGGGATCCATCAAGATCATTGAGCCCAACTCCTGGCCCTGCACAGGACCCCCCAAGAATCCCACCATGTGCCTGAGAGCATTGTCCAAACACTTCTTGAACTCTGCCAAAGTTGAGTCTACTGGGGATTCTTAATTCTGCATTTCCTGATAGTCACTATAGATGTAGGAAACCGATTTGACATTATTTGAATCTTTAAAGTAATTCTGGGAGCTTAGTCGATTGATTTTCCTTTGCATTGCCGGAGTGGTGGATGTGGGCCAAGATATGAACGCAAATGAGATTCCTCAGCTTTGGGATGCATTAGGAGAGCTTCCCTGTCCACTGCTGCTCTCTGTGTCTAGTAGCACTCACACACCATTCAGTTTTGCTGTGTTTATAGTGGTGGTCAGCACTGCAGGCAGTGCCTCTGGATTTACAACTGGATGTTGACAAACCTACGTACCTGTTTCGTGTGCTTCTCCACCAAAAACCTGCCCACTCAGCCGCCGCTGCTGGTTTTGGCCAGAGCTGCTGGCAGGCTGCCTCGTTATGTATAAACATGTAAACCACTAAAAGATAAAAGACTGCAGTGTGCCAGGTCCCCAATATAGATGAAAACTTGATTTCTTACCTCTGCGTGGAAGAAGTTGCTTTTTCCCGGCTTTGGAAGCATTTGCAGTTCAGTGAGCTGCTGTTACATGGAAAGGGGATGTGCTTTCCCACTGTGCTATTGATACACTTAAAAATGCTTTTCTGGAGTACCCCATAGCTTTGCCAGCCTGAAACTCAATAAACATGTTTTTAAAAGGACAAAGATTTAGTGGTAGTGCAGTCTGTGCCATGTATCTCTGTTGATTTATTAATGTATGAATGAGGCCAGAGATGATTGTCCAATATTATCTGTCATCATCATATACAATCCCTGATTTATGAAGCTGACTCCTTGGTTTCTCAGGTGTGGTTTGGTGACGCTAGTGGAGTCAGACTGGCATTATGTCAATACACTCAAGAGGAAAACCAGACCCTATTTGTGCCATCAGTTAATGTCATAGGCTAAAGGTATCAGATAAGCCCCCAGACTCAGGTGGGAACTAGTGTGCAGGTTGTGGCAGCATTTCTGCTAGTCAGGCTTATTTTTGTATGGTTTTGTAGTCTTTATGTGTTAATCTTTACACATGAGTAATTTTCCCAAGACCATGAAATGAAAACTGAATGTCACACTATCTGTTTGGTCTGTACATCTGTTACTGATGTCTGGTTCTCATAATACCAGTGAATTTCTGTGCAGATTAGAATACATACCATATTTTATTACAGATTTCATTGTAATTGTCACATTTCTGAGGCTAAGTGGAGAAGAGAAAGGAGCCAGTGGACATCCCTCCCCACAAGAGCATGAAAGGAATCTATAATTCACACAGCCTTAGAAACCCCACAGCTGATGTATCTCTGCTTCAAAATCCACACTCACAAAACACAAGTTCTGAGAAAGGCCGGTTCCACAGCCATGTTACAACCTGGATTTGCCAGAGATGGAAATGATAGCAGGGTACAGCAGATTTGGTGTCATCAGCAGTGCTTTAGCATATCTGCAGTTGGGAGGAAATGTTTGGATGCATTTGTGTCAGAAGAGAAAAGCAGCAATTACTGATAGGGAGTCTCTGAGGCAGATCCAAGTGCATCAGCATACGAAGCAGACTGTCTCTGCTTTCAGCTGAAAAAAAAAAAATCCAACAAAAACCATATTTGAAAGAACCAGGAATTAATGAAGTGCTTGTAAGTGTACTACACAGTAATTGAATGCCCAAGTAAAGGAATCTGCTGCAAAGGAAATCCACAGCAGGTGCTTCCCAGGTTTCAACTGGGAGATTGGGGATGCAAAACCCCATTATCATTGTACTTGCTCCCATATATTCACTGAGAATGAAGAGATCATTATAGCAAACTAGGTGTGGGTCTGTTAGTCTGCAGTCTAGATTAGGAAGTGCTCCTTAATGCAAATATTTTCTGGTTAGAAATGGGATATCCATTAATCCAAGTGCAAAAACTGTGACTGACTTCCCAGTGAGACTTACACAGCTATGAAATCATATATAGAAGTCAGAATTTAGAAGATTCATGGAAGAAACATTTCCCATTGTAAACTAGAGACTGAATTTGAGGAACTACTAACCGCCCTTGTCAAGATGGGGGGAAAAAAGTACATGCCAGTAACTTGTTTATAAAATACTTGTTACAAATAATCTATTGGTAAAGACATAATTAATATTTCAGAGCACAACTCAAGCAAATCCAAAGCAACACAGAGGCAATAGATTTATAGTAGGGCAGCATCATGGCTAAGAGTTGACTTCCCTAGCAACACAATATGAATCACTGTGTGAGAAAGGACAGGCAGAAGGGAACTGGAGGCCAGCTGAAACCATCCCAGGAAATCGCTCTGCATTACAAACTGAATCAAATCAAAGGGATTAGTGGGTATGTGCAGGTCTTCCAGAAGATCTCTGTGTATTAACACTCTGGAAGGGATGCTGGAAGTTGTAGATTTGACATGGCATTTTGATATTTGCCAGGAGATACTAATAAGGGCACTGCAAGAAGCAAAAGACATTTCTCTTCTGTAACACATCTGCAAGGCACACATTCTAAGAGCAGAGACCTTTTCTGTACAGCGCTTTTTGTAAGTCAGGATCCATCAAATTATGATGGAGAAAAGAATGGAGAAGATTCTAGCAAGAAGCTGAATGACAAAGATCACTGTCCAACACCTCAGTCCTTCTGCACTGGCCTCACCAAAGACCTCTGAGAGGAAACTGAGCTCCTGAAACCACCAGATTTCAGAGGTACACACAGATGTACTATTTCACGTGTTCTCCAGGATAAAGGGCCAAATTAACCATCACTAAGGGCACAGAAGCCTTGTATGGTGCCCTTGGATTCAGCAGTGCTGTACTGCACTGGACTATTGGAATTTGTTTTTCTGAAACACAGTCCTAGGCAAGACTCACTGATAATAACAACATTAATAATATAAAGAACAATATCAATAATATCAATAATAATAGCATCATCATTAATAATAATAATGCATATTCCCTGATGAGTGGCTTTTGGGATGAGACACAGCTTGTACATGTTTCTGCAGGCAGCACAGCCTCGGAAGTCCTGCTATTTACAGATTTTTTGCAGGCTTGGATATCATGGGGCTTCCCACCAGGAACTGTGGGATTCCCATGTCACAGTGAGAAGTGCAGTGGCTGGTGCCCCTGGGCAGTTCCAGACACTTGCCTGTGCCAAATGAGGATGCAGGTAGAGCCAGGAAATAGGGATTAACCCCAGACACTAATTCCCACCCAACAGCTACCAGCACTCAGTGCCCCCTGAACGGGTGCTTGGAAGTGAGAAACTGGAGATAGCTGCAAAGTGTGTGTGCTAATTAATTTCAGTTAAGATATGGAGGGGAAGAAAAATTACAATATTGCTTGAATTATGCATCTTGTATCATACCAGTGCCTTGCAGTGTACATTATGGGCATTCATCAAGAAAGAGTAATATGCCATTGCTTTATGGTGCATTTAAACAATGAATGTGGGTACTTGTATTGTAAATGTCTCTTTTAACTCTATCTGTGTCAAGTTTTAGCATTCTTGCACCAAATACATTTGTCACTGATGGGAGGAGGTCACCAAAAATGCATTAACTACTGACTGATAGACTGCAATAAAGAGAGTGTGGTTATATCTAAAAAAAGCCGAAAAACATAGATGTCTTCAACAAAGCATCTTTAGAATTTGCTGCCTTCAGTGACACCAAGAGCTGAAATTTCCGAATTTGTCTCACTGACTGTATGACTCTTAAAAAGTAGAAGAAGCCTTGTACTCTGACTTTGCTGCTATTGCATTGCCATCTCAAAATCATTTCATAAAAAGATAGTATCATCAAAACATGAAGCAGAAAAAACAGCTGTTCAGTACTAGAATAAGTGTAGTTGAAAGATTTTCTTATCAAGTGACTGAACAAAGTCTTGGCAAATTCTTAAAATATGAAGTCCAATTATATGAGCAATTAGAATATCTGAAAAAAACTTTCTGAAGTTTTTAATTTAGAGAAAAGAAGTGGGTAATCTTTCCTTGTTTAATAGTTGAAATGCAGACAGGTACTAGAGAAGGTTCTATAGGAAATAAATCAAGAATATGAAATATTGACTTCCCACATATTTTTTTCACTCTTTATCAAAAGTTCTTGGCACAAATTAGTAGCAAATTAAACTTCTTTTTTTTTACTGACATTATATCACTCAGTTCATTAGGAATGAAAAATTAAGTATTTGGATAAAGATATGCTAAAATAGGTAATTATTTTAGTAAATATATACACAGATCCTGTTTGCAAGAAAGATGTATGACATAGTGTATAATTATACATGATTACAAAATGACCTGTTTCAGTAGTTTTAATGCAATAATAATCAACTTCTCCAAATGAAAACAGCAAAAAGATGAAAGATAAAAAAAAAAAAAGCTTCAGACTGATTATATAAATCAGTGAATATCCAACTATGCCTTAAATCATGATTGCAGTGACTGTGGATTCAAAATTTGAATTCAAAATTACAATTTCCAATCCATGAAAAACTTTTGCCTACAAGAAGGGGCTTTTTTAACTCATACAGAGTTTGACATGGGAATATCCCTAGCAGCAGAGCTTTTAAAATGCTGCCTGGTGAAATGTAAAGATAGGATACAGGCACGTGTATCAACCCCTCCTATATCAACCTGCTTCTCTTGCATGTGTGTAAATACCAGTTTTCTACTCGTGGGACTAACTGCTGAAAGTATTGCAAAGGTAGAGAGCAGAAACTAATATTCTGATTTTCTTTTTTTGTTTTACAATCAGCAAGATACTGCCTCCTTACAATATATTCCATCCACCACGCAGTTTACAGAACAAGTACTGAGGATTACAGTGTTTAATAAGACAGTCTGAACATGAGTTTTAGGGAAAAAAAAACTGCAGAAGTTGCCATTTCCAACTGGGAGACAGCTCATTAGAAGGAATGAGACCAGCTCAAATTATGCCAAGAGGGAGAAACAAGAAGGCAAAAAGATCCCAAGGCAGTCTGTTATGAGTGTGGATTATTTGCCTTGCTCTAAATTTAAGACATATTTAAGAAAGGCGAAGTTTTCAGTAACTCTTTGGAGACTTTAAAAATAAATCTCCTGTGCTTTCTGT
Source organism: Chiroxiphia lanceolata (assembly GCF_009829145.1). Taxonomy (NCBI): domain Eukaryota; kingdom Metazoa; phylum Chordata; class Aves; order Passeriformes; family Pipridae; genus Chiroxiphia; species Chiroxiphia lanceolata. The sequence continues at coordinate 5,797,383 of NC_045638.1, read as the reverse complement.
AATTTTTCCTTGGTTTTAATTGCTCAGGACTCCTGGGTTCTGCTGTGGTGGCAGTCATTAAATCAGTGAATGATGCACACCAACATCTCAATGTTTATTTACCTATCTCTAAGCTTGGTTAGAGGTAGGTAAATAGTCTTTCCAGGTTTTAGTGGGTGTTAATTATTTGATTATAAAGTACAGTGCAGCATCCGTGCCTGAAAAAAAATGCCTCCTGTGCCTTTTGAGTGGCTTTAAAGTAAATTCTCCCATGTCTCTCCAGTGTGGCAAGCTCACTAGTTAAATAGAAAGGCAATCCTAAATTCACTCAAGGATGTTCAGTGTACTGATGCATTTCTAGCTGCTGATAACTGGCTTGTGTCACCCAGCAGTGTGGGTACAGACAGACCTTGTTTATTGGGAAGGGGGGGTACAGACACCTTTTCACAGTGGATATCTGCATGGAGGCGTTTTTTGCTCGAACTTGGTCCTTTTGAGCCCAATTCAACACCTATCAAAGCAATAAGAACCTTGGCACTGACCACACTTAGGAGGTGCAGCAGGCTGGGGTGGCTGGGGTTTGGGTTGTTGGATAGGTTATCAAAGCTTCACCAGCAATGTTTGACTGTCAAGTGCTGTACCTGGGAAGAGGATTTCTTGCCACCAGCATGAGATGACACAGAAGAGAGGAGTTTTCCTTAAGTTATGCTTTTAAATGTCACCAACATAAGAGGAAATATCTGTAACCTTGATTTAAAGGGTTTTTTATGCCCACTGTCTGAAGATCATAAGCATTTACGATCATAATAGATAGATACACATAACTATTCCCTTTCCAGCATTAAAGCTTATAGCTGCTGTTTGCAAAACCTGCCATTCAAAGTAGGATGAAATTATTAAGCCAAGGGCAGCTTCTCTCAGGAAAAAAAAACCCCAAACCAAAAACCAAAACCAAAACAAAACCAAACCCAGCAACGCAGCCAAACATACTGCAGAAAACCAGAAACAATTAAGACAGGTCTTGAGAAAGATTAGTTCAATGTAATTGCCTTGTCAGAAAGAGGAAGGGAGCATCATGTTCATGTTGTTTCCTCTTCCCCTAAATCAAGAAATGGAATTAAGTGAGTCTGATGCAATCAGGGCTCCGATTTGGCTGCGATGGTGCAGCTGTGTCAGGCAGTGGCAGCTGGAATCTCTGCTGTGCACATGGCCATGACACAGCACAGGCCGTGCAGGGGGCAGCTCCAAGGAGCTCTGTATTACAGCTATCTCCAAAGAAAATACCTCAGTTTTCTTTTCCCTCTAGTCCTCCTGTCCCTTTCTTTCTTCTTCATTTTGTATACACTAAACACTTTCCACAGCAGTGCTATATTCTGCAATAGGTCGGAAAGGATGCAAAAATATTCACAGTAAATGCACACAGTACATGGCAGTTTTTTCACCAGTTGCCTGAATTCACCCACTAGTTAAAATCAAGGCAAAGTCCATATTAAATGGAAGGGCAATTTCTAAGCATCAATGTCCTCCCGAATTCAAAGCAGAGAAGATCAAGTCATGGAGAGAAGAAGGCAGGGAGGTGGCTCTAGCAACCAAGGGGACAAGGTGATGTTTTGTGTGATGGGGGTGGCCAAGGGCCCATAAGCTGTGGGAAGATGGTCTGGGGAATTCTGCACAGCCAGAAGTCATTATTAGGAAGCAAGTAATAACTGATGGGACACTTAATCAAAAAGAGGGGAGGGTGGTATGGGATAAAACTACTGGTGATTGCTCAATGGAAACCTTGAGATAATCAAGTCAGCTTTCAAAACAGCAATCTGACTACCCAAGGAAGGCCATATGTGTTGCAAAGTTCACTCTATGAATAAGGAAACCAACATCCTGCCCAAAACAAACACAGGGACCACAGAAGTCCAACTCTTCTTCTCCTGGGGCTGAGCCTCGTGGTGCAACTCAGATCATACAGACCATTCACTTGTGCAGGTGCACACCAGCATGAGCATCACAGCCTCACATGACACTCAGGAAATGTCAGGACTTTTGAGGAATTTGGAGGCTACTGAATGAAAGTAGTTTCTGAATTAGGAACAGGAGCATCGACAGCCAGAAACTCTAGAAGTGATGCACAGTTGGCAAGTGTGATGTGGACTGAGGGATTCAGTTTTGATGATCCAGCTTGTATGGAGACAGAAACCAGTGCAGAAGGAGAACCTGCCCCCAGAGAAAGTAAACCTGACTGAATTGTTCAGGAGGGCAACATGGTAACAACTCATGGCAAAGAAGAACCACCATATAAGCATCAGTTTAGCAAAAAATCATATCTGAAGAGGAAGTTAATCAAGACGCCAAAGACATGACAAGAAGAATGTCTGTTTTCCTGTACATCAGCACTTGATGACTGGGTAATTAATGAGGTTTGGGATTTCTTAAGCAGCTCAGCCTGTTTAGCTTAATAGAGAGTGAGTGATAATTATATGATATGCTGTAATTATTGATCTACATGGGAACAGAAATCTGATAAGCGAGAGCCCTTCCATCTACAAAACAGAAGAGTCCAGTTGTATAGCTGAAATGTGAGGATAAATAACCATTACCAAGCCGTACTAATGTTGAATTTCCCATTTCTGGCAATCTATTAGAAAGCTGTAGCCATAGGTATGACAAATTTCCTACCTCTGACAACTGTAAAATTGAAAAAAACCAAAAGCTACATTTGGTTGTTTTGTTGGGTTTTTGTTTTTTGGTTGGTTGGTTGGGGGGGGGGGAGTTGTTGTTTTGCTTTTGGGGTTTTTTAATTGAGGTTTTCCCAAAAAAAATGTGTTTCCAACAAGATTTTTGGGAAGGTGGATTGTGTTACAGAGATGCTCACCCTACATAGTCAAAACTCCATGTGGTTTATAATTTGCAAATCCCTGTTTTGTGCAAACTCACCTTTTCAAGGTGCTTAGCAGGGGTTGTCACAGGTTAAAGGAGTAAATTTTTGTGGGAACTGCTTGTCAAAATGTTGGCATCCCCTTACTAAGGCATCCTCATTAAATCCTCCCTTTGAAATCACAAACGGGTGTGAGAAAGGCCCAGAGCTATGCAGATCACCACTGGTAAAACTATAATGTTCTGGAGAGGTTTTTCTCAAGTATATCTAACCAGAAAGAAACTTAAATCATTCAAAAGACATAGGGAAGTATCTGCAGCTGAAATTAACTGTCACATCCATCAAATCTTGGATGTAAGCCTGGTACTTTACACTAAGCAAGAATTGATTCCAGATTTCCACCAGTCACGAATTGACAGTCTGGGCTAAACAGACCATGATGTGAGTACCAAGAGAATGGATGAAATTGGACAAAGGGTGAAGTCTAAAAGCCCAAATTTGTTGGTTTAGAAAAAGAAGAAAACTTTCAGCAAAGTCTGGCCAGTAGCTTAATCCAGTCCCAGGATAAGTGAACACATCTCTAGCCTCCAGTAGTGAGTAATGTGGATGATGGATTCACACAGCAAGATGTATTAATAGCAATGGACTGGCCACACACAGTGTGAACCTATTTGGGATCTGCCTTAATTTTTAAAAAATCAGCAGAGATCCAATAAAAGGAGAAGTTTTCTGCCCCTATTCTCCCTCTCCATTCAAAGCATGTAGAAGCACACTGCTACCTGGAGGTCAAGGGTGTGGACAAATATCCTTGGCCATCCCTGGCATGTGAAGTGTATCTCCACATGCAGAATCAGAGAATCATAGAATGGTTTGGGTTGGAAGATCATCCAGTTTCAACCTCTTGCCGTGGGCAGGGACACCTTCCACGAGCCCAGGTTGCTCAGAGCTCTATCCAACCCAGCCTTGAATGCTTCCAGGGATGGGGCAGTCACAGCTTCTCTGGGCAGCCTGTGCCAGGGCCTCACCACCCTCACAGGGAAGAATTTTTTTCCTAATATCTAATCTAAATCTACTCTTTTTCAGTCTAAAACCATCCCTCCCTTGTCCTGTCACTCCATGCCCTTGTAAACAGTCTCTCTCCATCTTTCTTGTAGACTCCCTTCCCTGTAGGACTACAAATGCATGGAGAGCACTCCTTGGGTTATTTCTACACCTTATTTTTGCAGCTTTTAAGAACAGAAGTAGAGTTTGGCCTCTTCTAACTAACATATATAGCCCTCTTCTTAATACCATTTTGATCAAAAGCAAATTGCTTTCAGGTTTTTTTGGGAAAGGGATTTACATCTGAATTTTAGGGATACTCAGATTGAAATCTCAGATTGAAGTCACTTGCCATGAAATTTGCTTCCAGGTTTGAAGCACTATTGATTGTACATCAAGGTATAAAATCAAATTGAATGCATTGATTTGCTCCCAGGGAAATTGGACACAAAAGAGGAAGCTGTTTCTCCAAATGAGCCTCTTATAATTCAAAAAAAAAAAAAAAAAAAAGGAGGAAACAAAACAACATAAATAAATAAATAAATACCTATTGCTTAATAAAAACTCTTCCTATCTAACAATGTCTTTGCCTCTTTGGAGAGAATAATTTTTAGCTTTGATTGTGAAAAAAACTAGTGGAACAGCTCTTGTGAGCCACAGCAGGTAAAGCAGCAGTGCTAAAAACATCACTAGGATTTTGCTACAGGCCAGTGGTGAAGCTGCTGTTGAGTCACCTAGGAAGATAAAACCTACAAATTCAGACAAAAATGTGATTGCAGTCAGATTTCGAGAAGGAACATTTCCACCCATTGTATCAGACTAAAGCTCATTTTCTACCCTAGTGAAGTCTCATGTATTTTGGGATATTTTCTTACCCAATCTTTTTTCTCATCTCCTAGGACTGTAACAAACCAATCACCTTACAGCATTATACAACAACAGCCAAGGAGAGAACAGGGAATAAGACATTTCTACCAGCTCCGTTTGCAGAACTCACATTAATCAAAACCAAGCACTGTGGTACTTCTAAGCAGCCCTGACTGCTGACCCCTGGAGCTTTAACTTGTCATTTAAACAGTGGGGTTACTGCTTGTATAAGCAATCATGTCTGAGCTCTCTGTAATTTGAGGGGGAAAAAAAAGTTGAGTCAAACTCCCCTTGTATTTCCTTTATTCTGTTTCAATTAGAAATGCTGTGATTCCCAGGGTGAGAGCCTGTGGAGCAATACTGTATTTGCTTTTCATTCAGCAGAATTAATAGGTGATCTGCAGCAATCCATGGTGGTGAGGGCAAGTTTGTCTCTGCTCCAAACCTTCCCCCAGGCACCAACCCTGGAGCAGAACGTGGTTTCTGAGCCCCTAAAGCAATGCTGCTGTTGGGGTAGGAGCACTACTTCCCTAGGGAGATGGGAACCACTGCCCCAGCTGCCACAACACCCCTGCTGGAAGGAGCTCTGGTGGGAAAGGGGTCAGCAGGAGAGGGTTCCCACTGCAGGCAAGGGACAGAGACTTGTTTGGAGGAGGCCTCGGTAGAAGAATGTGAATTTGGGAGCTGAGCATATAGATAAAGAGAAATTAATCAATGAACACACTGGGGGTAGCTGGAGAATCATAAAACAGTTTGGGCTGGAAGGGGCCTTTAAAGGTTAACTAGTCCAAACCCTCGGAAGGGGCGTTCAAAGTGGACACAGAGGAACAGGTGAGTGAGGTGGGATGTCACAGCTGTGACATAATTAAAGGTATTTACACACACATGGACTGTGTGTACAAGCAGCCAAAGCCCTTGGCATTTATCTCCCTTCTGTCCCAGCTCCTTTGGGCTGTGCCCTCAGCTGGGGCAATGCAGCACACCCAAGCAGAAGCCAATTAAACTTCCTTCTGTACGCCAGCAGAGACTCTTCTTTTTAGCTTTAGAAAGCCACTCTCCAGGGACTAAATTGAACTTTAATCTACAATTGAGCAGCACTATGGGGGCTCTGCTCTCGACTGGAGTACCTGGGAATTACTGCAACATAAACAATAATTTCATAATATTCGTGTGAGCCTGTTGTTGGATTGCAGAGTCACACATCACAGTTTAACATTCCTGGCATAAAGTTGCTTATGCATAGTCTTGCAGAGGGTTTAACTAGGAGGGCTGCATAGCTGTGAAGGGGTTGCTCTGACATTTCCTCTGAAGATAATATGGGTTGCACTGTCTACACCCCAATAGATCCACATGGAGGGCTCTGCTTTGAAATTGGCTTTTCTTCAAGGCTCTTCAGAGAATTTCCTTGCTTTGCTTTTCAGATATGGACACAAGAGAAAAGGAAACATGTATCTAAAATATTTCACTGTCCTAGGTTTAGTTTTTCTTTTATTTTGCTATAACTGTATACTATTTTCCTCCTTTGTAAAGTGGCTTAAAATACACAGGTTTAAAAGGGCGGAGAACATGTATTTTTGTTTAGTCTAACTAGTTACTGCAGAAAGCTGATGATCTGGATACATTTCCCAGGTGAAGCCTTGACTTCACAGCAGTCAGTAATAACTCTACACTGACTTCGTGGAGCTGAGTGAAAGGAAAACAATCCAAAATATCCAAAGAGTGATATTGTTGGTGTCTTCTCTCTTCCAGAGATATTACCTCAACACAACCCATATCAAGCAAAAAATCTAAGCAAACCTTGGCTTAACTTTTGGTTTTATGCTCAAAGGTCACAAGTCTCAGTTTTGTTTAAGTTGCACATGGACCTACTTCTAAAAACAGTGGACTCTTCCCACAAGCACATCTGGTGTCTTATCTCTGATGTCCAGGAAACAAGCCTCCCCCCAGTCACACTCCTGTGTTAAGAAGGAGGTTTTGTAATATATTGACAGTAAAATCATACATGACTTTGTTAGTTAAAATTAGATCTTGCACTGAGTCTACAAATAAAATGTCCCAAGAAGGTAGCACAGGTCATCTCATGCCCAGAGACACCAAAGGACTGCTGAAACCAGAGGACTCCAGAGAGCACTGATGTTATCCAACTGCAAAGCTGATGGATGTCAGGATTATGTACATTGACCTTTTCCCTACCTATAATGACGACTTTCTGTTGTCACCCATCCCTGTGTTGCAGATATTCCCAAATTTGAAGTAACAACTAGGAAATCGTGATGAACTGCAAGGACTGCAGCAGTAATTAGTAAGATTCTATTTCCCCACTTTGCCGGTTTTGCATTGAAGTCATTTCTCATTAAAGTAATTTCTGTGGCAGGTTAATTGCTTTTTTCTTTTTCTAATGAGTTAGTTCCACTAGCTTGGTTAATTATACATGCACATTCTGAATTCTGCTTCTTATTTACAGCAAAGATAAGATAACTCCATAAATGTACAGCTTAATTTCGTGGTGAGTTACGGGTGGTGGAGGCCACCACAAGAATTTCATTAGCCTCAACTCAAAAGCTGTGGCAGTAATTGCTGTAAGGCTACAAAGATTGAGAAGGGTGTCAGAAAAACACAAGAGTGGCAATAAGAAATGTAAATATTTTTGATACCTGCAGACCAGATAATCTCCGCAGGCAATGTATCGTGTCATACACATTTGTAATATTTCTCCCTGTGCATCCCGTTGGCTGCAAGAAACTTCAGGCTACAGAAAACCTGACTGTAATGCTCAGCAGGTCTCTCATCTCCAAAACTGCAGCATTAATTTGTAAGGCTTAATAGTGAATAAATAACTCATTGAAGAAAACGAGTATCAACAGCGGAAACATTTGGGTGGAGGTTGGGTAACAACCCACAGTGACACTCACAGTCCTTGCAGGAAGAACCTGCCTGTTTGCCATGTTAAAAGTCTGTGAATGCCTCATTTCCTAAGTATTCTGGGGAGTAACAGAGTCTCCTGCTGCCCATGCCCTGCACTGAATATAAAGGTGGTTATATCACCGTCACCATCTTTGACAGGGGGAGTCAACCTTCCTCTGGCTGTCAGTGAACAATTCCAGCCTCACAAGCAAAGAGGATTCCAGCTCCCCTCTCATCTTGACTTTGCCTGCAGCCACTGAGCAGAAGTGTTTCTTCACAGAGTATGTAGAGCTCCAATCATGGAGAGACTTGTGAAAAGGAGCTTTGGCAACACCAATCCAACAGCCCCTGGAGAAGGTAGAAGTGCCTTCAGCACAGAGGAGGCAACTCTGCTTCTTTCTGTCCCAGCAAGAAGAGCAGCAGAGAGAAGGGGTATCCAGAGAACAAAGCTGAGGAAGGCACAGACTTTGTTCACAGGCACCACGGCTTTGACTCTGCCTGGGCACATCTCCTCTGAGGAGCCAAAAGGAAAGTAAAAAAGCCCACAGGATATATGCTTTGCTGATTCATCAGTTGAAAAGGGCACCAAGAGCTGAACAGCTAAGAAGACAGTGGAAAGCAGACCAGGGAAAAAATTAATATAATTTGTGCTCTTCAGAAATGCCAGAATCTCATCACTCCCTTCTTGTGAAAGTGTGTTAGTGGTAGTTTTATAGCCACACTGTCCTGCACAAGCCCTGACAAGTCAATATCTTTTTCCTAATATAGCAGGTCTCCTAAGAAAGATGAAAATGCAGTAACTTGTATGCAGCTCCAAACCTGCCATCCTACTGCAAGCAAGACAAGCATTACACTCCAAGAGCTAGAATGGTGCCTTCACACATGTAGACAAACCTTAGAAATGTTAGAGACCAAATACCTCAATTTTGCTGTGCCTCTGAGTCATAACTCTTAATGAGGTACTGGCTGTGTAGCTGCAGCTCTCTGAGCTGACATTAAGGAAAATAAACACTTTTCTGTGAGAAGCAGAGCTGAGAAAGCTTGCTTTTCTGTGGTCTTGCATCCTACAACTCTGCACTTCATACAATATCCTCTTCAACCTCTTTATGTCTCCTGTAATTCAACCCTTTTCCTGTAATTTCTCCAGCCCCCCCCTCACAATCTACTCATTCCTGCATCCCGTGGATGTGCACATCCTGCCTCCAACCTCTTCCCATACACTAAGTCAGTCAGAGGTGGTTTGTGTTGTGGCCAGTCCCAATCCACCCTGCTTGGGCAGGATGCACCTGCCAACTGGCTGTTCCACAGGTCAAACAAAACCAGTGACTGCCAGCACAGACTGCAGCCTTCCCAGAGGAGGACACACGTGGGAACTTCAATATCTCCGTGTCTCCATCTCATCTCTCAAATTTGGATGAAACTGGTCCATTTGGGGGGGAGAAGTACACAGTGCAACCTCATGGCCTTTAGGAGATGAGAAAGCACAAGGGGTTTTGCAGTTATGGAGATACATGTGCAATGCCAAAGCCCAAGCTCACGTGACATTAGGTAGTCAATCTTTCTGGCCTTTTTTCTCCTGTCTGCTTTAAAGTTGTAGTGTCCATACCAAACTGCCAGACCCCTGAGGCTTTGGTTGGACACTAATAGCAGAACTGCTTTAAGCTGGCTCAGCACTCCCCAGTAGGCTGCCCTCATCCCTCTCTTGTGATGTCTGTCCTCTTGTAACAGCCCCTCAGGCAGGGCTGACTCAAGCATCCTCACAGTCCTGTGAGGGACAGAAACTGGAAGCTGATCTGACTGCAGGAAAATAAAAAAAAAAAAAAGGGAAGAAAAAAAGAGAAAAGGGAAAAAAAGGCAAAATGGGGTAGAGGTAGGAACAGGAGCAAGAGAGTTCATGGCAGTGATCACTTAAGCCAGCACCACACTAAGGAGTCTTCGTCAGATCCGCCCTGAATGTAGGCAGGGGCTTAACCCTCAGACTCAGGGAGGCAAAAGCCAGCCTAATACTGGCACTGGTCAATTCCTCCAAACAAGAAGGGAAAATGAAGGTGTCTCGGAGCTGCAAGCACCCTGCACTGCTACAAGCCCCTTAGCTGTGAGAGGCAGGGGGCAAAGGAGCCCTGTTCAGAAGCAGCTGGCAGAGCCCATGTGCCCCTTCCACGTCAAACTACAGCAAGCTCTTTCTGAAAAGCAAAGAAACAACAACATCTCAGTCACTGAAAAGATATGAAAATTCATCACTTCAGCTGTCCCATTGCAAACCCTGTGCTATCCCTTAGGGGAGAAGAAAGGCAGCTGCATTCCTGCCCGTTTTCAAAGGCTATTTCCCCCAAGGAGCTTGTGCACAAAGGCAAACAAACAAGCACAAGATGCTGCAGAGCCTTCATCAGCATTGTGCTGTGTCCAAGATAATAAGCTTGACGAGAGACTGAGCTTGACTCAGACTCATCACTACAGCTCAGAGCACGAGCAAACTCACCTCACACTATCTCCAGAAAGGGCACACTCAGAAAGCTTGACTTACAGAGCCACTGCAATCACTGATTAAAATTGAGGTGATTCCCCCTGACCCAGTGAAAAAAAATCAACCAGTGAACAATCAAAACACACAAACAAAAAAAAGCAAAGCAAAAAAATGCCCAGGGACTTCTTAAAACATCTGCTGGGAGGTGGTAGGAAAGCCAAATATATATAGCACGTCTGCCACGAAGCAAAAGTTACTCCTTTGTGGAGATTTGTAACAGAAATAAGTCAGGTCAGAATGAAGCATGAATGGAAATGTTGTTTTGAAATCACCAGGAAAAAAACCAGCAAAACAAGGGTTAAAAGAGCAGCCTCTGCCAGTACCCAAGGACAAACTGACAGCTATGATACACTAGTGAAGGTGTTTATGCCAAGATCAGAAGGTCTGTGCTCAGATAAAACCACAGCTGGGATGATTCCTCGACAACAGATCCCACACGAGGAAGGCAACAAGATTACAGGATGTTGCATGGGCCATTCGTCCTGGTAGCACCTCTAAGAATCCACAAATGTGGAAGCACAGACAAAGCACAGCAGATTTTTCTAACATTCATGAAGGATAAAGCAAGCAAAATTCTGAAGCAAAAGGGTGATACCACAACTGCTGGCTTCTAACAGGTATAAAAGGCCCATCCAAACCCAATTTGCCATCACCAGTGAAGAGGAGCCTATGTCTGTTATTCTCCATGTCACACATGTGGTCCTTGGCCAGACTGCTTGAGCACACAGATCTACTTCCCTCTGCATGAGTGCAGAGGGTAAAATCTGGCCAAGAACCAGTCTGAGTGAAATCACTTTTGTTTGGTATAAAATCCCTTAAATTTTAACAATTTCAAGTCCCTTAAATTTAAACAAAACAAAACAAAACAAAACAAAAAAAAACAGTGAGATCCTCCAGTCCTCACTTTCAGGTCTGCTGCTCTAGTTTACTGCACCTGGAAGCGTAAAGACAAACAAATAAAAAGGTTCATAACTCTGAGAGACAATCTATTCACCAGCTAGTCCTGTCTCTTGTAGTTTTATTTTCTCCTAAAAGACTGCACTTACCAGCTGATTTTTTTTATTTGCACTTTATCTATAACTGCAGCAGCTGAATAGGTGGAAAGGGTTTAAAGGTTGGCAGCTTTCCAAGTCCATCTCTCTAATCTCCCAGGTCTTCTCTTTCTCTTCCTTCTGCTGCTTTATTGGAATGGGTGTTCCACGTTCCCTATTCTCCTCCCTGACCTCAGCTATAGACCACTATGTTTTGGAACTGTCACAGCAATGAGGTAAGTGACCCTTTTCTCCTAAGCATTTCCCATTCCTGCCTTCATCTGGTGATGGCAGCAAAAAAAAAAAAAAAAATGGCAAGAAGCCAGAATTCTGCCAAGACGTCTGAAGCATCAGGCTGTGACCTGTCAAACCCCTCTGAAAACTTCCTTTCAAAACAAGCACTTCCTGCAGAGTCCCTTCTTATGTTCAGTGCCTACTCTGTTTTGACTTGATTCTTCCTAATGCTTCATGTCAACTCCAATATCGCAATATCTCCATGTTATATATGACATGAACACCATTTATGGGATTATCAGTCATTTTCCTCCATTTAATAGGTACAAAGTAATGCCAGATTCAGTGGCTCTTTCCTGTTCTTCAGGAAGTTGAGATTCAGAGCCATTAGAGAGACAACTACCATCTTGCTGGGCATCTTCCCATATTTTAATGCAAGGCACGAAAGTGCCTTTACCATGTTAAAGCAGAGTCATGGCATAGCTGGGGCAGGATGAAGGCATTTAGCAGAGCTCAGAAATGATTGAAACTGTCACCAAAAACCAGGAAATAAACTCTCCAGCCAGTTTGTTAAGTTAGAAAGCCAACATTGCTTTATCCATCATGCTGGGTACATGGGGTGTCTCTCTACATAACATGCACACCCATCAGCCTAACAGAGCAGGTTATAGGCATGAAACTAATACATATGCACTACATTTCTATTATATATTCATTAATTTCCTGAATACATGCATTTATGCTGATTTTTTTGTAGACTTATTTGGCTCTGGTTCTGGATCTTCTAATGAATCTTTTCTCCTTGAGAATATCTTAAATATGTGGTCAGGTCATGATGCACTTCTCTTTGCTCTCCTGCACTCTATCTTTATTGTCAAAACTAAGACATCTGCTAGTACATATTAATCACTGACACAGGTAAATAAGGAAGCACTAACTTGCACAAGACTTATTAGTCACAGATGTAGGGAGTTAACACAAAGCCACATTAATCTCTGGCAATTGTACCAAGCATTGTAAGGTACAAAACTGAGCATTAACCGCAGATACAGGAATCAAACACTATTGTGCTAAAGTTAAAAGAATTTTCCAACATCTTCCCCTACTGCTGCTTAGACTCTTTTTTAGAGAAATATAACTTATTTAGTAGTAAAACAAAGTGGGGCATCTCCACATCTCTCCTCTCTCTGAGAGAACTGCTCTGTCTCCCTGTTCTTCCCCATCCTCTTGCAGACATCCGTGACCAGCCTGAGACCCTGCACAGTTTCTGCCCTACCTGTAAACTTAAGATAAGGGTTCCTCTTGCTGCCCAGCGATAATCTGAGCCAAAGTCTAGGTAGAAAATCACCTATGCCAATCCTTATTTGTGTTCCTGCTCGAGGACTTGAAGCTTTATATCTGTGCTGCAGCTTCTTGTAAATAAAAATATTAAGAGCAGGGAAAAAGCCTTCCGATGTGATCCCGCGTTTTTTCCCAGACTTGCTTCGGTGGCTGTGTAGGATTGGACCCATCAGTGCCCCTCCTTTACCTACTGGTAAGAAGAGAAAAATAATACATCTGCTGCTTAGTTTTCAACCAGCATGAGCTTGCAGAAATGTGAGCAGTCTGGTTAGGGAAAAGGCTGGGTAAGTGCAAACTTACAGTTCACAGTAGTCAGCAAAAAGAATTGTTTTATGGCTTTACTTGCCAGGGGCTTTGTAGAAGCAAGTGCTGGCTTTGAAAATTCCTGTCTCTGCTCAGTGGAAGTGGAATATTTCTACCACAATAATGATAGGCTTTCCCCCCCAAAATGGCAACTTTCATATTTAATCTCAAATATTTATATATATATGATAGCACACTTCAGAAGAAAATGTTGATATGTATTAAGAAAGGGTACAGCCAGGGTTCAACTTGGCCAAGGTGTTAAAGCTAATGCCTCCACAAGCTGAAGGCAGTTCTACCTACTTTTATCTGAACCTGTGTAAATTATGGAACACCTCAGCTATACAATAAAGTTCTCATAATCCATATTATCACTCTGGACCATGCAGTCATCTGTGCTTCTGGCTAAACTGAGATCTTTTTCCCTCATGTGTTATTCACGCTGTACGGAAGGAAAAAAAATCTTTGTGCTTCTCCAGCAATTTTCAGAAGGTGAGAACTTCTCTAAGCCATGAAAGACAGAATCATCTTTTCAACACTCACATTTCTGGAAAAATAGCATGGATATATTATTTCTTGCAACTGTTTTATACCATGTGTTAGCAAACCCACACAAAAGGAACCTACTTATTCAGAATATCAGAGGCACAATGTGGGCTTGCTGATACAATGAGAGACATGTCTTCTGTGTCTGAGGGATTGTTTTTTGTTTCATTTTTTTCTTTAACTGCCAAGAAACATTTGGATGCTAAATGGGAGAAGTCTGGACAGAATGTTTTCTGCAGCTGAGTTGTTGATAGCTTTGCTATTTCAGAAATCACAGCTGATCTGCAGAAAATCTATACAGCAGAGGATCAGTGACTTTAAAGAGCCAGAACACAAACATGCTCTGCCTCATTCCTCTCCATGTGCTGCATAGAGCAACAGAATATCCCACACTAATTTGCAATCCAAATCAGTTTTCTCTCACTGGAGATTCATAGTGGTGTTGCCCAATATATTTTAATTAAAAGGCTTCTTCACCCTCTGGGAAAAAAAAAAAACCAACATAAAACCAACTACAAACAAACAAACCCCAAACCACCACCAACAAAACAAAACAACAAAAAACCCAACAGGCACCTGGACAGGATTCTTTCATTTCCATCCTGTTTCCCTTTTCCTCACTTCTTTTTTCCACTTACTGAAACACATTGTGTGTGTGCATGTTTTATTTCACTTAAAATAAACCCAACCCTTTCCATCTCTACATGTTTTAACACCAACCAGTGACCTTGTCTGAGACCACTGATTTATACAATTTGGCCATTTCACAGTTTGGACATGAAGACTATTAGAATATTGCTCAGAAAGAATCTCTGCAAGCCACAAAAACTTCTCTGAAGAAAATGAGTACTGGGCTGCCACAGCTCTCATCACCATCAGAGGAAACTTTGTTTTGCCTTTGCCTTGAGGTGGAATGTTCAGAGTTTCTGTGTAGTTTCTTCACCTACCTCAGACACCACTGTTCCCAACATTTCTTGGAAATAAGCATGCTGAGCAACTTCTAGTTTGCTTTCATCTGAGAAATTACTGTCTTCTGCTCCCATTCCCACTAGTCACACTGATTTATTCTTTTCTGTGTACCTCACTGCTGAAAACAGAAACAAAACATTAGTTTCATTTTGGTGACCAACTGGCTATATTTATTTCCATCCTGCCTTCACCATGTGACAGCCCCACTTCTTCACCTTCCTGATGCCTGAATTTTTTAATATTGTTTTTGCTGGGTTTTGTTTGGCTGGTTTGTTGTTTGCTTGGGGTTTTTTGCTATTTCTATTAACATCTTTTGCAACATCTATTTCACCTTGATTCTTGGCAATTTTCACTTTCTTCCTGCATTTCATTAATCTCATGTCATCAGTCTTTATGTCTCTTTACTCTTAATGTTTGTCCTGGACTCTTATTCTCTCCTGATTACCTCAGTCTTTTCCCAAACATCCTTCCTCCTTTTATTGGATCCAAAGTCCACGTTGTCATTTAATAAAAGATGCAAAAAACTTTCAAATCCCACTCTGTAATTAAGCTTTCAAGCACATCACAACAGCCAACTTCACAAAGGTTGGCCCTTTTAAATCAAAAAGTATTTTAAAAAGTATTATTACTAAAAGTATTACAATCAAAAGCATTGTTGATATGCCTGATATTCCTTCCATTTAATTTGAAGAAATCACTGGTTCCGAAGTTAATTTTTAAAACCAGTGCATTATAATATTCTTATTTTTCACCAAATCAAAACTTCAATGCATCCACACATTTAATTTGTTGAGTAGCTGTGTGGGAAACAATAGGTTGATTTTCACTTCCCAGAACATACTTTAATCTGGCAGGTTAGCAATAGTTCTCAGTAGTATTAATCCAGACAATGCTAGAGAGACCATTAGCTTGATCCAGGTGATGATTATTCCTTGGATCTTCTCTAGTGAAGCCCAGAAGTTATTCTAACACATCCCTGCAACCCCAGGGTGATTTGGCTTCATGCATGGCATCATTCTCACTGCTGTGCTTTCTGCCCTGTTGCAGAGTACATATTATCTTCCTGTGCTCATTTTACAAGTGGATACATGGCACCTACATAAACAGCACCATCCTAGTTGTGCCTTTTTCAAGCAACCCTAATTCTTGACTCATTTACAGACATGTTTTTCTCCAGACTCAGGTCATACCCTTGCCAGGCCTAGAAGTGCATCTTCTGGGAGTCACTGAGGCTGGAAAAAGCCCTGGTTCCTCAATATTCATTTCCTTGGTCATCATCTGAAGGTGCAACAGAAGGACAGAAAGCTCCTCACTTTAGGATGGTAGGAGCAGAAACAATTCCACCTTTGGTCTGTAGTCCTCCTGTAATGAACTGTAGTGAAAAACAGGGGTTTACCATCTGTGAGTTTTGCAAAGCTCTAAAGATTCTTCTTGTCCATGAACATACTAAAGAGATTTTTCTGTACTCTTATAAGGGTGTTGGTATTTGCTGTGAAGAAAAAAAAAGATCTGGGCTACACAAAGCTCTGAATAATGGCTTTAAACCTCATCTGAAATTGAATTTTTTCTCTCTTCTCTTTACAACCACTTTTCTCTATGGTTTTGCATATTAGATTTAAGGCCCTTTAGTTCTTATTGCATATCAGCTTTGCTGATTTTGTATCATAGTAATACACCAGTTCCCTAACTGCTCTGGGGGAAAAACAACAACAAAAAATCACTGTGGCTAAAACCACGCATAGAATTACTGGAGGAAAGTCTCTTTGCCAGACTTATTTTTGTTTCTGGGCACCCCACAGTTTTTACCCTGGGTACATCTGGACTCACAGAGCCCTTAAGAGGCAGCACTGAAATTTAAGAATTCAAACCAAACTTGGTTAAAATGATAACCTGCAGTGCAGCTTGGGAACCCATCTGTTTCTGACTGCTGTTAACTCCTCTCACCATGCTGGCACACTCTGTGCCCGAGATTAGTCTCATCAGAAAGCGTGAGCGCCAGTCAGTGCCTGAAAATTTGTGTTTGGACCTGGACACGACTCCTCCTAAATGCTTTCAGTACTGAATGACTCAAGTCTGGCTTTCCTTGAGCTGAACAGAGCCCCACTCCCCACGGAGTCATGCTTATGTGAGCAGAGCACTGAACGAGTACGGCACTTCTCAGAGTGAAGAGAAATCAGGACAGAGAGGGGACGGATGTCACACAGTCACAGAGTGGTTTAGGTTGGAAGGGACCTTAAAGATCATCCAGTTCCAGCCCCCTGCCATGGGCAGGGACACCTTCCACTAGACCAGGTTGCTCAAATGTCTGTTTTGTTTACACAGCAATGCTTCATCCCTTCCTACTATGGAAATCTTCATCTGATTTCAGGAGGTCGAAGCAGCACAAATAAAATGTTACTGAGTGGAAAAAAACCTGCAGCATGAAAAAAACCCAAACCATCAAAAAAGAAACACTGATTTTGTGACTACACAAGATAGCATTTAATGGCCACAAATGCCATCTGACTCTCTGCTTTACAGGATTTCAGATTAGTGTTCTTGTTTAATAAGGGTCATAAACCACTGAACCCTAACAGAACAAACAAAATTATCTCCTATTCTGGGGACAGTTGTCAGCAAATACTGTAATGGAATTACTTCAGGCAGTCAGAGTCTCTTCCTTAGAAAATGTGTTCCCTCTTTCCTGGGCAGAAAATGTGCTGAAAATATGCAGGCAGATCAGTGGTGACCCTGTGAATCACAGCTTCGTGGTAGTCACAGTGCTCCTCAAAACTCAACAGTCCCAGATAAAGCACCACTGAATTGCAAGGAGAGGAAAAAAAAAAAGATAAGAGAAAAGTAAAAATAAAAATCACCTTTGTGGTCCTTCTGGGAATGATGGTGTAAAGTCCATCTGGCTGGGATGCTCCCCGGGTACAGGGATGTGAGTGGCTGCTCACGCTTGTTCAGAGCAAAGGGCTGACTAACTCACGTCTCTCTGAGGATTGCCAGCAGCATTGGAATGATTCAGCAGCTGCCAAGTACAGGCAGAGCAAGTAATCACTCCTTATTCACTTCCTCCGTGGTGTGTTTGATTTTACATAGCCCTGTCATATCTCCTCTCTCCAGCTGCCTCTGTTAGACTGAACTGTCCTGTCTTTTTCATTTCTACTTGTACAGCAATTGCTTCACAGCTCTCACCAGCTTTGCCACCTTTTCTCTGTCTTTTCTGGTTCTCTTTACATCTTTCCTGTGATGATGTAAGTGGTGCAACATGAACCTTTCAAAATGATGGTGCACCACAGGTCTACAGAATGGCAAAACATCCCACTTTATTCTCTCATTTCTTTCCTGCTGGTTTCTAATTATCCATTTACCATTTTGACAACTGCTGTGGGTTTAGCTGAAAGCCTTTTGAACTCCAAGATGGTTTTCTTCAGTGGTAATTCTTCAGGGCCCATCACTGTGCATGTAAAGTTATGTGCACTAAAATTAAGTCTACTCCTCTGCACTTGATAGCATTGTCTGTCATCCACTATTTTATTCTCAAGCTATTCAGTAGTGAGATCTTCCTGTAACTCTTCACAATCAGTTTTGATTTTGATTACTGCAAGTCACTGAATGTCATGGGGAAGTTTTATCACCTCCAATGACAACAATTTTTCAGGTCATTCATGAGTAGTTTGGGCTGCCCCGTGGCCACCACATGTCCCTGAGTGACCCTGAGTGGTGACCTCGTCCTGTTGTGCAGACTGACAAGTATTCCTGCCCTTAGCTTCTTGTCTTTTAACTAGTTGCTAACCTATAAGACAGCCTTTATCCTTATGAAAAATTAGTTTATTTAAGGAAGACACTTTACCAGAAGCTTTGAGGAATCCGAGTACACTGAGTCTACTGGATCAACTTGATCTACGTGCATGCTGATTCTCAAAAAGAAAACAACCCTAACAACAGATTTATGAGCTGTGGTTTCCAGGCTGTGCTGACTCTTCTCCATTATATTGTGTTTCTCCATATGTCCCCTAATTCTCTTTTTCATAATGTTTCTCACAAATGCCCCTTAAATGAAAATCAGGTGTATGAGTATGTAGTTCCTTGGGTTCTTCTAGACACCTGTTCAGAAGTGGGCATCACATGTCCTGCTTCCTCTGACCTTGAGGCTAATTTAAGCAAAGCCAATTTAAGCAGTAGGTCATTCACCACAGTTAATAGTTTGGCAATTTCATATCAGAGCTGCTCTGAAACTCCTGTGTGAGTGCCATCTGGTCCTGTTGATCTGTTGTTATCTGTTTTAGTGGTTTGTTTTAAAAAGGCTTTTAATGTCGCTTAGTTTGAGACCTTTCACCAGACTTGCCCAATTAAAGTTTTCAGCATGGCAATTCCATTGAAGTCCTGAATTGGAACAAACACCAATACAAATAATCTGTTTGGCATTCCTGATATTGCTTTGCCTTTCTTTTACACTTTGATCATTTATCAGCTATCCTGAGATTCTGCCTGTGACTTTCTGTTTCTGACATGTTTGAAAATGTTCCTATTATCACTGACACGCATTTAATGTGCTGCTACCAAGAGCCTTTTTATTACCTATTGCTTTGTTATGGTTTTACACTTCCTTTCCCAGAACGTGTATTCTCTTCTATTTTTCTCATTTGTACCTTCCCCTCTATTCTGCAAAATGTATTTTTCCTGTGGTTTCCTTTACTTTGTTCTTTACCTGTGCCAACTTGCAACGTCGTTTTCCCAACACATAATTTATCCCTACTATGAATTTGCAATGGCTTTAAAAGTGTCCATGACACCTGCAAGCACTTAACTGTTTTTAACTGTGCTGTTGATTTCTAAGAAGTTTTCTCATCTGTACATTTTTGTCCTTTCTGAAGCTGTACACTGTGGTCTTCATGGGGTTTTGGGGTGTTTTTTGCTCCTGTGGACATGCTGCATTTGAGTGCACCGTGATCACCGTGCTAAAATGCTTTGGTGACATTGTCCAGCAATGCTCTGCTCATGGCTCGGGTCAAAACCAGGCTCTGTTTTTTCTCAGCTGTGTTCCCTGCCCAGCTGCTGCAACAAGCACTTATTTATGGCATCTGCAAATATAATAGCTGCCTCATACTTTTTCATAACCTTCACCCACGCTGGCAGGACATCACTGAGACCTCCAATCTCCTGTGTTTTCTGCATTTCATGCTTTCTCATTGCCCTTGCCATTTCGCAGCCAAGGTCACCAGCCTGGTCAGGTGGTTGACAGCATCCCTCTGTCTTCCTTCTTAGGCACAGCATTTCAAACCACAGGGATTTTTCGCTACCTGTGTGCCACAGATGACTTAGTTACCTGGTTGGCTCCAAGGTTTTTTTTTTCCACAGAGTAGCATAACATAATCTGTAATTTCTTTATCTGTTGCAGCCTGCAATTGTGCTATCCCATGGCTCAGCTTATCTTCTGAGTTTCTGGTATGTCCATTGCTCAGTATCATAATTAAAAGCCTCTAGCCAT
Source organism: Chiroxiphia lanceolata (assembly GCF_009829145.1). Lineage (NCBI taxonomy): Eukaryota > Metazoa > Chordata > Aves > Passeriformes > Pipridae > Chiroxiphia > Chiroxiphia lanceolata. The sequence goes on along the minus strand of NC_045638.1, from coordinate 5,777,299 downwards.
TTAAATTTAGACTTCCAGCACATATCTGTTCTTGGCTTTGATGATCAACGTTTGGGATTTTTTTATTCATGCTGCTCCTTACTGTCACCTCATTAAATTAATCAGCTTCAGCCCTAGCTTTTGTAGTTGCTGCTGTTATTTTTCCCAGATAAGGATGTAATTGAGCACTGTATATGGTCAGAAAGATCTTCAAGTAAATCAGGAGAGCTACAGGATGTTTGCTCACTGATGTCTAGAAAAAAGCTGGAGATCATTCTGCCAGTCCCTGGCTCCTGCGTGTGAACTGTTACAGTTTTGTGCTATTACTTATTAATTAGTGGCACAGAACTGGGCAAAATCAGTCACGTCAAGAAGAAAACCAGAAACCAGGGTACACTGTGCTGTACCCTTAAAATGGACCACTAATGAAAAACAGCTAAAAAAGTGCAGCTGTATCCCCAGTGTTTGGGCTTCCAGCAGCAGAGCCTAAGAAAACCAGCAGAAACAAGCAGAACCAGAGAGCTGATGCTTTGACAGGTCATCATCCTAAACAGGAGTCGCAGTGCTTGCTCGGTCAGAAAATCACCCTGAAGTCGGGCCACTGAAAGATAAAAAGGATTAAACATCCGAGAAACCCCATTTAACACCAGGGACACGATCACACATCACTTGCTACCCTGCCAGAACTCATTGCCCCGGGGCGAGAACATATTATTTACCCTCACATGACAAAACCTACAGATTTTAACAGATTACTTTCTCCCCTTGCTTTGTGCACCATCTGTCGCGCCTCTCCCGTGTGTCAGCCCTGCTGCCCCGCCGTCATTAGCGGGTTACTCACATTATTCACTTCCCATGTCACAACCACAGCGGTGACCCTCCCACTGACCCCAAGCCCACTGCGAAGTGGGATGAATAAACACAATATTACAATGCCAGCCTCCCCCTCCTCGAAGTTTGCAAACTGTGAGGAGCGCAGGCCTTTTTGTGCATCAGTGTACTGCGGGCACACAAAGCTCTTTAAATTATCTGTCTTGATCGAACTCAGCGTGGGGTGGGAAAGGCCCTGAGAAAGTCGTCGGGCGCTCGGAGTAGTTTGACCACAAGAAGGGCTGTGGTTGCTCTGCTCAGGTGGAGCAGCACCAGCAGCTCAGAGCCGGCCTTGCCGTGGTTGTTACATCGCACCCAGCCCAGAGCACAACGTCCCTCCAGCCAGGTGGTGCTCCGTGGTCACACACAGAGGAAGGATGAGAAAGGGACAGCAAACACATCTCTTGGCAGACCAATTATCTGCTTGTTGTCAAGTTCGTTTTTGGCAAAAGAGGCTTTGCAGACCATGCAGCAGATTTGTGTGTGTTTCCTGGGAACAATTCCGCATTGTGAGGAGGGATGAGGGGGAAAAAAAAGCTGAGATTAGATAATGTCTCCCAGCAAGCATCGTGACTCAAAAAAAATCCATTAAAAACCTCAAAAATTGGCAATAAGACACTTTTCTATGGAGAGAATGGAGCTGAACCTGCACTTTAACACTTTTTTCGCCCTACAGTAATGAAGCGATTCTTCCTTCAGGTCCAGACACTTGTGGGACCTTCACAGCTTGTGAAATTACTGTCTTTTATAGAGTAAAAAAGAGACAGAGGAGAAAGAAGAAGGAAGGGGAGGAAATAAATGAGTGGCGCTGAGCTGACATCTTCCCAACCCACCCATCCCATGACAGAAATACCTCTGTGAGCAAAAAACACTCCCTGGAGGGTCCCAGCAAAGAGTTCCAGAACCCTGTGACCCACAGCACAATCATGGTTTTGGGTGCAGAGGGACAGGGCTGCTCCTGTCTGTCAGCACAGAAGGAATCTGTAAGAGATCTCCTGGAGACCTTGAGTAGCAGCACTTGCTCCAGGCTTTTGGGCTGGCCTCTCTTCTGGGTGAATTTCCACCCTGGAGAGGGGCTGTCCCAGCTCAGGTGCTGAGGGCATTGTTTAATTGTAGGAAGGTATTTAATTTCCCTTCCCAAAACACCCTCCTCCCAAGTGCCTTGTAAAGAAACTCCTTTGCATCTTCCTTTTTATGGCCAGATGTAAGTACAGATAATTTAGAGCCCTCCAGTTATTATTTCTCATTAGTTTTTAATTCAAGAGAAGAATCTCATACAGTCTGTTAAATGCTTTATTCACTGTCTTGCTGAGACTCTCATCTGATTCACTGATGGGTTGTGAATACCTTGTTATTGATTTTACTTTGCCCTTTTATTGCATTACTCTAATACAATAGTAAAAAGATTAAGTGGAATCAGCGGGTAACACAATGAATGTGCTGGCAGAGGGAAGAGAAGCTGGACTAGAAGAAGAGAAAGCAGTTCTGGGACCTCCAAGGGAGTTGGTTGAGGCACCTTATGGCTCTTAATACTTACTTTTGAGAGTCCATCAGTAACACTTATCAGGTGAGAGGCACCACGAAGCTGGAAGAGGACAAAACACAAACAGGAAAAGAGAGAAGCCAGGGACTGGCTTCACTTTACTGAAATTAATGATGAAAGCCTGGAAAAAATGTTACAACCCTTTCAGGATGTAAAAATCAGGAGGCCGATTAAAAAAAAAAAAAGTATATATATTTTTAAGTCTCAGAGCTTTGCATCATAGCTGTGGCTGTGAAGGGAATGTAAACCAAAAATTTCATAATGGTTGGGTGAGTCAATCCTGCCAACACAAGAGACAAGGTCATCTCACGTTCACTGTGTGCCTGGGGAGGGGTGGGTCACCAGGCTTTCTTTATCTCTGAGACACCAATATAATCACCTCCTGCTGCTTAATGAAGTCCTTTCCCATGCAGACCCTGCACAGAGCACACAGTCAGACTATAAATTAATTCCCAGTTCCACTTTTTTCCCATTAAAGTCACTCCAAGTGACACACAGCACTTGTTCCATGCAGAACACAGACAAGGGGAAAACCCAGTTGGGGCACAGGAGACAAGCCTGGGGCAAGTAAATTAGACACGACACGTCCTCCACCTGGAATAGGCATCTAAGCCAAACCAGCAAATCAGGAATCAGAGAAAAGAGGAAGAAGGAGACTTTTATACGGAGCTAAACAAAAGTAAAGCAGTATGGTGCAATTATTGAACTATCTGGCCAAATAATATTGTTTTTCCAGACTAATTAGCAGTCTATTCATCACAAGTAGCAGCAAAAAGAACCCCAACTCTGACGTCCCCTCCACTTCAAGCTCCATTTTGGCTATTTATATCATCTGCATTTTCAAGAGTGCACCAATTACAGCAGTTCTGCCACGCAGCCTTCGTGTTTCAGCCAGAGCACAGCGTCACAAATCCTGCATCCTTTGCTCTGCTTGGCCCCATTAGTGGTGGGCATACTTCATTCCAATGCTTTTCTGGGATAAAGGATGCTTTCTCCAAACCCTAAAGTGCAAAGGAGGAGACCTGTCCCCTTGGTTTTGGCTCAGACCCTGCTCTCCAGTCCTGACTGTGTCATGGCTGAGCCCATCTGAGGGCTGCCAGGCACGGCTGAGGGGGAGCCACGCCAAGGCAGCTGCTCCAGAAATCTCCTTGTCTCCCTGTTTCCCTTTTCCCTTCCTCACACAATCCTCCTGGTGCAGCCCCAGAAATGGGGTGTTGGGACCAGGGCAGCTGCTGTGAGGCAACAGTTGAAGCTTCCTTGCTAAAGTAAAACTAAAGAGAGCTCTGGGTAAGGTAGGAATTTCTTCCTTACCCGTAAGCCCAGGCCAAGAGTTGGAAAGCATCTTGAGACACAACTGAAAGCAGTGCAGAGTTTTATGAATAAAAGCCTGGTGTGCAGTTTCATTTTATGAGCATCCTTGTTCCTTGGAGAGAAGTAGCAGATACTGATTAGGGGCAGCAACATTTTCCAAGAAGACACATAACTTGCTTCTTCTGAGTTTTGCATCTCCAGAAATGACTTCTGTATCTCAAAGGCAATGAGCTTCCCTGTAGACTGTGTGATACAGGGTATTTTCACTTTTTTTTGGCCATGTTCATTTTCACTAGGGTGGGAATTTTGCACAAAAATACCTACAGACCTGTCAAAACCAGTTCCTCAGCAGCACCTTGTCCCACACGCCTTGGAGGATAAAAAGGACTGCAACAACAGCATTTTGACTATGAGGACAACTGCTTTTTCTCTCCTACTGAGTGTCCAGAGCACCCCAAAACCTGACTGTGAGCGTTGGAATTCATCTTCTCTTTAAAATCAGTGTTGGGGGTAGCATCCCAGTCTTCACAGCAGGTGGCAGCTTCCCAGGAAACATTAATGGAATGAAAACCAGTAAAGATCACCACAAAATATGCAGCAGCAGTTCTCCAGATGTAATATTTGGCAACAGGCTTTTTTAGCATTTCAGCTCACTTCACCCCAGAAAAATCTGACTCCTTTCACCAAATAATTGGTAATTTGATAGAGCCTCTTATGCTTACTTCATTCAGCATTTTGTGTGCTATTCACTTCAGAAAGACATTCTTCTTCTCTTGGCAGATGGAGAATCCTGTAGCCAAACAGTTCTGGATGTTATCCCAGGCCTTTTAATTTTCCCTTTCTCGTTGCCTTTCTTTCCTTCATCTTCCCCACATTGAAGTAGACTTTGCACAGATTTGGAGGATTTTTTATTTTATAGTGTTTGAAAAATAGGAGTGACTCAGGGGATACAAAACATGAAATGAAGCCATGACATCAACTATAAAATTTTGAAATCCAATGCTTTCTTATTCTGTGCCTGCATTAATTTGCTTCAACATATTACCAGTGCTTTCTGTACTCCAGCTATTCCTGCAGATGCCTTCTCATCTTAATCCCCAAGAAAAAGCATAAGTAAGAGCATGAATTTTCATTCATTATTAAATATACCTGTGCCCATCTCAAATTCCCTACTATCATTTCTGGAGACATTCCTTCTGTATTTGTATTCCATGTGCATTTCAACACTTAAAAAGAAAGGAAAAAAAAAGTGAGAAATCATTTGCCCATCATCTCCACATACCTCACTTACTGTCCTTCTCACTTGGTTGTTTGAATGTTGTATTCAACCTTCCTAAAGATTGGAGACGAGCTGGTTTTTTGTCCAGTTATCTGACTCTGTTTCAAACAGCTTTTGCTTTCAGCTTTTTTTTTTTTTTTTTTTTTTTTTTACCCCAGAGCAAACCTGTGGCAAATCAACCAATCTAGGGAAAAAAAATAAGACAAAATGAGGAGGGAGAATGCCCCAGAAGGACAAAGAGCCAAAAAAATACATTTTACTAGAGCACAAGTGATTTTTAGCAATATGTTGGTGATGGTCAGGAGCTCTGGCTGAAGGACTGTCACCGAGGGACTGATTCTGTGACCCTCCAAGGAATGCAAACAGGCATGTCCAGCATCTGCAGCAGGAAATTTCTGTGGTCTGTCCCTGCATCCAGGCAGGCTGACAACCCAGCAGTGCCCCTCCACTAGGTCTCACTTTCTTCTACCTGCCTTGGGTGTTATTTATTTCTCCAGCCTCACGAGGGTGGATCCCACAGCCTGACCACTGGCTTCAACCTGAATTCCAGAAGCCTCCCTAAATTTAGTGATGATCAATTATATGCGCCTCACAGTGGTTGCCCAGATCTGCCTGGATTGTGACGTGACCATAATGTTGTCCTTAGCTGTTAAAAATCATACTGTGAAGATATTGAAACCCTTCTTATCAGCACACGCAATACACCTCTTCTTCCTACCTCCTACATCTCCTGAAAATTCCTAAAAATAAAAGGTTTGTCAAATTAAATGAGTGCTACTTCTGCAGGTAGGCACTCTCACTCACCTGTGCAGTTTCTCCCCTTCAGAAAGTGGCTTCTTCTGAAAGGATGTTCCCAGATTCCCCACAGACAGTACAGTCAAAGCCCCAGTCTGTGCTTTCAATCTTTTTCTTGTTCCCTTATTTTATCCCACGGGATAAATTCCTTTCTTTTCCTCTCATCCATTATAAATGCCCTGTCACCAATCCACAATGAACAGCAAGGGATGGTAATTGTATGTGACTGGTGCCCTGTCCTGAGCCCTCTGTGCTGCATCAGGAGGTAGAAGAGAGGGCAGGAGGAAAAGAAAGAAAAAAACCAATGATTTGGAATTTACCAGTGACCACTGAGGGAGGACAGGGAAATGCAGACAAGCAGGTCACTCTTTAGGAACCCACTTGTCAAGTACATTGAGGTGGGAGCCCTGCCCAAATGCCTACAAAAGTTGGATAGGAGAGAGAGGAGCTAGAAGGTGGGCACCCCTTGGGCAAAAAATCCCTAGGCACTGTGAGGACAAAAAAGATAATAGTCCCATGTTTTTCCTCCCGATTTTTAAATGTTGTATTCAGCAGTTTACAAAAGATTGTGTGCTACACCGTAAGGCCATTGGCTGGCATTGTGTGCCAGACACTCACTGCTGTTCCTGGGATTTGTGTTGAGGGTGGCTTCAGTTGTGTCTGCCTTACCAGGCATGAGAGTCACAGTAAAGAGGAGCTGGGGGAGTCTGTTGTAGCCACAAACTCATCCCCACACAGCCATATCCCACGTGAGGATGGGGGAGAGAATCAGAGGGGTACCAGTGAGAAAACTCATGGGTTGAGGCAGTTTAACAGGTAAAGCAAAATCTGTGCACACCAGCAAAGCAAAATGCAGAATTCATTCCCCACTTGCCATGGGCAGACAGGTGTTCAGCCATCCCCAGGACAGCAGGGATCCAACACACTTAACAGTGACTTGGGAAGACAAACGACATCACTCCAAACATCCCCCACTTCCTCCTTCTTGCCCCGGCTCTGCATGTTAAGCATGATGCCATATGGTGAGGGATATCCTCTGGGTCCTGGCTCCCAAATCCTTGTGTACCCCCAGCCCCATCACTGGGGTGAGGGGCAGAACAGGCCTTGGCTCTGTGCCAGTGCTGCTCAGCAATAACTAAAACTTCCCTGTGTTATCCACATTTTCCAGCACAAACCTGAAACACAAACCCACAGCAGCTACTGTGAAGAAAACTAACTCTACCCCAGCCAAAACCAGCACAGCCATAGGAAATGTATAGGTGACACGTGCTTCTTATAACACAATATCATTTCCCAAGGAACCAGCCAAAACCTGGCAGTCACAGATGAATAAAAGGGATCCATGACCTGACTCCCTCTGTGCAGCCGTGGCATCCTGGCAGGACAGAGAGAAGAGCTCATTCATTTATAGAAAGCCAGTGTGTGTCCAAGACTGGAGAAAGGATGTGTGGAAAGTAACTTGCAGCTATTTTAATCAATGCTTGGTTCAATGCTTGCTGAACACTGTGCTGATGAAAAAACAACCTTACTCCTCCAGCTTGCTGCACACTGTGCTGATGAAAAAACAACCTTACTCCTCCAGCTTGCTGCCCACTGAGGGGCACAGCAGGGAAACACCTGATACCAAATAATTGTTTCCTTGACCTCGAGGTTTCATGAGGAAAAAAAAAAAAAAGGCAACTTTAAACACATTATGCAACCCTCCTCTTTAGTCCTGGCTTTTAAATTTCTCCAGGTGTCTTCACCTGCAGCTACTGCATTTATTGTAATGCTGGGAAAAAAGTGTCAGAGGAATAGCACTAAAAACCTACATCCCTTATAAGAGGGGAGAGCAGCACCTGTGCAGCCTTTCCTTCAGTGCAAGAACAATGAGCATCCCCAAAGGATGGATGAGAACCACCAAGCTTAATGAGGGTGACTCACTCCCTCTACTCACACATTCCTTGACTTTTTAACCTGGGGTTAAAAAGAAAAATCACACAGAAACTTCAGTAAACAGGTTATTTTCTCACACTGCCTTGTTTGCTGCTGGTTTGCAAGGACCTCAGCTGCTGGAGCTTGCTGTTGCTCCAGGGAATCAGGCCCCAGGTTTGCTTTTGGCAGTCAGGAGAGCCCTGGTGGTTTTTTTCCAACACCAGCATAGGAATTTTCCAGAAGCCACTTGAAATGCACTTCACCTTGCTAAGTGTTTTAGTAATGGGAAGTAGCATCAGAAAATAGTTCATTCTCATATTTCGTAGAACTTTCTCAGTTAATTATATATAAAGATTCCTGTACCTGATCAGTCAGTCTTGATCTTTCATTATTTAGAGCTGCATCCATTGAAACAAGTCAGTTATGTGGGAACATTATGGAGCTGTGGCTACAGACACTCGTGCAGACTTTTCTGATCCAGTCACTAGAGAAATTCCCTTCTCCAGGAAACAAGAAGGTGCTTCTACTGACACAGAAATTAGTGGATGTTTTTGAAAGGCTGATTGATTTTCCCTTTTGTTTCGGCATTATTTTTTTCTTCTTTTAAATGTGTTGCAAAAATCTCTCCTGATATATGTTTTTAATCTTAGTTATCTTGTGTTTTGGTTATTGCTTACCAGCACTGAAGGTGAATTTATAAGAATAGGATACAACATCTGACACCAGCTCATAGCTACAGTACATTTGAAAGCCCAGCTGTCCAATGTGCACCACATATGCACACAGGAGCAGTTCACATTTTAAACTACATGTGAAATGTAATGTATATGTATCATAATCATTTTGCCCATTGCACAGAACTTTAACATGCTTTGCATTATGTTTTATTACAGTTATCTAGACAATATTTTACAGTAACCATACTTACCCACTCTCTGCTTGGTAGGGACAGTTACAAGTTTCACCTCCTAGAAATGTGCACATACTGAAAAAAAACACACTGAAATCAATACAAGTGTTACATGGCAAGAATCAAGAGACATCTAGAGCCCTGCACACAGACACCATCCTAGGAAATATGAGAGGCATTTACACAGGTGACTTAAATCTTACAGAACTTTATAGAGAATAATACAGATTTGGTACCTCTCCTTAACCAGTCCAAAGCTGCAGGGATGTAGTGAGCAATCAGTAAATGTCACAGGCACTTTTAGTGGTGGTAATCTTTGTTTTGTTTCATTTAGCCAGCTCTCCTCCAAAAATTGTTTTGTACATTGAAATACCTCAACTATATTAAAATATAGTTCAACATTCTGGCCCCACTAAATCTAATGGCAGATTTCCACGCCAGATTATAATAGCACCAATATTTCACTTTCCAGGTAGGAAAAAAAAAAAAAATCCAGCCAGCCTTTAGCAACCTAAAAGCACCTCTGTTTTCCGTGAGTTTTTGGAAATACCACCCTTCAGGAGTTATGCAGAGCAGGTCTGGGCACAGCATTGAGCGTTGCAGTTTTGGCAGCTTGAGTAGCCACTGTGGAATAGAGGGGGAGAAGGATGGAGTTGGAGGGGTGGAAGCAGCCTACATGAAGCCTTTGCACCTCCCAGTGAGCAGCCATCCATGGTTTTATGGTTTGCTCTGAGAGACAAGGCACGGGCTGGGCTTTTAAAGAAAACATTTAACAAGAAAAATACCGTTTGGGGCACTTTAATGGGAAGACCTGTTATTGAACATACCAGAGGTCACAGAAAAAGGCACTTTGAAGCTACCCAGGCTGTCCTGTTGTGAAAGCTGCCAGGTTTTTGCAGCGCTGCCCCTCTGCTACTGTGACCGAGGCGCGGCTGGCAGGCTGAGCCTCTGGAGCTCATTGTGGGTAACTTGGCAGGGACAGGCAGTTTCTGGCAGGTAAACAAAACTCTTGAGGTTGGCAGGCCTCTATCAAGACTGTGGAAGGAGAGGATATAAAAAGAAAGCTGGTTTTGGATCCACTGAAGAAACAGGGCTGTGTTGGCAGATGAGCTGTGGGTCACCCTGCGGTGGAGCAGAGCTGCTTCCCTGAGGTGCAGAGATGCCAGAGGGAACGGGATGAGACATCCCCTCTTCATGGAGTCACATCTAGGTCATCAAGGTTCTTACTAGAAAAAAATAAGAACAACCAACATATCTCTTCCAAAGCAGCTGATGTGCCGTGAAACTTGATATGAAAGCACTCTTTATTTTATGTACGTCTCAGTAACAAACCCTTTTACTTTAATCCTCTCATTTCAAAGTGCCTGGGGTAAAAAATGAGCTCTTCTGAGAAAAGCTTTAGTTTAAACAGATCTCATGGCAGCACCACTGGGTATTTAAGTCCGGTTAATTTCTTACAAGGTAAGAAAATTTCCAGTGACACCTGGATTCCCTTTGTCCCCCCGCAGGCACACAGTGCCCAGTCTGTGCTCTCATAGTACAAGTTTAAGAAGGTTGAAAAAAAAATCTCCTGCAGACTTGTGGGGGAGGAAGCAACCTTTGGTTGGAAAAGATAAATTTTTTTGTAGAAGGCAGCCTTTCCACCAGCTGAACTCTGAATTAGTGAGTGGTAGTCACCATCCTCAGCTGGCTCAAGAGCCCCTCCTGAATGCCTCAGGGTTCTTGGCTCCCCACAAGAAGGATATGTCACTGTCCCTGCCTCATTTATCTGACAGACACCATATGAAAGGCTTGGCATTCCACCACTGAGGAAAGCAGAGCACTACTGGGCTCCTGGATAGATCCAACGCTCCAGTCTTTTTTCATCTGCTTTCCTTTAGGACCAAATGAGGAGCTCAGGTTATTCTAGGTGTGAGAAGAGAGGGAGACCAGCATCAGATGACTTTGATATCAGCTTATTTGTTAACAAAACCACACAAAGTCCTGCTTTGGTGGAGACATCATCGAGTTTTCCTGACAGCCATGCTAAATACCCTCTAGCCAGCATCCTGGCCCCTCCCAGGAGGCCTGTTCTTTGGGTCACAAAAGCTTGTTCAACCTCCCTCAAACTCCTTTTCACATTCTCACATGCACATACATACACATCCCAACATCTGAAAAACATTCAGTGAAAAAAAAGCCTACACAAAGCATTAGATTTTTCAGCATTTGCCTTAACTAAGCCCACCATGAGGACCAGACCTAGTTTGCCCAGTAAGCCCTGGAAAACAGTGTTTGAATTCCAAGTTGAGAAGCTATCCTGCCTGTAACAACACTCTGAAGACAAAGGGTCTAAACTCTCCCCCGTTAATGAGCACATGCATCAAGAGCAGAGTGGTGGCCTGTGCTACCTGCCACGCTGATTGCTGCTGCTAATGAACAGCCCTGATTAAAAGCTGTTCTTCTCTGTCCATAATAGTACTCTGAATGAAGCTCCTCTAGTAAATTAAATCTTGAGTGAAATGATGATTAGAGGGTGTAGGTCGTTAAAGTATATTGTAAAGCTGCTAAAATGGGGGTAGAGCAGAAAATACTTTTAATTAATTTAGGGTCAAACAGTCCCTGGCACGTCAGAATGGTCTCTCACTATACTCCCCAAAATTACACTTCAGAGAAACAGGTGAGAAAGGTGTCAGGACTTACCAGATAACAAGTGGCAGGAGGTAATTAGAGACTCTACTTCTAAAGATGAAGCCCCAGCTTGCAGAAGGTGTGCAGGCACTGACAGCTGGGCTGTGTCTGCTCAGGTTACCGTGGGCTTTCTTGCTTGAAAGGCTGTGAGCAACGTTCAGGGTGCCAGAAGTCTCACAGCACTTCCCAGCCCCTCGGATTGGCAACAGCAACGCAAAATACGAGACCTGAAATGACGACGAGCTGCAGACCTCACACTGTCTGCAGGCACAGTGTAGGTCTGAGAAAGGTGGACAGCAGCACCAGAGACTGCTGGAATTCAAAGTTTTGGGGGAGGGTTGGCATGGGAGGAACCATGACAGAGTAGCAAACCATGGGGGAAATGGGAGAGAGTGCCCCAGACTGCCCAGGGTGAGCTCTTCACACCAGAGTCGCTGTGGCTGCACCTTTCCATGGGCAGCACAGGCAGTCAAGAGCACTGCTGCCTCTAAGGAGGTGCCATCCTGCTGCCTCTGAGTGCTGATGAGGCTGAGCTTTTCCTCATGGGAATTGCTCTGTGTGGAAAGAGCAAGGGAGATGTTGGGAAGGACAGCTTGGAGATGCTCGTTAGGAAAGACTGGGAGGTTTCAGTGCCAGGCTCACCCTGAGGAGTGTGATAAAATCAGAAGAGGAAACAGGGCCATTTGTGAGGGTTGGTGCTAAAGGTGGGTCAAGGCTCTATGACAGTGTGACATAAGGGTCTCAATGTGTAGAGGGACAAGGCTGAGAAAGGGCCTTTTGCTTGCAAGGCAGCCAGGAGAACTGGGGATTTCACAAACTCTGTTCAAAGGAGAGAGACTGGAAAAGCAGGAACTAAAACTGACCTTGAATTCCCCAGTATAGCCAACACTGTCCCATCTTCTCCAAGCTGCTATGAAGGGGTGACATGAATTGGTTTAAACTCCAGAAAATAAGCTTCTCATCCATTATATGTGTTTGAGATCTGAGGGAAGGGTGTTTAAAATGCCTAGACTTTAGATGATTTTAAGAAAGTAGCTAATCTTGCATTGGAAGATGTTGGGAGCCTGTCTGAGTTGTGGCACAGTTATGCTAGGGAATGAGAAAATAGTAATGACTGTCCCACAGCAGACAGGGAGTGCTCCTATCCTGTGGTCCTTTACCCAGGTAACATATTAATCATTCAGGCTTTACAGAACAGAAGGAATTTACTTGTCTTGCACTAATTATTTCTATATGTTAATAAGTTCCCAGTCATGGCTAGATAATTGCAGGAAGCATCTGAGACCTTAAGAACTGCATCTTTAAGACCAGATGCTTAGTTAATGAGGTCTTCAAGTAACCCAGCTAACAATAATTAAATAGATTGAAAAAAATAACGTCTAAGAGCACTAATTACTATTTTTTCCTTTAGCAAATTATTACTAAATTAGAAATTGCCATTGCTTTGCTCTGAGGATATTTTTTAACTCAAAATTACAACGGGGGAAAAAATAGCAGCTCACAAAGCCATTGCTTTTCTCTGTTTTGCACGTTGGTGCAAAGCAGGAAGAGGAGAGAAGGCAAATAAATATCATTGAATTTGAAGTAGAGTGATGAGTACCTGGACACAGAGAGGAGCCTGTGGAAAAGATCAAATAAGAAACTTTAGGAAAGCATTGAAGAATTACAGTAAATTGGGGGGGGGGACTCAAGGAGAACGAGATGCTCTTAGAGGAATTACCAGTGGCTGACAGCAAATGCATCCTCAACAGGCAAAGGTGGTGGCACAAGGAGAGAAGCCAGGGACTCCTCTGAGGCTGGAGTACCTGCAATGGGCATTTGCTTGGTGACAGGGTTTCAATGCCCTGCATCAACAAACACATTTCCCTTGGTAAAGCTGAAGGGTGGGAATGGGAGAGTAGAAACGTAAAAAATTCAGATTTTTATCTGAGTAAATAGTAGGAATATAAAAATTCAAAATATATCAACAGTACAAGAACAAATAACAGCATTAACACTGCTCTCTACTGACAGATCAAAGCAAAACACAGGAAACACGGTTTTCAAATTTTTTACCCATTTCTGTGGCACTGTCTAATACTGTTGGTACCCTACTGGGATGTTATTATATCATTGGGGGCTATTACTGGACAAGGTAATGAACCTGGGAAATTTCATGAATGAGGGAAAGTTTGTGCTGAACACTGGATTGGAGTTTTTTGCTACCACGTATCCCATAAAGGATGATAAAGAAGCAAACAGAGATCCCACAGCCCCAGGCCCCCTCATCAGCTTCCCTGCTTTGGGTGGCACAAGTCCCAGCTGTCCAGAGAGCCAAGGTGGTGTTGATAATAAAGTCCAGTGATCCTGTGGAGCCTCATACAGGGAACAGGTAGGTCAGGCAGATGAAGAGGAGTTTCTCATGCAGGTTGGCATTCAAGGGCAGTAATAAATTGTTAATCACCATCTCCTGTTTGGTTTTCAAATGGCCAAACTGGTGAGTTGTATGGGGGGGGGCGGGTGTTGTGCTCCTGGAGGTGGTTTGTCTTTTCTCCAAATCAGCTATGCCTTCAGAAAGAGTATTTTACACTGAAGCAGAAGCTGGTTACTGTGGTTATCTCTCAGTCGGGGTGTGCTGGTGCTGTGCAGAGCACAAGCACTGCAGCCTCCTGGTTTATTTTAAGGTCAGGGTTAACATTTGAACATAAAGAGCAGACTCTGCCATCCAAGGGGTGCCAGCTTCAGCCACTCAGAACATCAAAACCCAACATATTTTCATTGTGATTTTTAACTGCAAAGTGAGTAGAAGACATTTGCTTCTCACCTGGGAGCACATAAACTAACTTTTGCAGCTTGGCAAATAACTCTTGCTCTGTTTGCTCTGTTGACTTTAGCTCCTTGCTGTCCAGATTGTACACTCAGCTTCTTGGAGTCCTGTTGGGTTAGTACTGAACTTTGTGCTCTCATATCCATTAGAGATTTCATTGATTGTTGTTGAGGACTGACTGGAACCAAAACATGTATGGGCCATTACTATCTATCCATTGATAGAATTCCACTTGCTGGATGGACAGACAAGCCAAACTGTAATTTCTTTATCTTGAATTTTGGGGAAGGGAAGCATTATCATTCCCTCTCAGAGTTGGTGGTGGTGTCTGTTTGGAGTGTTTTCTCTCTGATTGTTGTCACTGTGTCTCTGAAATGCATGAATTAGACTCTGGATAACGCTGGCTGAATTACAGCTCTTGGAATGCCTAATGCTCATGCATGATTACACAGCTCTCTCCACCTGAGTTGGCACCAGTGAATCCCTGTTCCTGGGAACTATGTTGGGCTGATTGTTTAATTTGCTTGATTTTATGACCTGTATTTTTGGTTTTACTAGGCGGACAACCCCATCCCATTTCTTGCCCACGATTTATGATGTCATGCATTGATGTTGCCCAGGCAGGGATATCTCCGCACTCTATGGCTTCTTCCTGGTCATCACCAACATCTCTCGTGGCAAACAGGGAATTGAAGTGAGTGTCTCTCCTAATTTCATCTTGTTTTGCAATGAGATAAGGTTTGAGTACAGCAGGGGCTCCGTTAATTAACGTTTTTAGCGTGACATTTGCCAAAACGGGAACATCAAGAGGGCTGTGCTCATGCATGGTCTGGATACAGGCAGCTTTTTTGACAGCTATGGAGAGCTCACTCAAGGATCTAATGTGTATTGGCAGAGGCTCTCCTCTCCAGTTTATCTATTCCACCAGCCCTGGATGCCACTCTACTTGTTATTAAGTGGGGATCATTTGGGGACTTGGGGCCAGAATTTAAAAAGACACCTGGACCTCAAAATCCTTTGGCTTCTTCACCATTTAGTATGATTCTGTCTCCTCCAGTTAGACATACACATTATAAATATTCCACCTCAGTCTCTCCTGGCTTATGGCCACAGTGCTCTTGCAAATGAACCATCTGAATCTGATCAAGTGGGGTTTTCTTTCAGGTGCATCCTGCTCCATCCTGAGGTCCATCCGTTTCTTCTGGTTTTATAGTCGGTTTGGCTTCATATTCAGGGGGATTTGAAAGAATAGTCTTCCCCCAGTTTGTTATTGTTGGGGTCACCCCATATGTTTCCGTCCCATTCTTCAGGAGATGCAAACTTTTCTTCCAGCTTTTGCTTTTTCTCCTTTTCTTCCTGTAACTGTTTCTGCAGCTGCTCAGTTTTCAAAGGCAGCAATTAACTCAGCTGCTTTCCTGCCTTCTAGTTCTTCCTTTAAGTCCTATTCCCTTTTATTATCATTCTTCATAAACTGGCAAGCAGCTGTTAAGTAGCTGCCTAACATTTTATAAGTAATTCCCTTTCCCTCCTTTATGTGGTCCCTGGCTACCTTTGGCTGTTCTTCCACAGCTTTCCAATCATGCCAGTTATCACAATCCCACTCTTCTGAGGATTTGGGACTCGGACTTACTCCATGCCTTTGTAAGTGATCAGTGATATCACTTGCCATCCTACTGACTCTGACAATTTGTTGTGAATTAGTGGGTTTGGGTTGCTCAAAGATTGACTATCAAAGGTGTTAACAAAAGTACCTTAAATATGAATCTGTAGAAGTACAACTTAAACAATTCAATGTTAAGTTTCACTCTACTACGTACTACACTCGTCAAGCATACAAAGGAAATTTGAGTTAAAATCAATTTAGAATTATTTACAAGGAGACTGAGGATGCAAAAGGGTAAGGGCAACCCTCCTGCTGATGAGAGCAGATCTTCTTGCTTTCTAAGCTCCTGATAGAGCTTAGGTGAGCTAGGTTGAGTCTTAGTCTCAGACTTTGTCAACAGTTTATATCTAAAGGATTTAGCAGCACTTAATCATCAACTAAACATTTACAGAGTGAGTGAATAGAATTTACTACAGCCACAATTGTGATTTAATTACAGATCTGAGATCCCAATATTTATATTGTACTTGCCGTGGGGAGTTAAATCAATTAACACATGCACACATATAAAGGAAAAAAAAGAGAGAAATATATGTATAAAGGGATAATAGATAAAAGCTGTTAAAAATTCCCTTTGAGTTCAGTGAAATACTGACTATTCCCATTCTCATCCTTCATCTTAGCCATTTAACAGAGGTTCCTGGTACAGCCAAGGAATGCTTCACCACAAAGACCAAGGCCTAACAGGAATTCCTGACGTTGTGGAGTGGCCCCAAGGAGGTGGGAAAAATGCACCACCACACACACCTGCTGGCTCCCATTGCCTTCTCTGATCCTTGCTTTAAGCACACTGTCCCCTACTGCAAATCTAGACTGCTGGGACTGTCATCAAGTGCCCTACAGCTGTGCAACTTCCCCTGTGCTGGAGGGTCTATGGCCAGCACCAGCTGGTTGTCTAAAGGAGGATTTTGACCCCAAATACAACTGTCATTCACCACACCAGTGGTGCCCACTGCAGACAGCTACAGCTATTTACTGGCCCAGAGCAACATGGAGCCACACAAGCTCCCATCAGTAGGTGTAAAACAGCAGAAAATCTACCTGAAGGGAGTTTCAGCAGGTAGGGCAGAAAAGCCGAGCCAGGACAGTTTGTGGATAGGATACCACTGTTAAAATGTTTATGCTTAAAATACTTTCAAGTTTAAAGTGAGAGCTGTCTGGGGCTCATGATGCTCTGCAGCACAGCAGGTCCAGGTGCTAATAACCAAATTATACTTATCAGCTCCCCAAGTTCTCTGGGATGTGAACAACTGTTGAGGTCAATAAAGCTAAGATGATCCCAGCTTGGGGGCAAGAAACTGGAATGGTTTATTTATACAAAACCTGGTATTTTTATAGGTCTGAAGTACTACATATTCATGGGGGGGTTGCATATTCATTCTATTGCAAATGGAGGCTTTTACAGCAATGAGGTAGAAGGGGAAAACCAAGGTTAACAAATTTGGGGTCTTAACACATACATCACAGGGGAAAACTCATTTTATCTTGGGGGAATTACAGGGGAAAAAGGAATTCGGGTTTACAGAATGCAAGGATCCAGAGAATACAAAGGGAGAGATAAAGCACAATAGGTCTTCTGCACAGGTTTGATGAAATCAGGATGCAGACTCTGGCTTGGGCAGGGCACTCCACACTGATGATATCTCATTTACTTCTTAAACTGAGGTTCTTTCCCCAGCTTTCGTGGCCCACAGCTTTTTGCAAAGACCACTCAAATATCTCTCTGCAGATATTATATCTTGGGATCCAACAGACAACTTCACCCTTCTTTTAGAATTGCTGGGCTTCAGTTTCCCAATGTTTAGCCCATTCCTGGCTCAAGCATGAGACAAAACACTCCCACCACCTCAGAGCACACAAGAGGTGAGAGAGCCCTTGCTCCAGTACCAGGGCTGGAAGGAAACAGCATTTGAAAAACTTGAAAATTTGAGTGGGCAGTGAGAGAACAGGCGTCATCTGGGCAGTGTTATTGCAGCACCTGAGCAGAACTTGCTGGCTGCAGCCACAACACTTCCAAGAGGCAGCACTGGGGGTTTCCCCCATGTGCACAGGCATTGGCAAGACAGTGCACATTAGGATGGTTTCTGGCTGCTCCATCTTCCCTCCTCAGGCTAAAAAATAAATTATTTTTCCAGGCTGACCCCACAGTTCTGAGGTGGGGTGAGAGCCTTCACAAAAAAGATGAAGAAAACCCCAGTCATTTAATTAATCAATCAAGTCCAAAATCAATTTATAATCGTTGAGGTCATGAGTTAATGCCTTGGTTTATGAGTCTCTTAATTTTAAAATCAAAACCAATTTGCAGTTCTTCTCTCTCAGCCTTTTGCAAGCCCCCACAGTCTGTGTGGCAGCTAATTAAAAATGTCACTTAGGGATGTAAAAAGGGTAACAGGGCTTTCTAAGAGCCAACTGCTCACTTTCTCCCCAGCACCCTCGTGCTACACTGCAGGTCCTGTGCTCAGAACAGCACACAGGACCGTCCTGTGTCCTCAAAGTCAGTACTTTAGGATAAAGTCCATTAATTGCTGAACAACAACTTGAAATTCTTGACTGCACAGCACCCTAGAGAGAGATGTGTGTTCCTGGACTGCCACAGGAGCATTGGGATTTCTAATGTGGGCTGAAGGCTTCAGACAGCTAAGTGCAGGCTTTACACATCAAGGTCATATTTGGCAGAGAGACTCAAGGGAGTTTTCTCAAAAGGATGGGAGCCTTTTACTTTACTTTGATTTGTCCTGGTTTTCTGCATCTCTATTATAGTGACAAATTTTAGATTCATTATGTATAGTCTTGGGCAATTTCCTCAGTCAGCTGGTTAGAACTCTTTGATATTCCCACCTCCTCTCTGTTCTCTAGGACTGCCAGGAGACCTCCAAAGGACATGAAGAGTTTATCAGTGTCAGATCAACACAATTACTCTGTTCTTCCAATGGTAAGTCTGGAGAGTAAACCAGCCCCAGTCAGTAATGATTCTCCCTCATGCACAAAAATGTAAAGAATTTATCACTTGCACATGTTCCCTTAAAAAGTGCATTCACCAGGGATTAATGAAAATTAAACAATAAATAAATTGCAGTAAAAGTACGCAGCTTGGTCTGTAGTCAAACTACTTCCAAAACACAAGGGCTTTCAGGGTCTTACAAACATGTGGTCCTCAGGGAAAAGAATCACTGCCTTTGACCCCATCAGGCCAAGGTGTTGCCTCAGGAGCATCGTTGTGACAGCAGCAGGACTCAACCCAGCCTAGGAGAAACCAAACCAGGGCCACAGCTCCACGATGTTCAGGTGGAGACAGCCAACAGCTGGAGGCTCATTTGACCTTCCCCCTCTTCTTTTGGCAGGGCAGCATGAGCCACTCCATCTGCTTGTGCCATCCCCAGCACTGCAAGGGCCGAGCTGCACAGAGGCAGCGAGGTGTCCATGTGGTTGGTGGCTCAGCTAAAGCCTCTCTCCACATCATCTCCACAGCAGGTTGAACACACTTATTCCGTGTTTTTATCTCACCTGCTGCCTGTTGACAGACACCTCAGTCAACAAGAATTGAGCAGAGGTCCCCATCTGCCTCTTCAGCAGCTGAACAGAAAGTCAAACCGTATCCTGAGAGCTGCCTCAGCTCCCAGTGGAGGTGAGTATCCTGCTGGCAAGGGCACGTGGACCTGCAGAGGTTGAGCCTAAGCCCCACACCAACATGGGCAGGTGTGGTCCAGGGCAGGGAGGGATGGAAGAGGGAAACAGATGGGGAACAGCCCCAGCAGAGATGGAAGAGGGAAACAAATGGGGAACAGTCCCCCAGCATGTCCTGTGGCATGCCCAGTCATCAGGAGGAAGGGACAAGCAGCTCCAGCCCGAGGGCTTGTGGTGGATCTGCATGGCCCTGCCACCAAACCCAAAGAGCTGGGACCTGCTTGGCATCTCCTGTCCTACAGCAGACAGGGAGCACATACCCAGCTCCATCCTGCCTACTGAGGAGCAATCACTGACTCTTCCACTGACTCTGAAGCAATGCTGCTGTGACTAACCCTCCAAATTACTGTAGATGTAATATAAAGGGATGGAGTAAACTCTGACCCACAGGTGCTGGATTTAAGTGTCACAAAAGCATTGAGGAGTTAGAGGGGCTTTTTTCCTTCATGGACTGAAGGTAGGAGGATAATGTTCAAACAACTGTACTACGAAATCACAAACAATGAGCAAAGACAGGATTTCCTTAAGAAAATGGATATCAGACTTGTTCTTGGGTGAAGAAGGTACCCTAAGCATACCTTAAGAGGGTGAAGGATGGTACCCTAAGCATACCTTGACACCACGAATCCATCCCACTTATGTTGGCTCACCTGCTTGGAAATCCCTCATCTCTGTGAAGTTCAAATGTGCTGCAGAGAAGTACGTTTAACCCATAGCTCTCCTTTAGGACAGAGAAATATTAATCCCTGTCTACTGGCACAAAACCAAGGACATATAGAGGTGACATTGGCTATGTAAGATCACACAAATGTTACCTTCATGAAACCACCAGATCAGGACAGGGTGTCTCTTTTTGTTGGGGAAGGAGCAAGAGAGGCAGGGGCTGCTGCTGCAAAGCAAAACTGCAAGTCACTGAATTAGTTGTTACTGGTAAATGTCAAATAAATATCTGCCACTTATAAATAAATAAACAAAATCTTTAAAAATTACATTTCCTTTATGTGGAAGCTTTCAAATCCTTGCTTCTCTCCCCAGGCTCTCCCTGGGGCACTGGGACAAAACCAGGGAATCCATTCACCTGCCAGGTGCCTTGCAGGGGCTAGTTAGCCCAGGTTTTGACCACCACCAGAGCACTTCACCATGGCAAAGGTGAAGTCAAACATTTCCTACTTAGCTAATAAATCAGCAGCTGCAATATTTCCCAGCTATTGCATCATTATTATTTCATGCCTTACTCTGCTCTGCAGGAAGCCATTTAACAGGCAATAAGAAGGTCCCTGGGGGGTAAGTCAGCTCCACCCAGGCTCTCTCACAACCTTGCCCAAAGGCAGCACTGGCAGAACAAGTCACCTCCCTCCTCCAGAATCATTCCAAAATCACCATGTCCCTGGTCCCAGGGGAAAGGCAGGAACAACCCACTTCTCAGCCTCATTTATCTGCCTTTATGAAGCAAGGGTCACTATCTGCCTTTACAGAAAATGCCAGAATTACTGCAGAAAGAGCCTTTATGCTGAAAGTTGACCACCAAGGCCTCCCAGCAAGCTAATGAGTTGTTAAGGGCTCAGCCAGGTGTTGAGAATAGTCTTTATCCACCTGAGTGTCAGGTGAGCCTGCTTGGGCACAGCCCCAGAAGTGCTGTCTGCCTGGGGAGTTCAGGGCAGACTCCCTGCTGTTAAGGCTGCGCTGGGGAAGGACTGTCAGGAGGCTCTGGCTCACACCCCACAAGCAGCCAGAGGTGAGGGACAGGCTCTCTGCTGGGGGTCCTGCTGGGCACCTCCCAGGAAAGTGTGTGACAGCTCCTCAGCCTCCTCCAGAGGACGGAAACAAACCTCTTGGAGATGCTTTGAGGATTATGTCCCAATGAATTTCTTAAATATCTGTGATGGGTTTGTTTAAAGACCTCTGTAGCCATGCTGACTGTTTTGACTGCAACAAACAAACAAACATCTCTCTGCACCTGGTGGGAGGGTGATTTCTGATGAATTTTCCAACTTCAAAGCACATCACTAGTCTGGATGCCCATGGAAGTCTAGATGCCCATTCTCACATGTGCTGCTCATCTGTGGGTTGATTTCAGCCGCGGTGGTGAAGGGAGCAAGGAGGTGAAGGGTGTTTGCTGAGTGGAAGCCAGGAAGGGGCTCTGGCACGAGGTCAGGTAGAAGTTGCACAGCTCAGCAGCACCTCTCTGGCTGTGATGTCTGGGGCACCTGGTGTGATGTGTTGGTCTCCACTAGCACCAGGATGCTGGGCAGTCCCTCCTTCCACCCGCTTACCCCTGCTCTTTAAGGACTGCACTTCTCTTAGCATCATGGTGGGTCAGGATCCAGCTGAAAAGCAATCCCTTTTTTTGCTAGCTGTGGTTTCCAGCAGGATCAGTTCCTTGAAACAGCTCACCATGGGCTTCTTTCCCAGCTGAAAGCAGGGCTCTGGGGTGAGGTGCAGGGGTCACTGGGGTGCCCTGCACTGGATCCACCTCCACTGCTGCACAGTTGCACCCTCAGCTGCTTTGAACCATCTAGCAGAGGACTCAGAAAATTCACCCCACACCTGAAAACCTCATCTCTCCCTGCCCATGTCACCCATCTGAGGAATCTCTGTGGCAGCCAGTGCTGCTTAACCGTCTTGCTTGCTTGGAAGCTGCAAAACCTGAATTGTGCCAAGGGGATAAAAAAGCCTCAATAAATCAAGAATTATTCAGATCCAGGGAATAACATTGGTGACCTCTAAAAGTGGGCCTTAGGTTATTTTGGTGTGTTTGCTCTCACTGACAAGGGCACCTGTTCTTTTGTAGTGCTAATTTAGCAAACCTTCGTTTAAATATTAAACACAAAGCTCAACCTTTAGTAGCTTTAGTAAAGTTGTTTTCTTGCACTCAGGCAGATTTGCTGGATCAACAGCACAGCCTAAAAATCCAAGCTGTAGAAGCCCAGGCTGAAGCCACATGAATGGGTTGGTGTCATACCATTACCTGCAGCACTGGGACCCAGCTGTGAAATGCTGGGTACCAGTGGAAAGGGGGATGTTATATTTCTCCCTGGCTTCCCTGCAGTTAATGTATTACTGAAAGCAGGGGATTTAATTGCCTCTGTCCTACCAGGCAGCTAATGAGTGTTATGAATAATGCCATGTCTTTCCAGCCCTCCTGAAGCTGTTCACCAGACCTGACTCATAATTCAGCTCAAATGAAAAGGCTGCCAGTTGCTGTTTGTTACCCTTCTGCTCATTTTTCAGACTTCTTTGCTTATTATTCAATCTAGTCTTTGGAATAAAAGGGGGGGGTGAGGGGATGTAGAGGGGGTAGTAGCTTCTATTATTTCTTTAAAATTCCTCTTGGTTATGTGGCCTGCAACAATCTTCTGTTGTGTCTGCAAATAACCCTACTTAGGGAAAAAAATCTCCCATGTTTGTATGACAGGGATAACCAGCCTGCTCCGTGGAGAGGGCTCGGCTTTGGGCAGTCACTGTCCGTGGCTGGAACAGGAATGTGAGGACTCCAGCTCCTTTGATCCAGCGCTCCCGGGGCATGAATAGGACACACAGAGCTCAAAGGCAGAACATGGCCTTTCTGTAGCAGTTAAACTCCCCGTTCAGAAGCGGAGTTACATCCAAAAATACTCCCCGGAGTCACACCTACCTCCCGAGTCTTCTCCTCCTTTCCCTTTGTTCCCTCTCGCTGCCTGTCACAGCTGCACCGCCTGCCCCCCCTGCAGTCCACTCAGACGGTGAGTGATGCTCTGTCTCTATTCCATGACAGCAGCATTCAAACCCACAAGGGAGGCAGCAAGAGCAGCGTTTGTCACCTGATCCTCGGCTCTCTGGGCTGCCAGCTGACTCAGGGGAAGGCTTGCCTGCCCCAGTGACCTCCTGTGCATGCACGAAATGCTCCTTTTTGCAGGGAACACTCTTTTTTTTTGGGACACGTGAGAGCCACGTGTCTCTCATCAGCCACACAGATCCCCTGGAGGATGGCACGTCCCCCCAGGACCCCCCAGATTGTATTGCTGGAGTGAGTGGCAAGTGGGACTGGAAGAGGACAGAGGATGTGGCAGAGAGACCTGCTGGAGGCTCTGCTAGATTTCCCCAGGGGGAGGTACCAGTCTTTCAAAGCCTCTCCTTATTTTGTATGTGTTCCAATTCTTCCCCAAAGCAAATTGCAGAGTAGGACAAGAAAAATGTGAAAGGGCTGCTGCTTATGACAGGAGAGAGCCCCAGCTGGGACAGTGCCCACTTTGAGGACAACAAGGCTTGTGGTGGTGCATCCCTCAGGGTCCTTGGGCCTCCTCTAATCTCAGGAGCTCCTGACAAGCCCTGACTGTACCTGTTGGGCTTCCAACCCAAACCATTCTATGATTCTGTGAAGTGTCCCTGACCACACCAGGCGCTCCTGCATGACACATGTGGGAACAACACTGACAGTGACAGGAACATCAGCTGCTTGACCAAGGTGGGGAACAAGGGTGTCAATCTCAGAGAGCCTTGGAACATCCCCTATCTGAATCACAGCCCAAGTGGAATGGCACCATTGTTACTGGGGTTTGGGAAACAATTTCCAAATGTTTTGGAAACTCCGGTAATTATTGATCTGAGGATGGAAACTTGCTGGTGACCGAAGTCAAATCACTTTGTGACCCCACAAACAGTGTGAAGCCCTTTGAGCTCTCCAGGACCACAACAGCTGTGCCAGCATCTCCCACTAAGTGGGATGTCTCTTGGAGCTTGACGACACTCAAATGTGGGTGCTCCAAAGACCATCACTGAGGAGGCCTGGGCTGATATCCACCTCCCCCCACACTCCTCCAGGGGCAATCTGGGGCTCTTGAGAAATATTAAAGGATCCAACCTGTGTCCCTGAACTCACGGGGAATTTTTGAGAGGTACCTTTACACACATATAGATGTAGATAAATAGATATATAGATAGATACATAAATATAGATTATGTTATGAATGTTGTTATCGTGAATCTATAATTAAGTCACTGCTATAATTGTAGCTAATCCTATTGAATCACTTCATAAATGTTATATTAGTCAATGATTAAGTGCTGCTCAACCCTTCTTTACCCATATATTTTTGTATCCATATCCTTTGTCCTTTTGCATCTCCGATCTCTGTGTAAATCATCCTAAATTGATTCTAATCTGATTTTCTTATGTGTGCTTCATGCACGTAGTAAGGAATAGAGTTCAACCTTGCCACTGAACTTTAATAAAGTTGCACTTTCATATATTCATATTAAAACCTGCAATAAAATGGGCAATTAGGAGAAATTTCTGGACTAATAGACCTCATCCTTGTGGAAGATTTCAACTTCCCAGACATCAGCTGGGAATACCATACTGCTGAGATGAGCAGCTCTTGGAAATTCCTGAAGTTTGTAGGACATAACTTCTTAACACACACAGTTGAGACAACTCCAAAAGCTGCCCTCCTAGACTTGCTGTTTGTGGAAAGAGGAGGACTTTGTGTGGGATGTGATGGTAGGTGGCTGCCTTGGCCACAGCAGTCATGAAATGATTGACTATAAAATTTTCAGTGCAATGAGAAAAAAGGACAGCAGAGTTGCTACCCTGGACTTCAGGAGAGCAAACTTTAAGCTATGCAGGGAGCTGTATATAATACAGTACCCTCAGAATCTGCTTTTGAGCACTAAGGGAGTCCACAAGGGCTGGTCAGGCCTTAAGAATCACCTTGTAGAAGCACAGGAGCAGGTGATTCCACTGTGTTTTGAGTCAAGCACGTGGAGCAAGCCAGCTTGGCTAAAGAGGGCAGTGGAGCTCAAGAGGAAAAAGAAATTGTATGACCTCTGGAAATGAGGTCAGGCTTCTCAGGAAGAGTACAGAGCTGTGGTTTATATATATAAGGAGGAGACACAAAAGGCCAAAGCTCAATTAGAGTCGAAACATCACCAAGGGGGAAAAACCAAACAGACCCACATTTAGGAAAGGAAATGTATTTTATTGAAAAAAAAAATTACATTTCACTTGTACACCATGAAAATACTGAGTTGTGTGTTATTTTCATAAGAAGAGGTTAAGACTTGCACAAGAAAACCACATTCTTTATTACAGCATTACTCCACGAGATGAGGCTCTGGTGGCATCTGCACTGGGCGTTTTCACTAAACAGTAGAGCAGGGCTAAATGTGCTTTGGGCAAAAACCCTAAATATTGGCCTCTTCCAGGTGCTACTGCCCATTGAAGACATGGCACTCCTTTGGTCAATACTGAATTATTTGTGAATTAGAGACAAATCTCAAAGTTTCTCTACTCACTTAGGTCCTAGGCAAATTCACAGCTATCCCTCCCCTCCATTTTTAACAATCTTGATTTGTGTTTCACACTCAGCCAGCTAAAAGCACATTAAAACAGCACACAGGCTGTCATCCTCCCATCTTCCAGAAAGAAAACAACACTGAAAGGGACACATTGCACCAACAAACACTAACAGCAAATGGCAAAATCATGGGATGGTGCTGAATTCTCCAGTGTTTCCTTCCATCACTGCAGCTCCAGCAACAAGCCCTATGGTTTCCTTCCCTAGCAAGGCAGGTATCCACATGCAGCACCTCTTAGGCACGTGAATACCTGTGCTGTACCAAATGCAGGGACAGGAGTGCCCGTCTGCAGGTGGCACCCCAATGCCATCTGTCACAGGTGTGTCACAAGACCCTGCTGTGCTCCCAGGCAGCTGTGACAGGCTCTGTCACCCCACTTGGCAAGGCATCTTCTGAAAACCCCTTATGAGCCAGAGACCTTTGGTGTGGAAAGATTTAAACATCTGCAGACAAAAATAAATGCTAATGCCACTTAAATTCACAGGTGAGTTCCCTTATTTATCTGTTGACTTATTAATGTGATTTCTTCTTTATTTAAAGAAATTTAAAGAGCCGGACCTGGACAACTCTGACACCATACAAGTGCTGTGAAAGCAGACTTGAAACTTTCTCCACCTGGATCTTCCTATTATATTCCCTATTTAGAGCACTGCTTTATTCAGTGCCGTTTTCTACTCTGCCAGGCACAAGCATCACACAGGTCATTAAGAACAGCCACGCCAAATCTTTTAGTGCTATAATGTTTTTGCCCTACAGGGAATGGGGCTGGATTGAGAACATCAAACTACTAAATCTGCAGCTCTTCTTTCAAGTACTTAGCTCACAAAAGATTTCTTTTGTTTCCCACTACCAGTGCAGCTCTGCAATTAGGCCCTGCTTACCCAGCATCTCACTGCCAGGGAAAGAGGCAACCCCATTCTCCCCTATTTTGAGCAGCTACATCATCCCAGTGCCTCCCCAGCAGCAGCAGAAGCACTTATCTGTTCCCAGGATGAGAAAGTTAAGGGAACTAAAGGAGATTGAAACCTCAGGGGTTTTGACTGGATAAATTCCCCATTGGTTTTAGCTCTTTCACTTTGCTTGTTATGGGGACAGGCAAATACCAAGGCCAGGACAGGTGATGGCAGAGGAAGGTCAGGGCACAGTTTCAGGGTGTAGCTGAGCTGGGTAAGTTAGATATATCACAGCAGCTGATAATTCTCTACCCTTCTCTTCTTAAAAACAAGAGCCTAGCCTGAGTAATCTGAATAATGCACTTTCAGAGTCTCTTGGTTCTCCATGGCCTATAGAAGAAGTATAAGGAGATTACACTGTGGCCAGGAAAGCAGCACACTGTACATCACAAGCTTTAGAGTGCACACACAGTTGTGCTAAAGCACAGCTTTGGTACAGCCCTGTGAAACAACCAGCCCAACAACTTCACACTGACCTCATCTCGGAATAAACTCCTCCGCGTTTCCCCGGAGGGAGGATGCAGGCAAACAGTCACTCTGCCACCACCACCACGGGGATACTGCACCCCCAGACTCCCAGGGGAGGAAAAGCCAGGCACAGTGAAGCACATACAACAGAGCTGTTCCCTACCACAGCCTCTCTCTATGATACATTATTCATCCCGGTGACGTTTTTCCTGCTGACTCGGCAAAGCAGAAGTACCTCTCTTTTAATGCATCCAGAACTCGGGAACACTTGAGAGAAAAACTTAAATTCTCCTCTACTTTTTGCAATAGTGATTTATTCAGAAGGGTGGTGAGGATGCCCCCATGTTTCTTAAAAGGGACACAGTAAGCGATGCTCAGTTTTCCCAGATCACCAACTGTTGTGGCAGGAGCGCAACATTTAGCAGAGGGCCCTGCTCAGAAAACTCCTTTATGTTGCAGACCTTGCACTTTATAGGGAGATCAAAAAAATAAATACATCTGGACAGTTGTGCTTTAGTGCTGGTCTGCCAGCCATGAGAAACAAAGACTCAGTTAAGTCTAGCAAGATATAAAAATCACGTTCTGGTTTTCAACCACGCGAACAGCTTTGCCTCTTGACTGAACGGGATTTTATCGGTAACTCAGCTCTTCTGAAAGGTATTTATGAATTTGAATTCAGAACACCCAACTAAAATTCTTCTCATTATTACAGCTGGCAAACCACAAGCAAAAAAAAATCTTTACTTTCTCCCCTTTAGGTTACTCATCTGTCTGTGCACACGTCCAGCACGAGCTATGAGTTAGCTTAGTCAGGTCCATACAATTAGAACAATCCACTTTTGTTCCAGTCTCCTGGCTTGTACATTTATTAAATACTTTTAAGATCTCCCAGTCTTATTTAATTAACTACACAAATCCATCACCAATTGTTAACCTATCATAGATGTATTTGAGACTTTATTCCAATGCAAAAATCTAAATTTCAGGCTTACACCACAAAGCTCACCTGATTTTTAAAATGGATAAGGTAGCAATATTTAGGGTTTTCTTTATAAACAATGGTATCTACCATCCTATTGCCTCTCTCTACAATCAAGCGTACAAGCCTCACTGCAAGAGGGATACAACTCATAACTGCCAACCAGAAAAGTACACAAACACTAAAAAGCCTACAATTTCATTAGAAATTAAATCATTTGCTATATTACACAGAACTTCATTGTTTTTCTGGCATAAAAGTCATTGAATTACTACATACGCCTCGAGGACAATCATTAAGATGTGTAAACATATAACAGGTCCACCTAGTCAGTACAAAGCACCACACAAACTTTAAGTACATAGAAAGTTTGCTCATAAATATTTCTTTGTTTAACAATTCAGCACTAAAAAAATATTACTTAAAAAGGCATCTTTTATTAAGTTATTCAGTTTGTCCAGGGCTGGTGGGGTTGTACTATCCCTACTGTATTACAGCCACCTGACTTTCTTTCCAAATCATTTTACTTCTCTGGAAGAAAAGGCTATGTGTGGCTGGGACCCAAAGCTTCAGCACAGTCTACAAAAATATATCTCTTTAAGACCTTCTGCTCACATCCTGAAGGCCTACTCAGCCAGCCCCCCAAAATTCTGTTTCCCACGCCTAACCACATTGCAAATAAAGCTTCAACATACACACACACACACACACACAGAGTACATATATTACACTCTTCTACACACAGAGTTTTTCTAAACAGCAATGCAACCACGAGGGCAATAGGTAAGTGTGATTTCAGTGGTAACATATGGCACAGCCTTCTCATATTGCTGGTTTTCTCTCTCTGAATAATGTGCTGCCTTATTCACTGCTCTGCAGATTGGGGGTTTATTACCTTTATTTGCACTGTGGAGGCACTAAGTCAGGAATGCATGCATATTTAGGAGCATCCCATTTGCCTCGAGGCCCACTGCTGCTGGAGCAGTAAAAGCACCAAACTGGTGGCACTGGTTTCCTGGTGAGGCAGACAGGAGCCTTCCTTGGCTGCTGGAATGCCACACCACGTTCCTCCCTCCTGGAAAATGGTGAGAACCAGCTTGGTCTCTCCTGAAACTGTGCAGACAAAATAGCAGCTCCCTTGCACTTTGCATGCAATGCCCTTCCTCCAGTGTCTGACTGAACCTCATGGATTCACCTGAAATCTGCTCCTGCATGCAAGTATAAACTCGTTGGTTTACTCACTTATTTAAAAGAGAAGAGTTGGGGCTGTGATTGAACATCTCAAAGCTTAGTTTCCATGGCTGATATATGTCTTTAATGGACGTGCTTTAGAAAGCTACAGAACTGTTCAGCAGGCTCTCACTTACCAGGAGCAAATGTCTTTCATGAAGAGCAGCTCTCTGAATATCTTATCCTGGGATTCTAACAGGAGTAGCCAATAAGCCAGTAAGGCTGCAATGGGATATAGAAGAAGGGGTTGTGTTTCCATTTATGGAAGAATATTTTAGTACCAGAGCGACCAAAATTTGTAACACGCCTCAGCCTTTAAAAACACTCTTTAACTGGGCAAAGACCTTTACTCAGGAGGGGTGGTTCTTTAGTATAAGTATAAACCAAAATTCTCCAGTGGAGCTAAGTGTAATGACACAGCACCTTCTCCAATGACCAGTGCTCTCACTAACCTGGATCCCTGCTCTCTCCCTCTTGCAGGGACACTGCTGAGTGCTGACAGAAGCACTTGTTCCCACATGAGGAACAACTGTTTCCCACTGTATAGTCCTGTATGTTCTAATCCACATAGTGAGGTAAAAATTCAGTGAAGGGGAGTGAAGCTACATTCTGTACAAGAAACAGATCTCAAAATGAGTTATGGTTCTTACTGCAAGCCCCTCTTTTCACCTTGTTTGCAGGAATAAAGAGCACAACACAATTAGTTCCTACATATACAAATAAAAGGAATGCAAGAGAGTTGTGCAGAATGCCAGTAGTTGTCTTCCCATGAAACTTTAAAAAAAATAAAAATTAAGACAACAAAGATGTTACTCACTTCCACATCCATATCTTACAGTAAGATGATTACAGGGCACAAATGTGTGCTCTTCCATTAACTACCCTTCCTCTATACTAGGACATAACTAAGGAAATATTTAATTACATCCACTTTATTCAGCAAGACTATAAAACCATTCTTGTGCTGTTTGATTCTGAAATGATTAACATATTTAAAAACAGGATCTAACGATTTGTGTGTGCACAGAATATAAACGTAGATGCTTTTATTACAATCTTCCTTGCCACATATTTTAAAATAAAATCAATCAATACAATCACCATAACAGTCTCAGACAACAAATTAACACCATCCAATCAAGACACAGTTAAGATACTCAAAAGGCAGTATGAGTAGCTGGAAACCTTGGTCCTCTGATTCTTTTGCTTAACACATTAATTATAGAATTCTCCCCTCTTATGATAAAAATCAGCAAACAAACATCAACAATTCATACATTTCTTAGATGTCTGTATTGAGTGGGAACAACACTGATTTTAGCACAATGTCTTTAAGCACGTCTCCCAAAGACATGGGAATTTTCCTGTAGAGACTAACGCGGGCCCAGAATAGAGTAGATGGTTTGTAAACAACTTTTGGTCTCTCCTGCAGGATGGCTCTGCCAACGAGTGAGTGCCTTGGAGTGAGTGCTTGGCTGAGCACATGCACTGTGAACCATTCCAGAAAAAAAGGGGGACCCATCACAAAATTAGTTCCAGTAAGCAGAACAAAAGGAGTTGACTGGATGCAAACACAAAGCATTCACCTCTCCCATGCCCACAGGTACTGCAGCATGAGGGATGTCCTGTGCCACTGACCTCACACGGACACGTGAAGTCTCCAGTCCCGAACTGCTGAGTGCTGCACTCTGGGTTACAGACACCTTTCATGCTCTTAGGACGGTCATGGAAGATTATCCATTGGTTATAGACTTCAATCTCTGGGCTAAAGTGCTTGTTCTGTAATCAGTTAGGAGCTAGGCTAGTTTAGATTAACCATTTATCTTTAACTAAAGGTTTGCAAGTGGATCAGACAACCCTGAAAAGCCTCCTCCAAGCCCTCAAATAAATAGTGGGCTGCTGTCTGATACTGAGACACTTTCCAGCTGCCCCAGACAGACAGCAGGAACTCAGAAAAACATAGAGGTATTATATGCAGGAGGAGGGAATAAAACACAGGACTGAGCTGAGTCTGAAATTCTGTTCTGCACACAGGCTCTGTGCAACTCTGAACAAATAAAAATGCATCCAAGTATTAAGTATGTATGCCTTGGCATTTAAAAATAACTGTTAGCCTGCTGTGGCTACAAAATGTTAGCTACAGATTATATTTACAGATAATTTCTGATGTTTGTTCCTGGCAAGAGATGTTAAGCCCAATTCTTCAGTGAAGACATAAACCTGACCTAATTTAGACCAGGTCAGCAGGAGTTTAAAACATATCACATGAGCAACCCCCAGGGACTCTTAAGCAGATGAAGCCAGCAGCCCACTGCTACAGGATCCAGCTACTGTGAAATAGGAATTTTGCAAATTGAGCATATTAGTATTAATATTCTTTTGTTGTTGTTGTTAACATGGATATGTCACAGATTCTAAGGAAGGTGTGAATTACTGAACTGATCCATTCTTTGAAGCAGTGGGAAAAGATCACACCTGACAGACATAACCTGCTCCAACAAACATATCACCTTCTCTTTTATGGCAAGATCACTGTTCATTATGGTTTACAATTAAAACCCTGTTTGCAAGGTAGCTTTAAATTTTCTAAATTCTAAGCCTTTTTATTTCAGGGAAATAGCCCTTGTTTTTCTCTCAATCCTCTTGTGAAGGACTATTTATTCTAGTGGCAAAAAAAATTCCTGCTGTCCCACACTTACTAAAAGGGCATCAACCATGGTATGTACAGGTAGGGAAGTTCAGTATGTTGATCCCTTCTTCCCAAGAGGATGGTAGGGATTATACACTTCCACATGAAATAGTCTGATTTTAAAAGATAAATAAACTCATAGTTATGTCTGGAATATGGCACACAACACTTGGTTAATCAATGTTAGAAACAGTTAAAATCCTTTTAGTGTTCAACTGCTGAAATGCACCACTAGCTACAGTATTTAAATATCTTTGCTGAAAGCAATTATCTCAAAAAAGTTAACTGTCTTCCTGGCACAACTGCCCAAGCAAGCAGCAGCTTATCTGAGAAGGGGGCAAAATATTAAAATACGAGCTATTTTCTGGCCCATCTGGAAGTTTGTGTGTGGCAGGGAGAAAAAAAAATATTTGCATCAATTTAAAAACACAGCACTGCAAAGAAAGGTAGTTTGTTGTGCTTCACAGAATGACAGGATGGCTGAGGTTGGGAGGGACCTCTGGAGACCATCTGGTCCAAGTGCAGCAGGTTGCTCAGGGCCATGTTCAGCCAGCATTTGAGTATCTCCAAGGATGGAGACTCCACCACTTCTCTGGGCAACCCGTGCCAGTGTTTGATCACCCTCACAGTCAATTATGTTTTTTTTAACGTTTTAAATGGATTTTCCTGAATTTCAGTTTGTGCCCATTGCCTGTTATCCCTTTGTTGGGCACCACTGAGAAGAGCCTGGCTCCCTCTTCACTGCTTCCCATCAATATTTATACACACTGTTAATGAAGTTCATATATTTTTACATGTTGCACATCAGCCAGGAGCTCACATCTCTGTTAATGACTGCTAATTTCAGCAACTGTTCACATCACCAAAATTATTATTGCTAGAAAGTTATTTCATTACAGTGATTGCTAAAAACGGTGGCAGTGGAGTTACATTTTGTAGATAATTTCTGTTGGTGTTTTTTTCCTTAAAATTCTCGAGTCATGATTTTTTTTTCCATTTTTATGTCAAATGCATGAGAGGAAATAAAATTAATATTGGTTGTTGAGAGTGAAAGCCTGAAGTTTGACTCTTATATTTGCTGCAAAACACGTTCCTCTTAAATTTCATTTGCTTCAAAGATATTAAAAATTAGGGATTTCAGAAACTTATTAATTATGGTAACTATTCTATTAAAGAAAACCTATTCAGCTAAAAATTTACATCAAGAATAAAACAGTCTACTACTAGGTGAAAACAATTAACTTTTACAATGGCAGAAATTCATGACAATGATGGGATAAGTGAAGACTATCAGTCAGGCAGGTGTGAGGAGGAAGATAAGGGAAAGGTATCTGGGAGATACCCAAGAGTGAGTTTCCTCAGCCTATTCCGGTAATCAAGAAAAATTTTCCTCTAATGCAAGTTTTCTTCATGTTCCAGCCATCAGAAATGCAATTTTAATCCCTTTATGCAGTCTGGGACAAACAAAGCTCATCAACTGAACGTGAACAGCAGACCAGACCTCCCTCATCTTGGGACATCAAGAACATGGGTCCCATACAGATCTTGTCTGCATGTCTGTCCCAGTGGTTCGGGATGTGGCTGTGATGTATTGGACACTGAAATTATTAAAAAATCCCATTTTGAAGCTTTAGGAAGAAGAATTTTTAAATTAAGATGCATTACTAATAACAATGCATTTCTGTGATCTCTAATTGGCTGCAGAGACTTACATTATGAACAAGGTAATTTTCTATGTTTTGCTGCATTTGGTAAACACGTGTAACTTACTAAAACAAAAATAATACTTTTCCCACATTGCTTCATTGATAAGCCTGTCTACAGTGCTTACTACTGTGGAAGTGCTCTATGTAGTTTTTAAGTACAAACCAGGGCAGCCACCTTTCAGAGTAAGAGCTGCTTTCTCCTTTGTCCTTAACAGAATGTTTGTCCTTAGTTAAAAAAGAGAGAATCAAACCTGACCTTGGAGGTAGAACTACAAACTCCTAACCAATGCTACTGAATAAAAAAGTATTATCTTATTAATGAAGGTGTTTCTGGAGCAGCTTTTGGAAGAAAATCATGTGGGCACCCACGGACATTAGAAATAAGCAGCCAGTCCCAAACTGTGCAGCTGTTCACAGGCCAGAAGCAGGAGCAGAAATCAGCAACATGAATGACACCTCAAGGTCACTTCAGAGTACTGAACATGCCAAACATCTTCAAAGTACTCCTACACACAACCAGAACTTTGTGTGTAGCTTTAACCCTGCTTAGTCTCATAGCAGCTGAGATACTGAATACCTGAGCAGGTAACCAGGTATCTCCAGGAAAAGGGAGCATGGAGCCAGCTCCGTTGGCACTAGGGGCCATCCTGAAATACATTTTCCAGTCAGTCAAGCATTCCATTAGCAAATTCACATCTCAAGTCTCCGGCAAGGCAGGAACATTGTTCTCTCCTGCCCTGGGTCATTACGCAGACTAAGTGAATCCGACAGCCATTTTGATACCTGGAATATGCTCAAATGCACACTAACTGTTTTGTTTTTTAAACTGAGCAAGGCCAGCACATATGTTTGAGAGTGGATATCTGCCTATGCTGGGCACTATTTCATGAAAGTCAGGTTTCTG
Organism: Chiroxiphia lanceolata; assembly: GCF_009829145.1. NCBI lineage: Eukaryota > Metazoa > Chordata > Aves > Passeriformes > Pipridae > Chiroxiphia > Chiroxiphia lanceolata. The sequence goes on along the minus strand of NC_045638.1, from coordinate 5,742,610 downwards.
TCACAGATCTAAGGCAAATATTACAATTTACAGGAAAGAAATGAGGACATCAATACATTGTGCGTTATTGGAGACGTACAGCCTTTATAACACGGTGGCTTTCACTATGATCTCTGGGTTTTCTATGTCCTTTTTGCTTTGGACCATTCTCAGTTCCAGCTGGGCTGAGTTTGGTTTGTTTCCTTCTCCAGCTTGTGCTAAAAAGATGACATCAGAATGTCATTAAAAACAGAAATATAAAAAGAAACAAGTTGCATTTTTCTGTTATCCCACGATTTTCTCTACCTTCCTCCCTTCCCCTCCCCAATCTCCCTTACAACCCTCTGCTAAAGGCTTCCAAGGTACAAGATCCAGGTCAGCACTGTGATTTTCTATAATCCTTGTTCAGCACCTCTCTCCAGGCAAAAAATACCGCTCTGCTGTTAATTAGAAAGTCACACAGACATGCTCTGAGAACCCAGAGATCCGATCTGGATCTCCTTAGAACTGAAAGACATGGGAAGTCCAAGGGGACAGAAGCTGAAGAAAATCACTCCTCACATGGCCAAGCTGAAGAAAATCACTCCTCACATGGCCAACCCAGCAAAGAAATTATTATTTGCTAATAAACCCCTCTCAATACTAAACACACACTCAAGGGGAAAGTGAGTGAGCTACACTTAAAGCAGAAGCCCTTTTGCACATCAAACTCGGCATTTCCTCATGTTCTTCTGCCTCTGTTTTGCAGAGCTGAGTCAAGCACAGTCAGCACGACTGTGGTCCCACTACAAGCTAAACAGTGACATCTTCAGTCAGCTGTTGTCACACATAGCTTGGAGGACACAGTCAGGAACATGCAGACAAGACTAACAAGCTCTCATCCTGTAAATTCTCTGGCTGCCTCTGCACTGAGAGCTGCCTTTAGTCAGGAAACCCACAAAGCTCTTTGAATGTTTCTTCTGATGCAAATGGAGACAGAACACAGGAACAAGGTCTGAATGAATTACCTTTTGCACTCTTAATGGTCCTTTGCAGAACATGCTGCATGGCTGACACAGTCTTTTCACATGCCACCTGCATCAACATAACATATTCAGGTTTTAGTAAAACTTCAGCTGCCTAGTTTAATATTACTATTATTCCAAAAACACAGCTATTAAAAGGCAAACATGACTGATGACACAAGTAGGATGACAACCACGTAATGTAGAGTTTGGGGGAAAAAAGTTTTTGACTTAATTCTCTAACCAACTGAACTAATTCTCCCAAAACAGGTATTAGAAACCATGCACTCATATGGAGGACTTTATGTACTTAAGGGAAAAGAACAGAAAAATAGATCTGAGAAATTGTTTTCAGTGCTTATTATGACATGAGGATAAAAAAATGTAATTACAAACATGCATGCAGTCTCTCTCTCTAGAGAGAACAACATCTTATTTGGAAAAATTACAAAATCAATCCAACTGAAATGCAAATGTGTTTGTTCAATGCTCCTTTTGGCAAAAGGGAAATTCTGGGTTTTTTTCCTCTGAGGTGAGGAAAAAAAGCCAAAACAGAAGACAGTCTTTAAATAATGTCATAGATTAAAAGTCATAAAAAACCCAGAAGAAACATGATCTAAACTTGCAGAGAGATGAGTAACTTCTCCCACACCTTCAAATTGTTTGGATGCTTGTGTGTCCATGCCAGAAGCATAGCAGCAAACAGGTCTCCTGTTCCAACAAAGACAGCATCCACCTTAGGAGACTCCATTCGAATTCTTTGTGTTATCCTGGTACCATCTGCTTTAGCTATAACACAAACAGACAGTTAAGTAACAGACCCAGCAACTAACACAATAGCATTTACTAGAATTTAAAAAGAAGTAATTTTAAAAGTGATCATCAGATTTGAATTCTTCTGTTATTTGGAATGTAAAGCTGCTAAGGAGTATTGTAAACTTTGTACTTTAAAAGAGAGGGGTTTTAAAAGGCACAACCTTCAAAAACTTGGCCAACTTGGGGTAGCATTTACAACTTATATACTCTACATACTTCATTTAAGATGGAGGAGGTTCTACCTTTATTTTTCATTCCTCAAAACTGTGCCCTTCTCAGGTGGAAACACTGTGTGACAGTCTGAAACATAGTGAATCTTGGTGATGGAATAAAGGGGGATATAAAGAAGGAACAGAAGCATATTTTATAACCTATCAGGGGAGGAACAGTCTGCTAACAGTACACTGTAACTTTTCAGAAAAGTATTCAAAACATTCCAAGTTCCTGTTTTATATCACCACCACTCTCAGGGCCACTACTAGGGGCTCTAAGAGCCCTGATAAAACTCACCTAGGACATCCCCCACCCTGCACCCTCTGCCCAGGAGCTGCAGAGAAGCTCAGGTCTGGGCACAAGCACCCTTGCCTGAGCTCTGTTGCAGGTATTCCTGTGTTCAGCCCTGCTGTCCTGACTTAATGATTGGATTTTCCAGATTAATCTCAGACCTGGCTTGTCTCACCTTCCTCTGATGACCACTGGCCTCTCAATGGGACCTGTCCTGCCCACCTTACTCAGATACAGTGGGTCTGAGTCTTGTGGGTGTTCTGCCTGTGCTGTGATCACACTCAGCTCCCAGTTTGTCTTCCCTCATGGAGCAGCCCCAGTCTTACCACTCCTTGATATCACTGTAGGAAAAGCTGTTCCCTTAAGGATCTATGATCCTTCCATGCACTACAGATGGGTGTGGTGAAACTGCTTCATCAAGAGACAAGTTAAAAGAAAGCACAGTCAAAGGGAGCAGTTCATGACTTACTTTTTCTGTGGCTTCCCAGAGCAATTAAGTAGTCATTTCCCAGAGGTGCCTGCAGATCTGAGCTTGTGATCACCACAGTCTCTGGTCCCATGGCATGGAGCATATCCATTACCTTTCCATGTATAAAAAGGCAGGAATCAGTGACTGCAGTACGTGTTGCATAAACTTTGCATCATACTTAGGATTTTTGACCTTATCTTGGCATGTTTTGTAAAGAGAAAAAACAGTTTCTGCTCAAATAATTCACTTGAATTAGGGGCATTACTTTGATATAGGGGAATCAAAACATCCACACTCAGATGTACACACTTGTTAAAATATACAAGTGTCTCTGTTTGTGTTATCTTTGGATGCTCCTCTGAAAAGAACACTGTTTCAGCTGTGATCAGATTTTTTGCCTGCATCACATTTTCAGAACGTATTATCAAAAGAACAGGAGAACACATACACAGACATCTTCACCTGAGCTGGCATCTTGAAACACTTGTTAGAAAGCCAACAAATCCAGGCCCTGAAATCTTATTTAGCTACTGCTTTAAGAGTTAGCAAAAATTTAAAAAGTTAAATCAGAGGTTCAAGTGTGTCTGTCTCAATATTCCTTTCTCATTCTGTTTCAACCTCCAAATTAGACTTGTAAATTATATACCTTTGCATGTGTATTTTCACTCTGTGTGTTCCTTACTTAAACTCATACTCTACTTCTGACATCACAATTGGTTACTACAGAAAGAAGTGATTTTGATTTCACAGAAGAAAGAATGACTTCAGTAATGAGTTTAGCATAAAACACAGATAAAATATTAATTCTCCCAGCAGAGTTTAACTAAAAATCCTCTCAGGCTAGCTATGACTCATGAGCAGATGGATTTATTTCTGCTATTTTTTAATTCTCTATTGCTTTTCTTTCTTGTCTAAGCCTCCAGGTTTCTTCAACTGTCAGACCTCTTTGCACAGACGTCAGTTGGGTTTTAAAGAAGCAATAAATCCACCAGCATACACTGACATAATCAAACTGTGAAATAGTATTAAACTAAATTTCATTTCTCAGTCACAATTCACCAAGAACCTAATCTCCACTATTTCTAGTCGTAGGACTTAGTCCCTTCTACATTAACATTACATCATATTTAATTTTATGTTAGATGACTATACTGTCATCACTAGTCTTGTTGAAGAAATGAAAGCATGTCACCATGGAAGTCGATGCCAGAATTCCTACCACCTCAAAAGGGGACGAATTCCAGCATGGATTATTACTCAGAAGGACAGACCTATATATGACATGCAGGTGGGGAGACAGACAGATTAAAATATAATATCCTGCAAGCAACTATTTTAAAAATGCTTCCATTCCTAAATATAATTCCACCTCTTCGGAAGAGATTTTTTTAAACCCCATCACAAATAAATGCTATCACACCAAACAGTCAGAAAACTAACTTGCACAACTGTTCAGCACATGCAACTTGTGTTTGCAGCTGAAATATGCAAATCTGAAACCAATGGCTGCCCAGCTAATTGTGTTCTCCTCAAGGCCGTGGTTCCACTGGTGAGGATGAGAATGGAAGAACTGAGTTGCAGTTAGTGGCATAAAGCACAGCTCATCGCCCTCACCCAGCACAGTGGGGTGATGTAAAACTGGGGGTTGTAAAACTGGGGGTGGGTGGGAACTAAAACAGCTGAGATCTTTTTAGATGCTTCCTGCAGTGAATCAATGGTAAGCAACCCATGTTGTCTGACGTCGCTACAGCAAAAAAACAACAAACATTTGGGCTGACAGACCCCCAGCTACTCTCCAGGGTGCCACTGCAGCTGCGGTTTGTTTAGAGATTTTGTGTTCTTTTGAAGTTCAAAACCAAACTGGGAGGAATAACATCAGTCCATTATGAAAGCACTTGACTAGTCAACAAAACAAAGAGCTCAGCCCTTCTCAAGACATCAATAAAACCACATTCCTATTTTGTCCTTCACCACCAAGCCCTGCAGCTTTTTATTTTCTTCAGTTTGTATGAAAGGGTAAATCTTTACACCTCGATGCAATATATTTGCAGGCCATCTATCATCTCTGTATGGCAATGACAGCAGCTGTCAATGCTGTGGATTTGTCTGGGAGAAGGAGGAAAAGTTGTCCTCACGCTCAGCCTTGCTGCTGCACAACTCACACATGGACAGCAAAAAGAGAGACCTGAGCAGGTTCCTGATGCCCAGGGTCACCCAAGGTTTTCACCCCAACCAAAGCATTTACACAGCAGTGACAAGTGTCTGGGTACTTGCCACATGTGCTGCTGCCTCTCTTCTTACACTGCAGGAAAGCAACCTCACAGAGATCTACTCATTATCAAGGTAATGGCTTTATCTGTAGCTCTTTCTGGAAGTTTCTGTCGAAGTCTGACACTAAAATAGGAAATGTTTTATGCCTGGAGTGCATGAACTTTTTTGATATACAAAAAGAAAGGATGGAGGCCAAAGTGACTTCAAGGTTAAAGACAAACTGCAAACTGCAGCACTGCAGGCAGGAATGCAGAAAGAGATCTTACACACCCTACCCTTTCCCTACTTACCTCTAAAGCATCTTTTTCGGTGTAAATCTTCTTGCCCGTGAGTAACCTGAGAATGAAACAGAAATCTTAAAAGAGCACAAGTTCTCCAGGCAGTGACTGCTTTGTTTATCCTTTGAAAGGAGGAAAGCTTGGACTGCACCAAACAGGCCTAAACCTTCTGTAGCTTCATGGTCTGCTGGACCAGACCGCTGTCTTTAAAGGTTACATGCACAGACACACAGTCCTTCTGCAGAGGACTCACACCAGCCCTAACCTGCCTCCTCTAGAGATCCCTGTACCACAAAAATTCTCTTACAAGTGTCTTCTCTCCATCTCCCATGTAGCTGCTCCCTCCCCTCAGGGGCACAGCCTGTGATGTATCACAACGGATTATCTCCTGACCAAAGGGTCACAGTCCTACGTAGGCAGGACAAGCAGCAGGCATTTAAATTCTTAGATCCTATGAGATGTTGACATGGTGGTATTTCTGAATCTAGTTTTGGGGGGTTGAACCCAACTATCTCAGTTTTGGTATTCTAACATACAATAAAAGTTTCCACAGTAATGGGTAAGGATGGGGAAGGTATTTTTTCAACTTGGCCTAGATACAGGCCTCTGGGGATAACAAGAAGTAATCATGAAAATGAGAGACTGGAGAAAACAAGAAGAATCTTTTCCTCACATGACTTCCAGATTTTTTATTGGTTTCAGTATGGAACCTCTGAGGTTGTCTGAAAAGCACCACTTGAAAGTAACAGCTAAGAACCAAATCCCAAAACATAAATACATAAGGCACTATAGTGAGAAAAATAAAATATGGGGTATCGGCCTTCCCTGCTTTTGTCCCCAAGTTTATTTGGCTAGAAAAGGAAATAAGCACTTACTCAGCTTCAAACTGGTTAGGAGTAATTATATCTGCAACAGGTACAACTTTGTCCCTGTAGACTGGGAGGAGATCCTTGGGCACATACTAGGGAAGAAGAAACAGTGTCAAATGCTGTCAGCAGGATCTGCAATGTGGGACTGCAACCCTCCCTCACTGCATTTTTACTGGAATTATTTGCTAGTTTTGATCAAAAATGAATGTTTGTCAGTATGCAGCCTGGTATGGGCACATGGAGCTTTTCCATCACTGATCACAGCCCAGTCCTAACAGCTGATGGATCCCACACGAAATAACTCATCTTCATTTAGGTTCCAGTGCTGTGTCAATTCACACGACAGCTGACAATGCCAGCCAGGCTACCAGCCAAAACAGAGCTCCTGAGAGAAGATGAGAGAGCTCCAAGTGACACAGGGAGGGAGAGCATGGGGATATTTTCCTGCAGACACGGTCTGTATTCCCTCTGTTGTCTCAGCAGAGAGCCTGAAATAATCCCAGGGCTATGCAGCTGTCATTCCTCCCCACATACTAAACTCATTCAAATACAAGAAATTAAAGCACAAACTTACTTACTGGGATTCAAAGCCACACTTAGGCAAAGTAGCTCAGTTTGGGTGCTTAAAAATTAATAAATCTTTACACATCTTAATAAAACAAACATTCACTGCACAGAGAATCCAAACAGATGAATACTAACCATAGAGCCTTCTCCATTCCATTTGTCACCCATCACTGGATCACACACTGTAATAGAATAAATTTAGGTTTAGAAATGGGGTACAGTTATAGAGACCCTGGTTGGAGGGAAAAATTCTAGGTAACAGCACTGAGCACCTCATAGCTTATATAACTTCACAGCTCTTGCAGCACACTCAGCCTGAAATTTGTAACTGGTGGCTGCCAATCCTGAAAGAGTAGGCCATGTCTTAAACAGTTATCAAGTTGGGATCACCCTCTCCTGCCTGCTTCCATGTTGTTATGTCTGAAGATGATGAGGATGAGAGGATCTGAGTGCTGGGAGTAAAGGGCCTGTTGTTATGGAGAACACAAAGAGCCCTCCCCTTCACTCCTCAACCCTAAACTCTGGAATGGTAGTATGGTGGGAAGAAATGTGGGAGAAGCTAATAGTTCTGAAAAGAGTCCCATTTCTACTTTAGTGTAAAAAAATACATGCCAAATATACACACCAAAATGCTGTGTGTATATTAAATAAAAAGTGTACTATAATGAAACAGCAAGAAAATCCATGCCAAAGTACATGAACTCATATTTGGTGTAGTAATATTAACATGTGTTTGGGATGGGTTCTGTATCATCAGCAGCATTAACAATGTATTCCAAGTGTCCTCAGTTTCAGAGCATGGAAATAGCCACAGTGAACTTCAAAAAGGAACATTGTTCATTATATTAAAAGAGCCTTTAGCAAGATAAAAAAGAAATACAAATCCAATCAGTATTTAAGGAAGTTTTTCTATGAATAAAAAGAGGGTAATTTGTTTTACATTTTAAAATTATTTCCTTACATTTCCTTACAGTCTATTTACTAAATATAAAGGGTCTTAGAAGCCTAGCTGTGATCTCGACATCTGACCTCTTCCTTCCTTTTCTATACAGTGAGATGTTCCTTTCTACTCATATTCCAACAGTCCTTAGTTTTCATACAAGGCTCTGGAGAATCCGACAATGCAACAGTGTTAATAAAGAGTAAAAATCCAACAAAACCCAGTGAAGATCTCTCTGCTACATTTTGCTAAATGAGCACTGTGCTTTGTTAATTTTAAGTCATCAGCAGTAGACACCTGCAAATCCTGCCAATCTTTCTAAATGCTTCCTGACCACACAGTTTACTGAAGCTGAAGATGACAGCTAAAAACCATAATTCACAGCTTTTTATCCCACTAAATCCTCCCTGACCTTACCCTGTCACTCTAAACGTTTTGCTCAATTCAAGCCTATACTGGTTATGTTCAGAAGTCTCAAAAGAGATTCAGGAAGGAAAGAGCAGAATTTTTTTCCCACAGGTTTAAGCCTGCCATGCCATGTTAATGAGGACAGTCCCTAGAGCCTGTTGCTCCCATATTTTAGGAGAAGGCACCAGAGCTAAAAAAGCTTTGGAGTTCAAGGTAAATCATGAAGCTTACAAGGCAAAGTAAGACATTTATGGGATGTTACATGAAGCCATGGTAGGGCAACACAGGAGAGTCTATCCTGCTTTTGACTGACTGGGAAGTCAGGGAGAGGCTTCAGCCATCAGCACATGCAGCCTCTGAACTACCACCAGCAGCAGCTGGCTGGGATTTTCATCCTTTCTTGGATACAGACAGTCAGTCCTCAAGGCACGTTCTCCCTTGGACAGCATAGTGCAAGAAACATACTGAAAGGCATAAAATCAGAAAGATAAAAAGCCAAGTCCCTCAACATTTAAAGCTGAAATGAAACACCACTGGAGCCTCAGAGAGCCCCCAGATCAGAGGAGAAGATGGTTGTGAAATGCTGCATAACATCAGAGCAGTGTTGTCATCCTAAAACAGTAAAATGAATAAAATTAATAAAAACGCAGTGATGAAACAGAAAGGATTATAATGCACTTCCTTACCATATACAAGGTTGGAATTCTGCTGCTTCAACTCCTGGACAATATCCACTACCATTGCAAGAAATGATGTGTCTCTTGTATACCCTTTGGGGGAAAAAAAAAAAAGACATTTCTGAAGTCTATTTTCATGAACACTTCTTCTGTTTGTAGTTTTGGATAGGAATGCTGCATACTTCTCATTCTTTGGATAAATGCATTTTTAAAACAAAGGTATTTTAGTAGTTAATTCAGGAAAAATCGGTGGGAAACAAATTCAGACAACTACAAATATAACCTTAAAAATTCATTTACTAAATATCTTATATATGAAGGGCTCATACAATTTCAAAATGCTTGAACATACATAAATAAAGGTCAGGCTAAAAGGAAAGAATCTTTCTTTTTCATCAAAACAGCAGTCTAATAAGTATTATTTATGATGTAGTAAATATTTTAATTTCCATATACTTTTCTCATACTCTGTCTTAAAGCAATTTTTTAATTCTTATTATTAATGTTGGTGCTGATAAAGTCTAGCACACTAATGCAATGGAGTTTTAATTTTGAATATTTTAGAGCAATGGCCAAAGTACGAATAAAATTCCTGGTTTTTAGGCTTAGCAGTGAAAAAAACTGGAAATAAATTTTACTATATTTTAAGGACTTAATCACATTGCTAGCACCACAATATTCTTATTTAATAATTAATTTCTTTATTTTATAGATGTTTCTTAATTTATAAATTTATATATCAACTTAATTTGCAGCATATGTAAATTAACAATTTTATTTTAATTTATTTTAGTTCATTCAATACTCTTCTTTTGAGCCAGGTAGCATGTTCAAACCTTCAGCTTGGAAATGTCCACTCTACCAGAATATTTAAAAGTGCATTTTGGAGATTTTTTTTTATTTTAAACTCGCAAAATTGATCAATTCTTAGATGTTGCAGAGAAAAAGCTTCCAAGATTTTTGGCCAAAATGCTTTGCCTTACATCTATGAAATGCTGATAATCAGGAAAAAGAGCCAAGCAAAGATTTTTGTTATAGACTGGCTGAAAAAAAAAACACCACAGCTTGGTTAACATTATTGACAGAGGTGTTTAAAACAATTACACTGAATTGGAGTTTATCTCTTACCCTGAGTCTTTTACTGTAAATGAAACAAGTACATGAAGATCTAAAAATAACAACAGTCACAAAAGTTAACGGAGTGTTACTTTGTCTAATTGGCTTAAAGAAAATAACTTCCATCTCAGCCAAGATACCTACAGTCACCAGACATACAATTAACAATAAAATCCTGTCTGTTCAGAAATCAATTTGTTTTCAGTGCATAAATAATCATATCCAGGTTTTTGGAGGTACAAAGTAGTTGTCCACTATAGTGAATGGCTGTTCCTGTTTGAAGAGAAAAATCTGACTTTTGGCCCTGAATGAAAAAAACCCTGAATTTTAAGTTCAGTCACAGTGCAGCTCCAGAATAAAACACTGGAAGTATTATTGGATATTAAGAAATTACTGACATTTCTACCCATGCCTTCTTTTTGTCCATGCTGAAAATGTCTACAGTGAATGAGATGTTAAAACAAACTTGAACAACACACTGACCCATCTACCCATAAATCCTATTTTAAAAGGCATGTTAATAAAGATTCCCTTTTTCTCCAAAATGTCTTTTTTTTCTATAGATTTCTGTTTCTCATTCTTCCACTTCTAATCTCTTATATCTATTTTGTGAGTACAAGACTGTGATAGAAAGGGTGTAGAGGTCTCTTTGAAGAGTTGGAAGTAAAATAAAAAAGGAACATTTCAGCTAAAAGAATACTCAAACACTATTTAGAATTTTTGCATACTAGCATCTCCTGAAAATTCCTGCAATACAGTGTGTTCTTCCTGGAAATGTCCTCTGAGAGAGTTCTTTCAAGGAAAAAAAGGGTGTTCATCTATTTCTCAATCACAAAGAACTCATTTATGCCAAAATTAATTTCTTAACCTACTGTTAAGAACCTACCTGTTCAATGTGCTTTCTATTTAGTCTCCTTTATTTTGGAGATATTCCTTGAAAAAGCCCTGACAATAACTTCAGACATGTCATACCCTTCCAGCCAGAATGACTGCTGTGGAGTTATAATCCATACACTTAAAGTTTCCAATTTTCCCTGTATATAAAGAACTTCCTTATATGTGGAAGCCATGAAATCAATTAAATCTGGTTATATATTTCTGCTTACCTTTAAAAAGTGACTGTTCACTGCTATAGAAAAATGATACTGTAATCTAAACCAGATGCACAACTCTTACTGAGGTGAAACCTGATTAGTAACCTACTTTTGAGAAGCAGGAATTGAATGAGAAGCAATCTTTAATAAAAACTGCACGTAGAATCTCTCATTTCTAGAAAATGTTTTACAAGAAGTTCTCTTTGCCCGTATTTATAAACACTTTGTACTTAGTGCTAGCAAAGGAAAACACTGCAGGACTGTATTTACTCAGATGACCTACATAGTAACAAGAGCAAAAAATCAAGACAGGACAAGAGTCAAACCCAAAATCCAACCCTGCTTATACTTTGCTCTGTGTCCAAGCACTATGCCTCAAAGATCAAGCAAAAAAATCAAGGACATACAACTCTGTATAAAATCATGTTGCAGTACCACAGAGTGCCAGTGCTGCAGATTTAGGAGAAAGGGTTAAACTCGTGTCTTCCTAATAAATTTTAAAATAATACTCTGACATTCCTCATCCTTTTTTTCCAGTAGAGGCACTCCCAAAACATTAAGTATGCCTGCACATGACTGGCCTGTAAAAGTCTGTAAATTATACAAGGGGATCAATTTACCCACCCAGTTAAAACCTGCAGGCTGGAGAGCTCTGGCTGTTCCAAATTAAACAGCACAAGAGGTTGGGACTATAATATACAGGTGAAATTGCAGGAGGAACCAAAGGAGGGAAATTTTAATTGCTTGGTTTGCAATAAGGAGGGATATGGTTTATATTTCTTTAGTTCTGTTTACATCTCATGAGAACTCCAGGGAACCAGCTCGTCTTACCTGTGAGTACATAATCGTAGCGGTTGACCTTGTTCAGCTTCAGTCCTTCATACAGTTCATGAAGTTCATCTGAATTCAACACCTGACCCTTCCAGTGGGCATAACCTGCAAAGCAAATGCCAGATAATTTTTTTCAAGAGCTGGATTTTCTATTTCAGATCACACATTACACACTTGCAGGGACCACATCAATTATCAGCATCAAAAAGCATTTCCACCTCTTCTGTAAAATGCTGTTGCCGAATGAAAGCTGCTGTCAGCAGAACAGTTGATGTGCTCAGCTTCTTCTTAGCACTTCTGTCTCCCAAAGAATGACTACACTGCAATTTGAGACTGTCCATTTACCAGCAAATCAAGCTGAGAACACACAAGCTCCTGCAAGATTTCCCATGGAGCCTTTGCAACTACCCCTTTCCTGTGCGGAGGGTGACAAACATATGTTTTAGGCTTCAGTGGAGGAGGGTGTCAGCACAACATATCTTTGTTATTTTATACTATATTAAAAAAGAGAAAATTGACAGTTAGATGACAAGCTTAACAGGTTTGTGGATCTGTCCATACCCAGATATGCAGCACTGCTGCACCCCATCAGATGTGGTGCTTGCTGGGACCTGCATGTAACGAACAGACATATAATGTCATCTGACAGATTTTCTTCCCAAAATAGCACAGCTTTAGTACTGAGAATCCTGGAGGAGGAAATGAGTAGCAGAAAGACACTATAAACAGACAAATAATATCCATACACTCTTATCCTTGAATGATCTCTAAGAATTACAAGGCAATATTCTCAGCCAAGAAGCGGATGGAATGTGAAGTTACTTGGGAGAAGCTGAACCGATTTCAGCAAACAGTGGACCAAGCTCCATGGAAGCCAATTCCAAGGAAAAGAAAAATAATTTCCCTTAACAGAATCTAAATATTTATTGAAAAATGTAAATGCACCTTGCACCTTGTTGTCAAAGCCTGCTGCCCATCTAGGTGGCACCAATCCCTTCCCTGTATGTAAGAATGGGGCTTCCTCCAGGATTTTAGATGAAGCACCCACAATTTAAGTCTTCCATAAAATCAGAGGTTGTTAAAAAGCTTACCTTTTTATTAACTGGAATTAGGAAAAGTGAAATGTTAAAATCATGTATCTTCTTCCATACCACCCCTGTGTGATAACTTCTGCTCTTGCAGTTAGGAAATTCTGTGATAAAAACTGTTGGTTTTGATTATCACTCTAAACTGTGTTATTAGAGTAACTGCCAAAAGGTGCCTGGAGCTTAGTCTAAGCACATTTTTCAGTTTTCCCTTCTTATGAATGCAAATACACCCACAGTATGGTGAGCAGATGGATCATTTTGTTCTCCTCAGCTCACAAAGGCCAAGCCTCTAAAACACGACTCGCTGCCAGCTGGCTGGGGGCCTGACTCACATCAGCCACCACCACTCTCTCCCAGGCAAATGCCTCCCACAAAGTCTCTGTGAAAAATGGACAAAGTGGGGGATTTCCACATGTCAGGGCTGTGGTTTCATTGCAGAAGACAGTGATATTCAAAACTGCAACAGCCAACACCCAGGCACACCTCTAGTTCTTCATGCCCCCGAGTGTATGAGGAACCCTTGACTACACCTAACCCCAGGAGCTGGTTAATTAACACATATGCAGATGTTTGTTCTGTCACATCTGCAGTGCCAGAGAGAAATCATCTGTCCTCTCCTCTTCCTTGAATCTCTGTAGCACTGCAAAGCCAGTACAGGGACACAACAGGGTCCTTCCACTGTGGCCATGAATGAAACTGGGTGCGCTTTTCACCCAGAAGCAAGATCTGCTGGCAAAAGTGCAGATTTTTGTCTCACATGTGGCCATAAATATAAATATGATAGACTGCCCAGACAATCTAGATATTCTCAGGAGGCATCCCTACAAATTCACCATTTAACTAAGAGTTCACCTGGCTGTGTCAAGCTGCCTGTACCAAACTGCCTTAAATACTCAATGCATGGGGTTCATGTCACACTGATCCCTCCACTGAGGGGGAGAAATAAATATGGAAACACAATATTGGGCAGCAGCCCAGCTTAGCTCAGGAATTGGTAACTCACCCACATGGGGCAGGGACATTGAACTCTGTAGCAATGACTTCCAAAGGTTCTAAAGGAGCCTTTTTACTACATGGTAAGGTGTAATACAACCTAAAGTCTAATCACACAACAGCCAGAGGAAAAACAAAACCCTAGGGAAGCTCTCAGGGAAGCTCCAGCTACTCAGACAGAAAAAAAAAAAGGTGAATGCCTTCACTGGATCTGCAGAGAACTGTGATTTCACTAGGAACTGAATTATGCTGGAGTAAGAAGAAACAAACAAAATCAAAACTGGCAGCAAAATGGAAATCATCCTGAGCCCTTTCCCCAGGGTAATGTCATGTAACATGATGAACAAGCTGCAAACCCCGTGATCCGGCATTAATCCTGCTCTCCTCGTGGAATATACAACCAAAAATCAGCTTCTGTAGAGGGATAGAAGAAAAAGCTGGTTACTCATGTTCAAAAAGTGTTTCACTAACTGCAGAATGGATAAGTTGGGGTCCCAGGAAGAGGGACTATCTTGAAAGGGATCTTCCCTGTGTCTTCCTTGTTTTATGTGCAAAACCACTAAATGATTCCCCTCAGTGCTGGACTGAGAGAACAGAGAGATCATTGCAAATCATGATCCAGCTCTCCAAAAGACCACTTGGCTCAGACTAACTGCATTAGTCTCCCAGATTTGTAAGTAATTTTAAACACACACAAGAGCAAAAGCATTTAAACAACTTTATACCCCTTCTGCTTATCTGTGTTATGACCTTTTACTGCAATTATCTATTTGGTTTTAGCACATAAGGGAATGAAAAACAGGTAAGATATCATGACTTATGTCACTTATCCCTCTAAAAGGACATATGTATTCATCAGTCTCCAGGGAAATATCTTGGTTCATCTGTATGAAAAAGAAAAAAAATAACAAAACCACAACCCAGAGAGGTAGCTAATACTACACCCAAGATGAATTTACACACTTTTTTGTCTTGCCTTCCTCCACTGGTACTTTTTTTCTCCTTTGGAATGTATTTATAATCCTCTTAATTACTTTCAAAAACAAGTTAGAAAGAAAATGAAAGTCCCAAGCATATCAGAAGGAACAAAAAAAACCAACCAAGCAACACAGCAAAATAAAAAATAAGCTACCATTTCAGTACAGCAAGGCGTGTAAGATTTCTTTGTTTTCCAACCCAGAACACTCTGTTCTGAGGTTTGAGTTCCTCCTGTGGTGCTCCCTGCAAAACTACTCCAAGTGGCTTTACTACCCAAGTATTTCACATGGGAAAAAGAAGAAAGATCTAGTGTTTAAGGCACATGATGGACAGGCAGTCTGGTTCCAGCAGTGTCACAAAATTCACACGTAAACTCTGGCAGACAACCTGGTCTAAACATATGACTAACCTTTAGCTACCAGGAGGCCTTCAACAAAAACAGAAATACAGTACCAAATTCCCCACTGGATTTTTAACAGCTGGGCAGTGTGGGAGTGAAATACTAGCAGTGTTAGGCATGAGTGGAGATCTTTTCTTTTTGCCCCTGCACACACAGGTGTGAGTGACTGCATATGGGTGGCAGACTATGAGGAATCACATCAAGACATAATTATAATTTATCACGTATTAGACCTACCAGCCAACCCAACCACCCACTACACACCCACTAAGTGGAAGTCAAAATTGCTTAGAAATAAAAAGGAACAGAAAAAAAACCCCTGGGCTCTTTGTTCCAGAGCAGTTTCAAAGGTAGGATTTGGACAGCAAAGTAAGCACATTATATGCTTGCTGGTAACCTACCAATGAAAAACAAAAATTAAAATCCCTGAGGAATTAAAAATGCACCCCAAAATATCAACAACAGAATAAAAAAAAAAAAATCTAGATTTTAATTTTTGCACATCAGACAATGAGATGCTTCTGCAAATAGTACAGTAAAACAGAATAAAAATCACAGTCTTCGTAGGCTGCATGACAGCTTCTTTTATTTGTACATGAAGCACGATGCCATTCAAGTGTGAGTCACTCTAATCACAAAAGATCCTCACGAAGCAACATGACAAACTGTTCTCCCAGGGGGACTGATTTAAAGCACATTTTCCAAATTTCAGGATTATCAGAGACTAAAGAAAGCTGAATTTTCTGAGCAGGAGTCAGCAGAAAGTTGCCCGTGGTAGCTTACTAATTTAAAGACAGGGCAAAAAAAGAGCAATAATGATTCACCCAAGAAAGTCTGTTAGTCATAAATTCTCTCTGCATTTTATCTTTTGCTGCCAGGACCAAGTTTAAAAACAGGGAAAGAAGGAAAGAAAGAACACCATGTCCAAAACCTAACAGACTTTTCTACCTGTGCTCCTCTGGTACGTGGCATTCTTTCAGAAACTACAGTTCACAGCTAGATTTTGAAGGAGGAATTTGTCCTTCAGCTTTAATGAGGACGCCAGAAAGGGTTCTCATAAGATTTTGTTTTTATAGGAAAATCAAGTTGCCTTCACCCATTCATCCAGCACACAATGCCTGTGTATTGCAGCACCGCTCCAGACACAAGTTCTGCTTCCCAAAGCCATGAGATGTGTGGTAACCTTTGGGATTTTTTTTAAACACATTTTCTAAGACAATCAAGATTACAGGAAAAAAAAAAAAGAAACAATGTCACTGCTAAACACCAGGAGTAGTTCCTGGTGTTTATATTTTACAGACTTGTGACCTTTGAGACATTTTGGGGTTTAGGATGTTCATTTAGGTCTTCTTTTGGGGGAAGACCCTTCTACTATCCACTACTATCTACTACCCTTCTACTACCTCCACTGTCTGCCAAATCTTGAATGAAACCCTGGTTTCCTTTCTCCAGCTATGATACCATTAAAAAAACTTTAAAAATTTTCTTTCTTTTCTGTTTTAAGAACCTGCTCATCCAATTGGTAATGTAATTTTCCTACCTTCAGACCTTTATGGTCAGTAAAACTTCTTCTAAGCTCTTTTAATGCCCTGTAAAGCTGATTTAATCTTGAAACTGAAAGCCAACAAACAACGTGCTCATGCACCTTAAGAGCCAAGTTATTTAACATGAAAAAATTGCTCAATTTCTGGAAGATCACTGGAGTTTTACCCAGCTACCAAAACCAAACAACAGAAAATCCCAGACTCCAAACCTAAACACATTAAAGAAATGGAAGTTACACCTAAGTACCTCTGAAAAACATGACAGAACCTTTGTACTGTGCCAAAGGGGACAAGAAAAATAAGCAGCTTTTTGACTGAGCCAGGAAAGGCACCCACCCCCTTGTTTAATTATTACCTCTTTTGTGCCTTTCCTTAACAAGCAGAGATGGCTTTCAAGCTACCTTTGAAACATTAATTTCTTCTTCCCAGGTTGACACTAAATTCCTTCCATGATAGGCATCTTATAATCTCTTGAAAGCTGCATGGAGCTCAACACAGTGAGAGAAGACAGAGGCTTCCTTGTCTGCTCTCTGTTCCAAAAATGAGCAGTTTATTAATACAGCTGTTCCTGTGAGATACCAGGAAAGTACCTCAACATTTGTATGGGGGGTTTTTTTTTGTGTGTGTGTTTTTTTTTTGGTTGGTTGGTTTGTTTTTGTTTTGGGTTTGTTTTTTTGGGTTTTTTTTTGTGTCAGAAACAAGTTTTGCTCTTTTTCAAGATGTTTAAGTCTGGATTTTCTTCTTAAGTCTGGACCTGTGGAATGTCTTTACCTAGAGCAGATCTCCCCTCAAACAACCCATCACCACCAAGACAGTAAATGTGTCTCTTTTGATCCAGAAACAGCAAGTCACTTGGAGCTCCTTTCTGGGTGAAAGGTATTGCTAAAATAAACATAAATTTCAGCTTTCTTTCAAAAGATAAAAGTTCTCTAGCACTCTGAATATTAATAAGTCTGAAAGTATTATGTGAGTGCATCACATAAATAAAATAAAAATACACTCAAATGTATTAACATCCTTCCTCCCTCCAAATTTTAGGATACTTGCTAGCCATCTTGGTAGGCACACAAAGAGAGGAAACATTGAGTCTATCTCAGTATTCTCTGATGTTTGGGTTGGTAATGTGATTATGACTGTCATAGGGCCATAATACACAGAAAACCATTCTGAAGACTCCCCCATTCACAGGTCTGGCTGTGTAAATGGCCTTATTTGTGTTGTTTCACTGTCTGAGTTAATTAGATTAGTGCCTAACAAAGAGAAACTCACACTCTGAAGGGCAGATCAGGACATTACCACCTCATATCATGTCCTACTCCCAAATCCAGACTTCGGAGAGACTTTAATCAAAACATGAAAATTAAATTTCCAATCTCCTCTCCACTGCCATGGGATGAGTTGAGCCACGTGTTGAGCAGAGCTGAGTGACTGTGGAGTAGTATCTGTAAAATTTTACCTGTGTGGTTTGAAAACTGGACAGAGTTCACCGTATCAACTTCAAATCCCAAAACCTGTAATAGAACACAGGGATATTTCTTTTACTAACACAGCTTCATTAATTTACCAAATGTCACAAAACACAAGGAAGTACTCTTAGTTTCCAGTGCATATTTAAAAATCTTGAAAGCTGAGTCAACAAACACGCAACATACACAAAGAGCAAAGTGCTTTACTACAGCAACCAACATGGAACAAAAGTGCCGCTGGCAGCAGCACCAGGAAAACAGAGCTCTGGATCCTCAGGCTGGAGTTCATCTGGGGATAAGGACGGATGGGCTGGTCCAGCAGCAATCACTGAAACCCTGAAGAGAACCTTTCTTGGCAAGAAAATATCTCTCAGGTACTAAATTAATGCAAAATACGGAGGGAGGATGCTGTTGGTATTCCAGAAAGCCAATTTTTCTAAAAGGAGGACAGAAGAATCTTAAAGGGAATCAATGCTACAAGCCATACTTGGATGTCACAATCAGTTTCTTAACAGCTAAAAATGAATAGAAAGAAATGCCGGAGAATTTATTTGGGGCATGACTGGGCAGAAAATGGAGAAGCTCTTAAAAACACAGAGTAAAAAAGGCCTAAAGCTTCTTCCAAAAGCCACTTGGTACCTTGCACTACCAGCAATCCAAATATTAAAATATCCAAGAATTTGCTAATGCAATCAACAAACATTCCTGTTCCCCGAAAATATATGAATATTATAAAAATAACAGCATTGAATCAGGAGAAAAGTAATGAGGATTTTTAACCTCACAATACCTGCTTAATACAGGCATTGCTGGCCAAGCCATTTTTATCTCTCATGGAAGGAATTCTAATGCAAAAGTGACATTAACAGTCTGACGCTGAATATTTGTTTCCACATCCAGCTTTCTCTGAGTAAGAAATCTCCTCAAAAGATGAGCTGCTATGTATGGCTCAGTGAGTCATACTGGGAGATAAAAGGAATGATGCACCACTGTGTATGATCCTCTTTCAGGCAATTTGCTGGGAGGGGTGAGTGAAGAAACAAAGCTTTTTCAGTCACGTTTTTTTCACAGAGACTCACGACTCTCCCTTTTCAGCACGAAGGTAACCCGTGCACACACATTAAAAATCTCTGGGTGTATGTGCCAGACGTCAGGCTTTCCCTGTGCATGTACTTTCTCCGTGATAAGCCCCTTATTCCAATCCTTGTGCTGCTACAAGAAGGATGTATGTGCTGCGACAGGTCACTCCTTCTCCCTGCAGGTGCTACACTTCTGTCATTTCACAGCTCAGAGTCCACACAGGTCTTCACAGAATTCTTATTTCAGTATTTAATAAAGGTTTCTGTTCATTCCACAGCAGAAAGCAAATTAATCCTTTGATAATGACAGAGAGAATGGAGGGTTGCCTCAATCTGTTCAAGTTCAAATTAACCCCAGCTTCTACTCCTTGCCCAGGTTCTTGTTTCACCTTGGTGGATTTTATTTTAAAGGCCCAGGAATTAAAAGGGGTGAGAACATGACCATACTGTAATTACCTTAACCTTGATGTTTGCACATGCTCTTCAAAGCAATAAATGATAATATGACCTCTAACCAGACTGTCACCCCATATTCAACTCCCCTCCCTGCAATGAACAGACCTAAGTAGTTCTTACTTCCTTCAAATGTCTTGGCAACAATTGTGAATTAATCCATTTCAGATCACGTCTCTCCAACTATTTAATACATGACACCACAGAACACACTGACTGTGATTTACTAACTAATCAGGTTCACACAGGGCTTTAGGGAAGGAGAGCAGGCACAGCTGCTGAAGAGAGGGCAGTTCTACAACACAGGTAAGCACTGTCCCAGACGATGGCCACCAAAAACAGCAGTCCCCTCCTCTGTCTCCACCAGCATTAGCTATCATTTGATTTCTCAACAAGCTTTTCTGTAGGATTAGGGACTTTTGGTTTGTTTTGGCCAGTTAATCTGCTTCAACCAGCAGAAGGGAAAATACAAGTGAGGCCACCTCTCCTGCAGACGGCCAGATGCCAGGTTAGCTTAGCTGTGCACTTGGTACTAAAGAAAATGCTTTGAACAGTTGATGAAAAGCCACAGACAACTAAAATTCTGCAAGGGAGCTGGATATTCTCACTTTTTTTCACCGGTGCAAAACAGGTTAAAAAGCCTTTAAAGGTCTCCAGAACAATCACTGGTGTTAGTTTACTCTGTCACAGTTTCTAATTTGCTCTGAAGTTTTTTTTTTTGAATAAGCACATATGACTAAAATCTAACACATCTCATTCAACCCTCAAAATAAGCCACAGTTACTCCAAAGTATTGCCTTTTATAAAGATTCTCATAAAAACAGAGGATTAAAATATACAAAATGTTATTTAAAAACTACATACAATTAAATTCCCTATTTAGTACTACCTTTGAAAGAAGACCAACAGATGTTAAGGCCTAGGCCCAGTAAAAAGTAGCAGAATAATCAAAAAGAATGCTGAAGTCATGTTAAGCCAGGTCATGCTTGCTACCAGGGAGAAGTCCATTGAAATGGAATTTAGTCACCAGAAGAAGACCTGAAAACAGGGTTTTCAACGTGTTTTCAACGTGTTGAAAGCAGCTTTTGACAGCAATCACCTCTTCTGGGGCTGCAGAGAAAACTCTTTATTTTGGTTTGTGTAGTTCATTTTAACAACCAGATCATTTATAGTGGATATGGAAATGTTTTCTCCTTCAATCAGTGTTTAAAAACCAGTATTAGTAACTGTCATCCTTGCACAGCTAAAGGACCTCACACATCAGAGAGAGTTTCTGATGTACTGAATGATGAATACTTTCCCTGCTTACAAGGGGAGCTGTGTTCAAAAGATGCCTTGTTAAACCTTTTTAATACAGGTAATTTAACTCCTTTTAATTCTTCGGGCAGAGCTGACTAAAAGAAGTGATTTTGAGGTTTGGGTTTTTTTCCAATTAATTAAGAATTTCTACTCAAACCAGAGGTTAAATAAATCTTAGTTCTAAGTTAACTACCTAATTAGAAATACATGGGGTTTCTTATGTACAGACTTAGAAAACTGAGATAGAGTAAATGTATTGAATCAGATAAACCATACCAGAAAACTAAGATAGAGTAAATGTATTGAATCAGATAAACCATATTAAAAAAAAAAAGTAAGCCTCTCATATTTGCACACAAAAGAACATATGTCACAAAAAAATACGCCTTTGGTTGGATACCAGCATTTTTTTCTAACGTCATAAGCCAGTAAAAATCCACCTTTTCTTTGGAAAATTACTAGAAAGTAAAAATTCAAAAGAGGACTAAAGTCAATATATATTAAGTTTCTTGCTTGTGTTCCTTGTACTTCTGTGTAAATAAACTGAGAAATTCACCTCACCTGGATTTTGATTATTTTGCTTATAGCAGAAGTGCCTTCAGAGCATATTTGATCAGTGTCAGGACTGAGCTTACTATGAAATGCACAATAATACTTGATTTATTGCTTCTCTATACCATCTTGAAATAGTCCACACCCGTGCTACTTCCCCTGCTCCCTGCAGCAAGTGTCCTGTGGGGATATTCCTGCCTCTGGTTTTAGAAATGTAGGTGACATCAGACACTCTGCAAGTGTCCAAGGGCTCCAGCTGCCAGGGATGCACATCACCTACGCTACCACCATCCCCTGATTTGGATGATCTGGTCTCCTACAGGCCCTCCAGCAGAGAACAATTCCAAGTTTCCACGCTCTCCCTCTGCTGTCATTCTGTGTAAGTATCATTAGCCCACAGAACTGCAAATCTTGGGCAAATCTAAAGCCATCACCAGTTTGGGTAAGGATGATAAGAGCTCTTCAAAGGAAAAAGATGACTAAATTCATCCCAAATCTCTCAGCCTCCAGTCTAAGTACGTGTCAAACACTGTTCTTCTTAAGACACAAATTAAAATTGCCTATATGACATCATACAGTGACACTTACTGCAATTGAAATCTCAGAGGAAAATGGGCAAATTTAATGTATTTTTTAAGTATCTTCAAGCAAGGAGGCAGAACTGTTAAACTTCTAAAATTAAACCACTAACCATCAAAACTGGAGGAGTCCTGTATTTGGAAGGCATGGCTGGCAGATGTGAATGACACATTTCAGAAAAATATTTGGAAGATTAAATCAAAATACACACACCAGAGCAGAATGCATTAGAAGAAACAGCCAGCATGAAGCACACATGCCAACATTATGTATGAGATGAAGTTGGGCTGAGCTCTTTATCACAAATAACTGAAGGAAAGGGACAAACATCATCCAGTTCTTCCCACAGTGGAATCCCAGCCTTGTAAAGAGAAGGTGCATCACCTGGGCAGGCACCTGGTCTAGAGAATTATCTGAATGCACATGTACAAACTAGCAAATGTTCAAGGGAAAAATCAACACAACAGAAAGGAAGAGACTTCAAAATACGTTGACAACCTCTAAAGGTGTCGGCTCTTTTTTGAAAACAGAACCAACCAGTTTATCTAAAAGGACAGAAGAATTTAAACTTAAGCCACAAATAAAAAGCCAAGAAATGGGTCCCCTTCAGGATTCAAATTTTACATGTGATACCAGTTGTTTTACTAGAAGAACAACCTAATGACCCGGACAGATAGAAAATGTCTTAAGTTGGGCAAGTTACATAAATAGCACGATCACAGTTAGGGTTCACCTCTAATAATGCAACTCTTTGGACTCTGCCATTGTGTTACTACACTAATTAGAGCTTTGTTTAAAATTTACAGCCTCTCTTCCTTCCAGAAAACATTTCAATTTACAAACACTGAAACAAACCAGCACCTAAGCAATAGAGAAATGAACAGGGAGACTCTGAAGCAAGTGCAACATCTCAAATCCAGTTTTAATGATTGCTAAGCTTTATGTTTATATTTGTGTAATCTACATTATGTACCAATGATCTCGAGATAAATAAAAGTACTCACTTGTACCTCCTAATACTATTTGGTATCTGATTGTTAACACCACTTGAGACAGAAAACTGTTCATTTCAGAGATTAGCTCTGCCTCAGGGTAAATATTAATATAAATTCTCATTTAATAATTTTATTTACTTTGAGAAATGTGAAAAGCTATTATTGAACTGCTTCTGTTTAACATTTGTATTGCAGCTTTACTATGCTCCTGCAGGGGAAAAAAGGTAAATTTTCAAAAGTATCACACACTTTATAGTACTCAAGAAATTCTTTTTCCTTGCTTGGATGCAGTTTAGGGAGGTGTCAAAGGGGGGAATGGTGTTTGGGGTTTTTTTAGAAAAATAATCAAATAAGTAACTTATATTTCCTAAGTGGGTGAGAAAAACTGTCACTGTGATTACATGAATTTCTGAACTGAACTTTTATTGGCTTCCTGGGTACTAAACATCAGAAACAAACAAAAATCCCAGCTGCCATTGCATTATCTGTACATATTTAGAGAAAAGAGGTTTAGAGCAGGCTGAGAAAGGTGTTATGGAATTACTGTCCTTGCAGGTTTTCAAGACCCACAAGGACAAAGCCCTGAGCAACCTGGGCTGAACTTAGTGCTGCCCAATCTTTGAGCCAAAAGCTGGACTGGGACTTCAGGAGGTCCCTTCCAGCCTGGGTCACCCCATCATCAGTGATACCATGACATACATAAAGCTCAACTTTACCCACTGTAGATTTCCACATGTAAAATCACACAAAATATCACCACCTGCTCACCACCCTAGAGTTGTGGTTCTAAGGTTAAATCCCGGTGGTAGGGTATGTTTACACTATTAACTATGCCAGCTTTGACAGTAAAGATAATAAGTCCTTTGCTGTTAAATGACCAGTGGACCAATTTAAATGCTATGTTTTAATTTGTATTTAATTTAGGCAACCTTAGAGAACAATGACCTAGTTCTGCAAGAATGAAATTCGATTAAAAACACTTCTCCATTCTACAACATGGTCAGTACATATATTGCCCTCTTTGGGCACTGGCTTTGTGCCTCTAGCAGCATTTTCATTTTAAGGTTGGAAACTAAAACCACAAAGCAGTACTGCAGCTTAGGTTAGAGGAAAAACCTGGAATAAGTAAAAAGCAGAGTGGAAAAAAAAAGGCAATGTAAGAAAAGGAAACAAAAAGGTTGTATAAAACCAGATTGTGTAAACTATATACATGTTTCTTCCATAGTATTTATGTTCCTGATACATGTTTACAGGTTGCTATCTATATTTCATGGAATAAAGCCAAGACCTCCATCCAAACCCTCCGGTTCCTTCAAAGTTCTTAATTTTAGAAAACATTAGCTTCACCGTACCAGAACAAATCAAAAACAATTTTCTCAGCTGACTCCACAAAGTAGATCACAAATCCATGGAAAGTATCAGAGGCTGAAGTTGGAAATCAAGCTCAGTCAGCCTTTCATATAAATTCTTTTATTGTGAACACAAGGTACCTTCTTTATTGAATGCATAATTAGAACTTCACATCCAGATCTGAGCTACAAATGTCCCACAGGTGAAAATCTTACTATATAGTTTGTTTGTTTGCATGTCTCAAAGGTAGATTTATCTCCAAGGAAAAAGCAGTTTGACAAGAAAAGGGCACTGTCTAAGAAGGAACAAGATTCTGCTAACCAGGAGAAGAAAACTTTCGAGATTCCACTTTTGGAAGGAGGATTTGACCGTCATGCATCTCACTCTCCCTGAAATAAATGCAGCCTTGTATTATAATACTTCTTCGTATTTCTTCTGCTTTGTAGCAAGATATTCACTTTGTAAGTAAAACTTTTATGGAAAAAGGATGATTCTGTTTCTAATTAATATTCAAATATCGACCATCCAAGCCAGGCGTGTCCTGTCCTTTGTGCCAACAGATGGTACCAGACTGATGAGTTTGAGCAAAGTAGCAGTAAATATTTAAAAAACCAAGAAGGTTAACACACACTAAACAAGTGAATCAAAACCACCCAGACAGACCTTAAAAAGTCAACACAGTGAATTCTGTGCAGAATCCAAAACAAGGATTCAGGCATGTAAACTCAACTGTGCTACTGATTTGTTTTCCTGTATTGGGCAAGATCAACATGCAAATATATTTTCAGAAACAACCATTAATTTCAGCTGCTTTCCTTCTCCATTACTAAACTGTTATGCATAGGAATGGTTCATTAAGTCAGGAAACCCAGGCAGATTAAAAGTGATAGTCAGGCTTATCTTTATTGCAACTTGCTCAGATGCTGACGTACACTCCACTGAAATCTCCCTCTGAAGTCGAGTGAATCCCTCTACAGACAAATACATCCTTCAGGAGAGCATGAGCAGCAAGGAACCACGGCAGATATTAGGATGTTGTTTTAAACCAGTTCTAAAAGAGTATACTACCCTCAAACCTTTCAGTGTATGCATTTCATTCTCCTGGTAAAAGCAAGCAGTTATGCTACTGAAAGATTTCTCACAGAGCTGCACTCATGATCAAGATATGGAAGTTCTAAAGCACAAGATCACAGGATCACAGAGTCAGACTGAAAGGGACCACAGTGGGTCATCTGGTCCCACCTCCCTGCTCATGCAGGGCCACCCCAGAGCACATGGCACAGGATTGTGTCCACGGGGTTCTGGAATATCTCCAGTGAGGGAGACTCCACAGCCTCTCTGGTGTCTGTTCAGTGCTCGGTCACTGCACAGCAAAGAAGTTCTTCCTCATGTCCAGGTGGAACTTCCTGGGCATCAGTTCCTGCCCGTTCCTCTTGTGCCATTGCTGGGCCCCCCCGAGCAGAGCCTGGTCCATCCTCTGCCCCCTCCCTGCAGACCCTACAGACCTGGGGGAGGTCCCCTCTCAGTGTCTGCTCTGGAGGATGAACAGCCCCAGCTCCCTCAGCCTTTCCTCATAAGAGAGGTACTCCAGTCCCTCAAACATCTTGTGAAGTTGTGTTTAATTTTCAAATATGGCAGCACATGACAAGCCACAAGGCTCTACAGAAAGAAAAAAAAGTCCAAGCAGCAGGGAAGTGCTCTGATTTGTGTCACTTAAAGCACACAGCAGCATTTTAAAAAATAAATGAGTACTTAAGAGCAAACCCTGCATCTCGAATATATACACACAAAATACAAATATATCCCCTGACGCCATTTTTTTATTAAGACCATGTGAGGCTTATCCCAACAAATATCCTATGACTGTCAATTTTAATTAATGAATACTTAATAATTGCTTAATCAGAGTCTTATTCCTCTGCCTCCACAAATATAGTTAACATAAGCAAATTCAGCAACAAGGTGCACTGGCATAAGGCACTTGAAAAAACAGATCTGGGGAAAAGAAAAGAAGTTAATAGTAGACAGGCAAACTAACAGAGAGGGACTGGTGCCCCATGTAAGGGGAAAGCATCTAAAAATATCAACCAGCAGCTCACTAGGACCACAATGTCTGTACTGAAAGCAAAACAGGCTGGCTCAGGGCTGGAAAGGCACATCTGGTTAACTCCAGAGGGCCTTATCTGAGAGGTTGTGATGGCAACACAAAACCAGTCGAAGGCTTGAAGAGCCCCACTACATGATCCTGTATTTTCTTCAGAGGACCTCTCTCCTCATCCACATTTAGATCACAGCTGGCTTTACTGCTATTAACAGGACACACATATGGTAGGCCCTACATCAACTAGAAAATTACTCTTATAGCAATGTAACACTGACAGATGCCTCAGTCAGAGAACAAATTTTTATAGCACAAAGACATATATAAACCAAAGGGGTTACAGATAATAAACAATTTATGAGGAATTTTCAAGAAATCTTGTGGTAAGACCCAAAATTGCTGACTCTGAACAGAGCGTGTATACAATCCACAAACTGAATAAGCTGGAATTCCTATATTTGTCTAAAAAAATAACTGTATCACATAAATCAAACTCATTCTATTCCTTCCAATTTTATATATATATATTAAACCCAAGCTTAATTGAAAGTCATTAACAGAATTAACTTTACTGCCACTGTTAAAATTACCCTGCCAAATGAGGTAATTGAGGTTTGGGGTTTTTTTTTGCTAGGTAATAGCAGCAATACTTTCCAATAAGGAAGTCTCCATGTCAGGCCATGAAACACTCTATGTATCCATTGTATTACAAGCTGTTTGCATTAATGTACTACAATTTGGAACTTTATCTCATCACTGTAGTTCCAGTGAACACCACTGCTCCACTGTATTCCTCTGGACATGGCACAGAAACATATTTCAAAAGGCTGAATTTCTGTAATCAAACTAATTTGGAACGGGAGAAAAATTTCCCAGTTGCAGCTTGCACTTCTCACCGTGTGCCAGCTCTTTCACTTTAATTGCGACTCCTTCCATTTGCTGCTGAACTGAAAAACATACATTGTACAGGGTGCAGAAAATTAGAACACAAATTCAATTTGAGAAAAAGGAACTTGGGAAAAAGAAAAGGCATGTCCTGACAATTAGTGAAGCAGGCATAATTGCTGGCGTGGGTTGATAAACTGAACTGAAACTGCTATTGACTAACCCAGTCTCTTTTTTCTCTTCCTGAGCTTTTAATAAACCATACCAAGTAGCTAAAGAGAACTCAGTATACATAATACAGCTGTATCTTAGTGCAGCATTTGACAAGGCACTGCAAAGAAAAATCAGTAGGATATTGGGGATATTGTGCCAGGATAAAAATACTGGAGCAAATAAACTAGGAACAGGGATGCTGGACATACTATTGGTGATTCATTAATCCAGAGTCAGGTACCAAACAGACCACTTCAAATTCTGAGGTTAGAAATAGACAATTACAAAGCATACAATAAAATCATACACCAGATGACCTTGAGAAAAGGGCACCACAGTGTAAGAAGGATATTAAGCTATTAGAGAGCGTCCAAAGGAGGGCTATGAGGATGGTGAAGGGTCTGGAGGGGAAGCTGTGTGAGGAGCAGCTGAGGGAAGTGGGGTTGTTCAGCCTTGAGGAGACTGAGGGGAGACCTTATTGCAGTTACACCTTCCTCGGGAGGGGAAGAGGAGGGGCAGGCACTGATCTCTGCTCTGTGAGGACCAGGGACAGGATACGAGGGAATGGCCTGAAGTTGTCTCAGGGGGGTTTAGGTTGGATATTAGAGAAAGGTTCTTCACCCAGAGGGTGACTGGGCACTGGAACAGGCTCCTCGGGGAACTGGTCCCAGCCCCAGGCCTGACAGAGCTCAAGAAGTGTTTGGACAATATTCTCAGGTACATGGTGGGATTCTTGGGGTGTCCTGTGCAGGGCCAGGAGTTGGACTTTGATGATGCTTCCAACTCAGGATATTCTATGATTTTACATGAGAAGAAGCCAAGTGGGGAGGAGACTGGGGTGTTTCATACATGCTGCAGCCACATTGATTTGATGCTTCTTTGTTGCTCCAGGGTCAGTTCTCAGGCCCAAAACCAACTAGTCCCAAATCAGCAAAACCAGGACAAGATGATCACCTCAGGTAGCGTTATGCCTGTTTCTTGAGTGACATTCCCTTTTCATCTTTGATCAACCCCATACCCATTTTCAGGATTTCCAAGCTGGCTTCAGCACTGGACACCACAGAGGACATACTAAAGATTGAAGCAGAAAACAAGTGCCTCTCTCTTCTGCCAGAGCAGACTGCAATTTTTGTCAAAGTGCTCTGGCAAAATTGGTACTCACTGAGAATTTGCAGATGGGCTGATCTAGCTGTAATGTCGTGACCATCTGAACAGAAAAAACTAGAACAGCCTGAGACTGCAGTGAATATGTTCTCAAATAGTTTATTTCTTGATTTTTCTGAAAAGGCTTGCAATTTAAATGCTTATCTGAAAAATAAGCAGGCCAAATTCAAGATTACCCAATAGTGCCTTAAAGATGCTCTTCCAAATAAGCTTTGGAGACACAGGAATGTTTCAGAGCCCATACCACCAGGTCACTCAGTTTTACTTTGCACCTGGGCAGACTGATTGGTATGCACTGCTAACCATTTAATGCAAACTAAGATGATGACATAAAATATACGTGTTTATCAAAATTCCCTCTAAGCCATTTTGTTCAGCACTAAGAAATTCCTTGTTCTACATCATCATCATTTTTCCACAGGCTACTCAAACAAACAGCCTCTTGTCCCTGCAAGACACACATGCTCATCCGCCATTATTCCCTGCACCACAACAGTTTTGTTCAGGACAGACCCAACTGCAGAGTCAAAAGATTTGTGATATAGCTGCGCTATTGACCTTCCTATGGGCAGGAGGCCATTCCTGCCATCTGGGGTGGGATCAAGTGATGGATCTGCAAGACACCAACTTAGAAAGACTAAGGCGAATGAAAGACAAGGAATAACAGCTTCTTCTGCTTCCCCCTTCATTCTTCCCACTAAAGGACAAACCTAAAACCAGGAGAACGAGGTGGTGCTGTGGGAGTCTGTCTGCCTTCCACCTAGGAGTACACTTCACCCCCATCCTGAGAGCGTTTGCTGTCAGGCAAAAGTGACTTCAGACACCAATTTCAGATGGAGAAGTGTGGTGGTTTGGGCTAGGCCTTCCTTGGTGACCAGTTTGTAGCCAAGGAAGGGTCCAGATTTACCCAGTATTCCCTATGATTTTTATGTAAGCCAGACTATAAGAAGAAAGGAGGAGAGGCCTTCGTTCTCTTTCCTTCCGGCGGCTTGGAGGTGCAGGTTCCCTGCTGTTGAGTGTACCATGTTGGGGAGCAAGGCCTGGTAAGGCCTTGTCCACCTTGGGAGGCGGAGGTTGCCGGCGATCGTCCCGGAGTGACTCTCGGTTGTCCCAAGGAGAGTGGTGGGATATTTCTTTGCTAACTCTTTAGTTACTAGATCTCGGGCTACTGACTGGGATATATATATATATTATTTTGGTTTTGTTCATTTTCCCTTCCTCCTTCCCTGTGAAATTGTATATATATTTCAATTGTATATAACTGTAATATAGGAGTAAATATATTTATATATATTGCTTTAGCTCTCTCTCTCATTTTGGGTTTTCTGAGGTTTTTTTTTCTCCCTCTTCTCCCTGAGGTTTGGGGGGGAAGGGGGGGGACTCTTGTGGTAAGGTTTGGAGACTTGGCAGGGAGCCAGCTTCAAACCATATCAAGAAGTTGCAGTTCACAAATTCTTCTGAAGAGTTATAAAATCTGCAAGTTCACCACGAATTTCAGATTCATCATCTTCATGTTTCTTCCTTCTACACTCGGATATAATTTGACAAAAACACCATACTGTCACTGCAAACTCTGCCAGCTGGAATCCTACAGTGCTACACGAGGAAGTTTACAAACACTGATTAGAAGAGGCAGACATAGCAGCGATAGGTCCAACAGGCATGGAATTAATCTACTTTTATTTCAGTGAATGAAATGGGGGGCAGGATCCCACAACACATTCTTTTCCTCTGATTTTTATTTTACTTTTAGTCCTGCTGTTCATATTGTGGCTAGACAGGTCCCTCTAACCACCAGTTCATTAGTAAGATGTAGCAGGAACGTTTTCTACATCTCAGTTGGAGTCATCCTACAGGAGAGGGATTTGTTTTATCCAGCACATGTGCCTTATTTGGACTTCTTAGGCAGACTATTGAATGGATTCCACATTGCTACCAATGTTAAATTGTACAATAACAGATACTTGTAAAAACAGAAACAGCTCCCTGAAAGAGGTGACACATTACGTAAAGATCCCACCAAGGCCACCACAGGGAAAGAATGAAGCTTCTAGAGAACACATAAATGTCTGACCAATTCCTTCAGAATAAGCAGATGTCTTAGATAACAGCACACTTTGAGGAATGATTCCTTCAGCAGGTGCCAGGTGCAGGAGCCTGAGGCTTGCTCCTGCTCTGGCACCTCAGTTGTGCCAAAAGAGCTGTGTGTGGGGCTGTATTAGGGAACTGGATGAGGAAACTAGCTCCCAAAATAAACACACATTTGCTCCTTTTCTCTCTTTGTCAATTCATTAATAAACCTGGATGGCTTCTCAGAGCCATTTACCACATGGCCTCACAAAATGACTTTCCTTGGAGCGTGCAAGTGGACACAAAACAGTGCAGGTGGAAGGACCGGCTGTCAGTGGTGAGGACAGAGCAAGTGCTTCTCAATCTTGCATCACTACTGAAACCAGTAGATTGTTAAACTGCACCCCAGAGCACAGGTGACAATATAAAACTTCTCAAATTTAAAAACTAAGTTTAAACAAGCATTGGTTTGGTTGTTGCATGAATGAGTACGGGCACAATGTTACTGCCATTAACTACAGTGAGAACAGAAACAACTGCCCCCAAAATAAAGCTACAAGCAGTATTTATCCACAAAAGGAATGAGCTGTGACACAGGTTGTAGCTTGTGATGGTCCACAAACAGAAACAACAAACAACTACTGTGCTGCAGGAAATACTGTCCCTGCTGGCCTCAGTTTTAATTGTTTTTTAAACTTGTTTTTTTCATCTTTAGCTACTCAGAATGTCTGATGGTTTCCACACATAATGTGGTGCCCAGTCCTGTGAGACAGGAGCTGTATCCTGCCAAAAAAGTGAAAATAACCACAGTGAAGAGTTAGGTGGATGGGAAAAAGAGTTTTCCATCAGCCTAACCTTGCTCAGTAGTACTCATCACCCAAAGCAAATACCACAAACAGATTTATAAAAAATATGTATATTTAAATTGATTACATTTAGGCCCAACTTTACTAAATACATGACTAGAAGCTCTGGTGTGTAATTCTTCAAAAACAGTATCAAATTTTGAGAATTTAGCCAACATTTTTTTTTCTGTTATAACTTCTTTTTGCTTAGAGAAGATGGGGACAGAATTACCATGTATAGCAGATATGATGAAACATGGTAAAATTCAGGAAGATATCAAGTAATTTAGTGTTAACAATAAAACAGAGAACTATTAAGGGGAGTATGAAAGATAACACATTTGGCTTTATTGGCTGTCAATCTGGCAAGAGAAAAAATGTTGCTGTATTCTGATACCGTGGGACAGACCAGAACTTCACTTCCTTGGCAGTTTCCAGTTATATGACCTAATGAATGCTGTTCTTGAAGACTGTCATGGATTGCTCCTTCAACTCATTAATGTCATTGATAGCTGTGTCATCCTTGCTTGACGTTTACACACACATCCCATGACTGGACCCCTCAGTGGGGAGAACTGGAACAGTTGTGATCAGACTGGAAAGGTTCTTCAGGTCAGGAAAACCACTTACTGCTGTTTTTGGGAACCACTGCATCCACAGATCAGAAAGCAGCTCTCTCCAGCTTTTGCTTTGCCACAGGGGAGAGACTTTCCATTTTCCAGTGTGTGCCCCAGCACCCCCTTGATCCCACACATCCAGCTGGCAAGAGGTGCTCCACATTCCCAAGACAGCCAAGTTAAATCACCATGGAAGGATTTCTACTCAGCTCAAACTAGTCCATATGCTCAAAATTTACAAAGGATGACAGAGGGTGAAGTGAGGTTTGTTTTGTTTTCAAATGAACCACCTAAGAGGTTTTGGTATCACAGTTCTCTCACCTGTTCTATGGATAACTGTTCCAGATGTTAAGGGAACTGGAGCTCAGAGGTGTCACGGATGAATTAGTACCAAAAAATTCGAGTTCTCAACAAAGGCTTGAAAACATTTCAGGTATTCAGCCCAGTAATATTTTTTTAGCTACAGCACAACATAATGAACTAGTCTGGCTTCTGCTGGGGCTCATATTATCTATCAACACAGACCTCCTTGGCATGTTTCAACCATTATGCTCATCATTTTTTCTCCTCTGTATATATTACTATGGAGCTGCACACTCTATCACATATAGTAATTTCAGAAGAATGGACATTTTATGTTCCAGGACTAATGTCCAGCTCCCCAAATTAATTTGCTTCACCAACTCCAGCCTGTTTTCCATACAACACAAGCAACTGAAGTGGAACTTCCACTTGCATCTTTTCAGCCTAAAGAGGCTAAAAATACCTGCCTGGTGTGTGTTCAGTCAGCCATGGATAATGCTGTATCCCTTATCTAAAATGACTAAATATGCTTTTCAAGGAAGGGTGACCATAATTTTTTTGAATACAAATAGAAAAAGTGAAAAGTAAAAAGCAACACTTGACTTAAAGGGAGATTTTAGAGAACTATCAGTAGCTTTGTCTGTCCCATATTTTTCTCAGGTGTACCTTTGCACAATCTTTATGTATGTCATTAAAGACACATTTTATTATTTTAAATTATGCTTTTATTTTTAATACATTTTAGTACATTTCAATATGAAACTAACTTTCACTTGAAGCTTTTTTCCCCCCAGAAATCTGATCCCTATTGTCTCTGTTCTCTCTCCTTGTTTGTTAATAGAAAAAAAAATTATTCTCCCAACTGGAGAATATCTCATCTGGAGCAGAAATAAGACATAACTACTTCAAGAATTAAAAAAAAAAAAAAATAAAAAAAATTAAGACTTAAATATAGAAAATAAGGCCATCCCTAATATAAAAATGCCTCAAGCAAGTAAACACTTGCTACTGAGTCTCTGAGTACATTATATTCTCCACACAAACAGTGCAAATCCACCTTTAGGCAAGGTTTTCCAGTCTTTTAATAAGATTTGCAATTTCTTGACAACTCATTTTTTTCCCCCCAAAGGCAGCGGGTGAATCAGGGTAAAGCATTTTTGCTTGCTCTGAAATCGAATATTTGCACATACTTGTAGACACCAAATGGAATACTCCTTAATCTTTTCACTTTGCTGTGTTGTGGTAGACAAAAAGACTACATTTATGTCAAAAAAAAGCACTACTGTTTGTTCACTACATGTCACTACACACTCTCCAGTGTAACTATGTCAAGCAGCACCATACGCATCTGTACAGCTCAAATTTTCACAATGTACTATGAAAAAGTTAGCAAATGATCATAATCATCAACCACTGTAAGCATTTATCATCACCTTTTTAAAAAGTCCAAAATGCCAACTGGTCAACTGGCCCCATACACACACTGCAAAATAACTTTTAATGCATCTTAAGATGCTTTTTGCAGCTCTTCAACTGTACTATACAATCAGCATTTCTGTATTTTCATGACTGCATTTTTTGTATTTTCGTGACAAAGGCTTATTTAACAAGTTGCCACCCACTACTAAGTGACTTGAAAGAACAGTTATGAATCCTACAGTCACACACTCAGACTTGACCTTGGATGAGGATGGTTCAATCAGTCTGGCTCTCTGTTTATTAGAGACTCTGCTCAGTCATTCAGAGTCCACAGCACATCTGCAGTCCCAGCTGCACGTCTTTTAGGCAGGTTGAAATTACTCTAATTTTTCAAACTGATTATTTTGCATTAGTAGCTGAAAAGATTCCATTAAAAGTTTGAAGAGAAATTTGAGGCCTCTTTTAGTTTAGAGTTCTGCACAAACATAAACTCCTACTATTACATAAAAGTGAGACCTCAGAAGCCTCAGTCTCATCCATCTTCCAGCAATATTAAGGGCTGAAAGCGACACCCCCCCCCTTTCTTTTTTTTTTAATTGTCTTTTGAGGAATAATCTACTTTCTTGTCCTCAGTCCTATCCCACTTGCCTTGGCTTCCAGCTTCCCGTGCAGGTGGAAAGTCCATCTCCTCCAGTCTTCTCAGAGAAGTTCAAAGTTCTCACCTGAGCTCACAGACAGCCAGAGCCATCCTTCCTTCCTTCATAGGTGGGTTAATCTGGACAAACACTTCTGGAAAGCTCTGGTAAAGCCTTTCCCCAGAAATCCAGACTGCCAGGTGGGGAACCACTTTGTTAGGACCTTCTGGATTACAAGTCCTTTTTGGGACTTCACCTTGAGCAAGGTATTCACTGGTATTCATTTTGTAGCTACAAGTACTGACATCCACATAATAAGCAAATACTGTTTATACAGCTATGAACAAACCTTCCCAGAGGGGTCCTGATTTTTTTTCTTAATGTTTTTGTTTGGGTTTGTTGGGGGTTTTTTGGTGTTTGGTTTTTTTTTTTAATTCATCCACCCCTTATTTACCTTTCCTAAAAGAACAAAAACAAAGGTAAGGAAAAAAAACATGCTTCTGCAAGCCTCATTTGAAGTTTGATTTTAGAGCAATACTTCCTGTTTCAGATATGTAATTTAGGACAATCTTTGGCTATTACAAAGAGAAAATACATTCTTTTATCTTTGTATTTACTTTTTGTTTAAGGTTAGGCTTTTTCAGCCTTTGATCTGTAACAAAAATAAGGGCTACCCAGTAGGAGCATTTCTTATTGTTACTCTGAAAAGACTTTTGATTGATTCATCCTTCTTCTGACTCATGTTATTAACACAATAGGAGCTGGGTTTGAAAAACAGAAAAAGCAATCATTTTGTTGAAGAGATACACTTTATCTTTCTGCAAAATACTTAATCCATTTTACTACTCTGTTCAACAAAATAAATTTAAAAAAAATCTTAAAACTTTTTTGCAAAGGCAGCAGATAATTAACAAAGATCTACTGATACTGGTTTTGCTCTCAGCATATGAAAGTAAATTGTAATCTCTTGGCTGGATAGTGCAGTTCAAGACTATCCGTAAATATCAAAGAAATTATAGTCTGAGCTGACCTAAGTCGTTTTCCCATGTTTTATTTTACAATTAAGAAAGAGATAAAAATGTAGACTTAAGGTTTTCTTTGGAGAAGATAATTACTGAGAACTAGCCTAAGACTGAGAATCATCTGCCCTTATTAATACCCAGACAACTATTTCCATTTAGCAGATTAAAAAAATATTTTAAATAAAATAAAATAATTTAACAGATTTCAAAAGGCCATTTTATCCTGTATTGTAGAAACTGTTTATGGTGTTGTTCTACAGTTCAGAACAGGTAATTTCACTCTTCAGACCCAAATAGTTGGGGGTATTTGTCCATGCTTTTAGCTCCATCTTCAAGGTAATCAGATATAAAAGGAAGTCAAGATTTAAATACTCAAAACAGAGACATGATTTTCTCAAATTCTGAGTGTTAGGGCAGACAAAAGAAAAAAAAAAGATCAACAAAACATATTCATGTTCCATTACCATTATCAGTAAGAACAGGAAGTACAGAACTCTCCAGATCTCACTGTTACCAAGACATAAAAGCAGAGATCAACATTCTCTGGTTTGCAGACAGGGGTATAAACTAGTCCAGGGGCAAACAAATGTCCAGTGCCCAAGTAAAACTGTCTCAGACTTTCTCCTGCCTCTTCCTTATACTTTCAAAACTCTTTCTTGGAAGCTCATGGAGGCCCCACGAACATACAGACTGACACACTCATTCCCAAGAGCTGATATTATGATGGGTGCAGTACATGAATCTTAAATTCATCCACCTACCAAAATTTTCCTGATGGTCAGAATGAAAAGTATCTCTGCAGAACACAAATCAGCCTGTCCTTGTGTATTCTCTGTGGTTTGAGAAGGACTGTAACCCTCTGTTTTCCAGTACTGTTCCCTTTTTACTCACTGCCACATCCTATCTATCTAGAAGGTGAGGCAGGAAAGGTAACCTAAAATCATATTTAAAATTAACAAATAAGAGGTGACTCTAAGGAAGAAACCACATATTATAAAAGTAATGTTGAACGGCATGGTGAAAACATACATTTTTTATTTTATATCATAAAAACTAGGACAACTCTTAGTCAAGTAGAAGAAACATTTTTTTGGTGTTTTAAAAGAATTTATCTGACTAACAGTGGAAACTCCCCAAGTTAATGTACACCCTACTGCTCTTCCTCTCTTAAATGCTGGATAATCCTGAACCACTTCCTGATACCAGAAGCTGCTCAGGTTATTACTGTTTAATAACTAATGACTAGCTTAAAAATTATTCTAAACCATGTTCAGAACTTTTTTAAGAGATAGTAAAACCATGCAAGTAAAAACTACTTAAATTCTTGACAAGGCAGAATTCAAAGCAGAGGTGAGGACAGTTCATCTTCTGGCAGGCTCAGGTATACATTTCCTCTATGACCTATTAGTTAATCTAGATTCTCCAATTACTTAAAGGTACTTCAACCTGAAATGGTGTAAAGGGTTCTAACATTTCCCATTCAGACTATTACTTTCATTATTACAGCTGCTCTAATATATAACTCTTGTTTTGCTGTGTTTGCCATATAGACAGCGTTTAGTATAAACTCCACAGAGGAAGTCTTTCCACATATCTCCTTTTAAAATACTTTAGCTTTTAGTGTAATGGAAGTCTGACAAAACCAACTGGTTAAAAAGAAAAAAGACATTAAGGAATTCTCTGCTGTGCAAATTGCTGGCTATTGCTAATAAATAATAATGTCACAGATTTCCACCAAAGAATGAGCCATTTACACACGACTGATGCTTTTGCAGAAGTCTGCAAACAGCAGATGAAACCATGTCTGGTTTTCTATTTGGATGCTGCTGTCCAAATACAGATTCCTGAACTGTTGTGTCAGGATTTCAGCCCATCGGGCCTCACAAGCACATAGACACACATCCTGCCTTGCAAACTCAATACTGGTGAGCTCAGAAGGAAGCCTCACTTACCCTTTATTGGTTCAGAATACCAAAATAAAAAAAAGAGAATGGGCAATAAGCATGC
Organism: Chiroxiphia lanceolata; assembly: GCF_009829145.1. Taxonomy (NCBI): domain Eukaryota; kingdom Metazoa; phylum Chordata; class Aves; order Passeriformes; family Pipridae; genus Chiroxiphia; species Chiroxiphia lanceolata. Next base: position 5,704,730 of record NC_045638.1, on the reverse strand, counting down.
CACACTTGCCCCCATCCTCAAGAATAGCATCAGGTACCATTTTATCTACATATTAAAAAAAAAAAATAAAAGAGAAAGACTCAGGTTTGTAATTCCTTTCCTTGTGTCAAGAAAACATAAAAAAAAAAAGGGGAAAGTGTCACTTGGTGGCACCTTGCTACATCTGATCTTCTAGCAAAACAAGGGTTTACATAACTTTCCAGCATGCACAACTTCATTAACGGTTGCCTGCATAGGATTTTCAAGTGCAGCCTTTAGTAGCAGGTTGGTTGTGCCTCAAGTGAATTTCTTTTCCACCCACCCCAGAAACTTCTTCTAATGCTATACTCTGAGGAATATTACTGCCTCCTAAACACAACCCAGCTACAACATCAATAGGATTTTTTAAACTCCAGTAGTATTTTATACTATCACAGTCAAGGAGCTAAAGACACTTTACAGGAACCCATTTGCCAAGTCACATGGGTCAGCCACGCAGAGGCTCATATGTCACAGAAAGGTTGAGTTACATAGAAGTAGAGAGAACCTTGGACAGAGAATTAAAATGGAGACAACAGTTGGAGACCGGAGATTTCTGGAACAAGTATTACTCTGTGCTCTTCTGCTACACAGAAATAGAATGGGGAAGTACAATTTCAGAATCACTCTGTTAGGAAAGAAGGGACACTTGTCCTGTAGATCACGACAACCTTTCAAGCCTGGGGCTCCACATACACAGATTTTTCCACAATACTCAGATTGCAAATATACATCACCCTTCACCATGTACTAATTTTCAAGAGGCTTGGTTACACTATAACTGGGGGGTGACACCGAGGTGTGACATTGGCTTGCTGCAGGCCTGGTCTCACGTGCATCGTTTATCAGAGTACACCATCGCTCCTGTCTCGTCAAGTGAGTTACACCATCGTTTGTTAAGCACATACCAAGATAACCAATGTCACAACACACCGTGTTCTGGCAGTGAGGTTCTTAGAGAGCTTCCTACGGACACACGCCCTCAAGGAACAAAGACCTCCGGATGGTGAAGGCCCCAAATTAAGCCCTTTAGGATACAGACCCTTCACAGGAGCCAACAGTGCGACCTGCAAAGGCTCACTCAGTGTTTTCCCACCACCAGCCAGGTCCAAGCAAGCACCTCCGAAGGCAGCACATGACAGCCGTGAAGGCCGAGATCCAATTACACCCTCCAGCCCTGGGCCAGTTCCTCTGGCACAGCCAAGTCCTTACACTCCACTACAGCCTCCCAAGACCCTCAGAAACCCAGGGGTGCCGTCCCACCCCGCCTCCAAGGAGTAACGGGGCTGATCTCTGTGCCAGCACAAGGACACCGGTGCCCCCAGACCTCGGCGCGGGACACCGTGACCACCGTCCCTGAAGGGGCAGGAGCCCGGGCTGGATGCGCCTGCGGTGCCGCCTCTGCCCCACCGTGAGCCGAGCAAACCCACCAGCACCACCGCCTCCCCCGCTAATCCCGCTCGCCGTGGCACGGCACGGAGCAGGAGCTGCGTTAACGGGAGCGCGGCCGCAGCGGCCGCGGGGTGCGCGGAGCCCCGGGACGGTCCCCGCCGCCCGCTCCGCCCGGCACCGCGGCGGGCGGGGAGGGCACCGCTCCGCCGTGCCCTGACCTTATCCCGACTTGGCAGGGGCCGCCCGGGCGCCGGAGTGCGGCGGGCAGAGCTGCCATCACACCGCCCGCCCGGCTCCGCGCAGGGGAACAGCGGCAGCGCCGCAGGAGGAAGAGAAGGAGGAGGAGGAGGAGGAGAAGGAGGAGGGGGGCAGGCCCGCGCCCGCTCACCTGCAGGGGGAAGGTGGCCGCCTTGTTGCCCACGTAGCCGCGCACGACGTGGCTCTGGATGGAGAGCACCCGGCACTCGGGCTCCATGGCTGCGCCGCCCGCCCTCCCGCCCGCGCCGGGCCGAGCTGGCGGCGGCGGCGCCGGCAGCAGGAGCAGGAGCGGGGGGCGGAGCGCGGGCGGCGTGACGCGCTCGCCCTCCCTGCCCGCCTGTCACACACACACGCGCTCCCCCCGCGGCAGGGAGGGAAGGGGCGGGGGCACCGCACGGCTCCCCCCGCGGTGGTCGCTGCCCGGCGCTGGGTGCGGTGCGGAGGGGGCGCCCGGCGCCCACCGCAGATCCGCCCCCCGCGCTCTCGCCGCGGGTCCCGCCGCCGCCTCCCCCGCGGCGTCACCGGTCACGCGCCCCAGCGGCCGCCCCGCCCGGCGGTGGCACCGGCGACACCGGGCACCGAGCGCGGACACGGCCCCGGACACCGCCCGGGCACGGCGGGGGCAGCGGGAAGGGGTGAGCGCCTCGCCCCGGCGCTTGGGGAGTCACCGGGATGGGTCGGGTTGGAAAGGGACCACGGCGGGTCGTCTGTCCCAACCTCCCTGCTCGTGGAGGGCCATCCCAGAGCACGCGGCAGCGGGTTGTGTCCAGACGGTTCTGGAATGTCTCCAGTGAGGGAGACTCTCCACCCTCTCTGGGCATTCTGTTCCACTGCACAGGGAAGAAGTTCTTCGTGTTCGGGTGGAACTTCCAGGGCATCAGTTTCTGCCCGTTGCCTCTTGTCCTATTGCTTGGAACGACCAAGCAGGGCCTGGTCTGTCCTCTGACACTCACCCTTTGGATATTGTAGCATTAATTAGTGGACACATTAATGAAGTCCCCTCTCAGTCATCTCTTCTCCAGGCTAAACAGGCCCAGCTCCCTCAGCCTTTATTCATAAGAAAGATGCTCCAGTCCCCCAGTCCTCCTCTTAGCCCTCCACTGGACCCTCTCCAGGAGCTCCGTGTCTCTGTTGTCCTGAGGAGACCAGAACTGGACTTGGTAAATGAGCTTTTTCCACCTGGAAGGAAGTTGCAGTGAGGTGGGGGTCAGAGTCTTCTGCTCATGCCCACAGTGAGAGGACCAGAGGAAATGACCTTAAGCTGAGATAGTGGAGGTTCAGATTAGATAGAAAAAAAAAGTTCACTATCAGGGTAGTCAGACATTGGAATAGGCTGCCCAGGGAGGTGGTGGAGTCACCATTCATGGAGGTGTTTAAGCCCAAGCTGTGGGTGCCCTGAGAGAGCACCACCCTCGCAGTCGAGTTCTGAAGTGAGTGCAATTGTGTGTTATTGACCCAAAAAAAAAAAAACCCTTCGGAGGGCTGCCAAAGAGTAAAAGAAGATGTATGTGTTGGCTGGCAAGTGCTACAATATATCAAGACTCTGCTGAGACAGGACTTGATGGCGTGTTTGGGAGTTTCATCTTCCTCTGACCATTTGTCATTATTGACCGTCACAGATCACAATAAGAAATGACGCCTGATGCCTCTTGTTCTTCTTTGTGGATAGTTTTGAATTGACTCTTGAAATAGCGTGATTATTTCTCAGCAAGGTGAAAGAGTATTTTCCTCATCATAAGTAATCTGTTGGAAAATGAGGGAACATGCTGTCCTCTTTTCAGTCATCACTCCAGTTAAAAAACTTCGGGCTTATTCTAGTCTGGCCTAACTACTAACAGTTGCTTCACCACCTATAAATTTATGCGTTTCTTGAATTGCAGAAATCAGTGCATCTCCATGGTGTACAGGGCCAGAACAATGAGGAATCTGCATCATGTTATACTCCTGCTCCTCTAGCTTAGAGGGCAATTGCTGGAATACAGATCTTGTCCTTTTTTTTCCTGTGTTTCCTCCCTTCCTCACTATTAGGGCTTCATGCTCCACTTTGACCTTGTAAGCCTATGATACACACATACTGGCTTAGGTTCCTTTTGGGAATAACTCAAGATCAGTCTTGTGGGTTCCACAGTGTGAGACTGGGCCTCAGTTAAGGCAGTTGTGTAGTGGCATTAATGGTTTGTCTCTGTAGTGCCTATACCAATTGTATTTTCCCCAGACTGCTTGTACACCTGAACAAGGAAACTGCAGCATGGGTATCAATTACAGGATTGTTTAGGTTGGAAAAGACCTTTGAGGTCATTAAGTCTAACTTATTAAACCAGCACTGCAAAATCCACCACTAAGCCATGTCCCTAAGTGCTACGTCTACATGTCTTTTAAATACTTCCAGGGGCGGTGACTCCACCACTTCTGTTCCAGTGCTTGACAACCCTTTTGGTGAAGAAATTTTTCCAGATGTCCAATCTAAACCTCCCTTGGCACAACTTGAGGCCATTTCCTGTTATCCTATCCCTGTTCTCCTGGGATAAAGTTCTGTTGCTTGCTCCCACACCACATGCTGTTTCTCCAAGCAAGTGGAAAAATCCACTCTATGCAAGATTGCTACTTTCTTTCTGATGTTCTGAAAGGTCCAACAAAGGCAAGTACTCCTAGAAAACTTTATGCTTTTCCCAGAGGAACATCTGAAGCCTCCCTTTGTACTCTAAGCTGTAAAAATTGAAGTATTTTTAATGAATTGAGGAGTAGAACCTGCACACACAAAAGTAAGCAAGGGGGTGACTCAGCAGTATCAAGTGCCATTGTTTTTCCAACTATGGGGGAATCTGTACATCCATATACTAAAAAAGTTGCCACAAGCAAAGCAAAGGCTACAAAACAATTTGCCTTCCCTTCCAGAAAGCAGCTCATCTGAAAGTGTGCACAGTTTCTGAGCAGTGGGTTTTTTAAAGACAGAATTCTCCCTATTTATTCTTTAAGAAATCAGGCCTCTTCCTCATAATAAAAGACTCTGTGTCCCAGGAAAAAGTGAAGCTTCGATTCCATAGTGATCATGCATCCTGCTATTCTATCGTTCTCAAAAAAATAACTCCCAGGTACTCCTCCAAATCTGGGGATTACTAAGACTATTCGAGGAGCAAATAACCATTCAGTGGGTGACAGAAAGCTTCATTGGGAAAAAAGAAAAAGTCAGAGCAGGTTAGATCAAGTGCAGGCAATAGAGAAGCTGTCCTGGGCTTCCTATTACAGCTGCTGCAGCAGCACTGTGATGATATCTTTCGAGCTCCTGCCCTGTCAGTGGACTGTGCATGGAGTTTTATGGTGGTTTTTTTTAAGGTAACCTGACCACTCAAATCAGATCTCCTTGGTCAGAGCAGACTATTTGCTGGAAATGTTGAATTTTGAGTAGAAGATCATCATCATTTGGTCGAGAGGATAGTTAAAAAGACCACAGTTTGTCAACAACTGGCAACGTTTCTTCCACAAATGTTCCTTGTTCCTCCTGTGCCCTCCTTCTGTAACTCGCCGAAATCCTGCTCACATCTCCCCCACTGCTGTGCTCAGCCTGTCAGTACCCACAGAGCAAATCACCCCACGGCAGACCTGAGGCAGTAATGCACATGACAGGCATCCAGCCTGCAGTTCTGGGAGATACACATCTTCACCTGCCTTCTTTGCTTCTGGGCAGACAGGACAAACATCCTTATGGGGCCATTTGTTGCACAGGCTGCTGCCTTCCTGTGTCTGTGTTGTTGCCCTTTGGAATTCCAGCTCACCACGCATGAAGAAATTGTGAGATTATGGTGAATAACAAGCTTAACATGGATCAACAATGTCACAATATTGCAATAAAGGTAATCACCTTTTGGACTGCATAAACAACACTATAGTCTGCCAGACATATGAACTCGTCCTTGCAGCGTACTGAGCACTGGTTGGGTCTCTGGTGAAGTACTGCCAAGTTTTTGGAATGACATTTTATTCAAAATGAAAAAATGGCACAATGGGAGAGGCCATAAGAAGGATCCAAGGCTCAGGACACACAACATAGGAGGAAATGTTTTCTTTGTATTAATGAAAACTCAACTCTATTAGCAGCCTACAAATACATATAACACAGGGCTATGAGGGAGCAGAAGGGAACAAACCAATGTCCATGATGGAGGGCTTGCTGCCATTTTGCAAAGGATTATGAAACACGCAGGAGGAGATTGCTTGGGAAGATTGATGAGGTTTTATCTTCAGTTTGTTTGTTTTTTCATAGCAATTGGAAAAAATATTTTATGAATATTGATAGGTGTATTTAAATTTGTCTTGGAATGGGGAACAGACTTGAACTACCAAGGTCTCCTGAAGCCCAGATTTTCTATTTCAGCACAATAGAAAAGATGTGGAGCTGCCAAGAATATGACACACTGAGCTTGATAAAGGATGCACAGAGAGAAGGTCTTAAATCAGATTTTGTATGTTGCATATGGATTCTCTAAATCATTGTAGACATTGACAGAAAATAAAAGGTGACAGTTATGTAAAAGTAGAATCAGTACCCTCTCCTCGAAAAGTCTTCAAGGCAGCAGAATCGGACCAGCAGAGAGTAATAACTAGAATCATAGAATTGCTTAGGCTGGAAAAGACCTTCAAGATGGCTGAGCCCAGCTATTAACCCAGCACTGCCAAGTCCACCACTAAACCATGTCCCTAAGCACCACATCATATTTCTTAGATACCTCCAGGGATGGTGACAGCCACAAGCAGCCTGTTCCAGTGCTTGACAACCTTTTCAGTGAAGAAATTTCTCCTATATCCCATCTGAACCTCCCCTGTCACAAATTGAGGCCGTTTCCTCTTGTCCTGTTGCTTGTTACTTGGGAGAAGAGACTGACTCCCCACCTGGCCACAACCTCCTTTCAGGTAGTTGCAGAGGTCAGTGAGGTCTCCCCTGAGACTCTTTTTCTCCAGGCTAAACGCCCCCAGCTCCCTCAGCTGCTCCTCACCAGACTCGTGCTCCAGCCCCTTCCCCAGCGCCACTGAAGAGTACACTGAAGAGGACATGGTTCAAGCCATGACCAGCCAGTTTTTCCAGAAGAATTCTATGGGAAGTGGTGTCAAAGCCTTTGCTAACATCTAGACAACATCCAATTGTGCATTCCTCAATCAGAAGACCATCTGTATTTTAAGATACTGATTTTTGCTTGTCAGTTCAATGTTTGCTAAGACAGATTGTAAAGCACCAATTTATGATTGTGATAGTAACCATAAGCTGTTAGCAACATTTGATGTAGGAGGGGACCGTTGTCCTTGTTTTGTGCCAAATTTTCACTTGGCCTGTATTAAAATGATTAACTTTGTCAGGAATTGTCAAAATTAAGGGATGATCACAAGATCAAGTGGGCTATCTATTCACTTATACCTCTGACTCGAACCTGTTCTCTTTCACTTATTTGACAAATCTCCATATATTTTGAGCATTTTTACCTCCAAATATCAGGCCCAGTCTTGCAATCCTCATGTCCATTTTTGGAAGTGCTTCTGGGATGGCATCCACGGGGCTGGGTGTCAAGCTGAGAGACAGGCCAGTGATCACAAAGTTCTGTTTAAAATGCCATATTGCTGTCATGAGTTGCTGCAGCTGAACAGCACTGTATAGCGTGGCATTCTCGATCCTCATCGCCTAAAATACATCCTCAACCTAAAATATGCCTTTTCATAAAAAACATGCAAGACCACTCTGCTGTGAAATTCTAAGCTAAAGCACTCCTTACACTGGTGCAATTCCCAGTAACTACACACAAATATTTTAGCTGGTACTGATGTCTGGTGCACGTTTAGGTTCCAGTGTCCATTTAACAGAATTATTTAAGTTAAAGAAAGCCAGGAGGCCTCCTTTGCTTGGCTAAGGGAGCTGAAGTGCTTCAGATCAGCTTGCAGTTTTGTCCTGAATGCTGGTGTTTGCACCCCCAGGATCCAGTTCTATTGCACTTAGTATCCACTACGTAATATTGGAGAAAAGCAATTCATTAGTTTAGTAGTTTAATGCCATTTAACCCTGTTTGTCCTTGAATAACCATTCACCAGCATTAAAAGGGTATCAGGGTAAGTGCAAATATCTCTTTGCCAACCAGTTTATTTCCAGCAGCAGACCAGAGGGGATAGGAGATGCAAACAAAGACATAGGAGATGCAGTTACAGGGCAATACAGTACAACATATGTCATGATAACAGCTTTAGAAAAATTAATATAAATGTTTTTGTTTTGTTTTGTTTTTAAGGCATCTTTGGGAAAAGTGTGAAGAAATTGGTGATATTTCCCTGTTTTTAATAATTCGATTTCATGGACACTTCATACCTGGTTTTTGATATTTAACCTTGAAAATTGTTTGACTTAGATTTTGGGTCAGAAACGCCACACACTGCATATTTGCTTTATAAAACATGATAACAGCTGGAAAAGAGCAAGGCCCTTCCTGGCAGTGGGAATAAACCTCTCAGCCATGAACTGCATCTCTCAGCAGTTTGTCCTGTGCGTGTCTTGCATCACATGCCGTCGTCTTGCAGTCATGAGTCACTTGCTTCAGCTCCCACTGCTCAGGGATAACGGCTTGGCAAAACTACATAGCTTATTCCTTCATTCCCTAGGGAAATGTGCACACAAAGCAGTGGGAAGCCAGGCCACTGCTGTGCTGGAAACAGAACAGATTTGCATTTGAGTTCAAGCTGCAGGGTGTACATGCTAAGACTAATACCACGTCTTTTTTCTAGTCCTGTTACCTGGGTAATGGTAATTTCATTTTGTTCTTTTCCTTCAGTGGCTACAAAAAGATTTTCTACTTTAAATTAAGCTTTGAATTGAAAACCTGAATGAAATACACTAAGTTCAGAAATGAGCTACTTAATTTTTCCAGTTATTCTAACTTCCCTAATAAGCAAAATAGCAGTAATAATAGAGGACAGATTTCAGGAGTCTGAGAGGGGCTAGTTCTGTCCCAGGGTGGAAATTCCTTTCTAATTTGCTCTTGCTTTTCTTTGTTATTGGAGGACAGTTCTCCTCCCTCCTGTAGTTTTGACCATTGTGACCAGTAGTGAAGTCTAACCTATGTAATTCTGAAAATCTCCAGGATTTTCCTCCTTAGTACAAAAACATAACGGTAGGATGAAGTTAGCAGACATTAGTGGGACCAGGATTTCATACGAGACTTTCAAAATTTCATCAGGAGTTTCAGGGTGATCCTGAGTTTGCTAGATTTACTATTTCCTGGTACAGCATTGGTTTAGTACCCAAAAGGTCTCTAAAAAAAATAGAGAAAAGAGAAGAGAAGCCTAAAAGCACACACACACACACACACACACATATACAGAGAACTGCAATTCACACAAATAGCCAAAGTTGCAAAAATTTGGATGAACACTAATCATGAGTTTCCATTCTTGGAATGTGAGTAATGATCAATTCCTTTATGGAACTCAGGTTAAGATCCACTCAGCAAACAGCAGCAATCCAAAGGTAGTCCCCCAAAACTCTAGGAAAAGCAAGAGGGATAAAACGAGAACCCAACTACAGACCATTATTATAACATGAGCAAAACAGTTGCGTGTGTGAAATAGAATCTGAATTTACACTTCTGGTAAGGGAGGGCCAGAAACCAGAACATTTTTTTGGACTCAGTCCCCCACCTAAATTAATGCAAGATGCTTCATACAAGATTATTTCTTATGAGGACTTTTCATCTTTGTAAATTTGGTATTCTGGGATTGAAGAAGAAAGAACTTCTTACAGAAAAATTACTGGCACAACATAGTGAAAAGCACTAGAGATTCTTCCTTAGGAACAAGATTTTTCTCCATTAACAAGTTTTTTCTCCAGGATAACTAACAATTTCTATAATTAAATGAAGGAAACTGATAAAAAAGATGTAAAGATTGCGTGAGATAAACGGGCAAAAATTAAAAAGTAGCCATCTGGTCCTGGCAGATACTTGAGCTGTGCAATACTATCAGCAGCAGTTGTAAGTTCCTTGGGCAGTTGACATCATTGCCCACAGCTGGTTAGAAATAATCAGCAGAAATTTCTGTATCATGTGCAAGCCCTGAACATGCCAGTGGCCAACTGCAAATTCCTGTGTCTGGCTTTACAGTGCAACACAATGTTTTCTACTCTTGGCAAGCAACTCTGTGGAGCTCAGGCCCTCAGTGGCCAATTTTGCAGCTTGTGAACAACAAAGAGCAATTTCTTCCTCTCTTGCCTGAAAGGGCTCCTGAGTGGGTTTCTAAGGAAGAAACTGTGGGCACTCTCTGCTCTCTGACAGGCTATTGGAAGGCAGTGCAGACATCTTGAATGATTCCTGTCCTTTCTTTCAAAGGGATTAATGGCAGGGAAAGGCTTGAGTGTTTTCTTTTCAGAAATAAAATTATCCCATGACAATATTCTGCAGAGGCAAGTACACATTATTGGATTATACAAGTGTTTACAGTTTTAGCCTTCATTTTATAGCAGATGTCTCCAAAATGCTTACCATAGTGGCAAAGCCTGTGAAAAGATGGGTCAAGACTGGAATGAGATCTGCTCCCTAAACTGAGACTGGAATTCACTTCCCTGAAGAGCCTAACCTGGAAGTTAGGCTTCCAGGTTTTTCACAGATCTGTCTGAACAAGGTAGGATTTAATCAGGGATTCTCTCCACATCCCCATTACTTAGTAAAGAGCAACATTTCCTCACAGAGAGCTAATTTAGTATTGTATCCTCCTTTCAGCAACATCACAGAGAAGAGTCCAGGCTGGAGCATGACCAAGCCTTCATTGAACTTAAGCATTCAACAGCAGAAGGAAATTCTAAGAAATATTATTGGATTTAGAGAAGCCTGACTTTTTTCTCACTAAGATCTTGAACTCTTTTCATCAGTTCAGTTTAATTCTTTATCTTTCTGACCCCGCATGCATATTTTTGTGCTGAGTATTACATTCACCAGTGTGCTAGCCCCGATCTCTCATCTTCCCACTGGGAAAGCTCTTGGTCCATGTAGCATTTCCACACGTCTTCCTTCTCCTAGACCAAGGCTCCTCCTAAGTCTCTGGCACTGGCAGCACTGCCCTCCATCACTGCTCCCTCCCACTGAGCCCTGAGGGCTTCCAGGTGTCAAGGCCATGGGCTGAGGGGGCAGCAGGGGCTGTGTGGGGCAGGGCCCAGGGCTTTCTGCTCCTGCTGCCTTCACCTGCTCCCACACAGGCAGGAGAAGCTGCTGCCTGTGCCGACTCTTGTGCCTTGGGAGTGAGAGGTGCATGGTGCTCCTCTTCCAGAGACTGCCCGTGGTCCTCCAGACCAGCCCCCAGACCTGCAGGCCCTGGTGTGCCCAGACCCCTGGGAGGCTTTTGACACAGTCCCACGTGACATCCTGATCTCCACATGGGAGAGCCGTGGGTTTGGAGGGTGGGCTACTCAGGGGATGAGCAATTGGATACATGGATGGAGCCAGAGCGTTGTGGCCAGTGACTCCTTGTCCACGGAGAGGCCAAGGATGAGGGGTGTCCCTCAGGGCTCGGCCTTGGGACCAGGGCTCTGGAATGTCTTTACCAGTGACACAGACTTGGCCACAGTGACTGTGCAGCCATCGGGTTTCAAATTTCTGGTGCCTTCGTCCCAAAATGGACCAGGCAGAGATGACCATGATTAGAAAATCAGCATCTTTTGTTAACATGTCCATGGATGAAGCCACTGCACAGGCTCCGGGCTGGCCTCTTTTACAGGACTGTGTTCTGAAGGAAATCTGTTCCCATTTTAACTGGAGGTTTAAGTTTTAATTTCACTCGTGCCACCGGTATGGACAGATCAGTTTTCTTTGTCTGAATAATTATTTCTGCATTTCTGAAAATTCTGTGCCTGTCAGGAGACCCTGATTAATTTTTGTAATTGATCCTGAGCAGGTGCAGGACCTGTCAGCACCTGAGGTGGGGATGCAGCTCTCTGTGGGATTCCTCTCTATACATAACTCCATGGGGCATGCTGATGGTAACAAACAGCTTTCAGTGTGTCTCTCTCTTACCTGCTTTGGCCCTCTGCAATACACATCTTGCCATGTTATCACTCCAATTACCAATTTTCATCGTCAACCAATGATAGTGTGTGATCTACTTGCTTCCCCTGAGCGACCTTTTAGGTGCTGCTCTCTATGGGGGAGCAGCTCAAGGTGTATGAACAGGTATATCCTACTGCAAACCTACTCCTAATATGTCTGAGTCTTCATCAGTTTTGGCTTTTTATACCATAAAAATAAAATAATAAAATAAAAAGAGAGAGAGCAGGTCATGGCTGGGCTTCGCGAACGAAGATTTGGGAAGGCTTTATCCACGTTTGTTACATGCACGTTGGTGACTTATGAGGCCAATACGTGACAGACATATCCGGTTGCAAAAGGCACAATAGAAAGACTCCTTGGATGGAGAGCAGGTGCACACAGGCAAGAACAACTTTTTTTATACTTTCAAGTGGCCCCTCAGATTCTATCCTCCCATTTCCCACATTTACAGATTTAGCCAACATACAATGTCCACAAAAAATATGGTTTATTGGTCTAGATTAAATGATGTCAATGCTTAGACACTGTATTTGTATTAACAATGCTCTTGCAGAGGTACACAAAATGATATTTTTCTGCCTACAATTAAATCTAAGCACAGGTAATAAATGACAAAGGGCGTTTGATGCTTTCCAAGTCACATAGCTTTCATAGACTATAAAAGACCTTGCATATCCAATAATTTAAATACAACTTCAACTTTTTGCCTTGCTGAATTCATTTTGTGCTTTTGAGTTCTCTTGAAGCTATAAAGAATTATCAACTATTAAGAGTTTGAGAAAGCTGATCAGATTTGTAACAAAAATGCAGGGACAATCATTACAAAATACTGTCCTTTAAAAGTTATGTCACATTAGTTTTGACTCAGAGCATAGCTGGCAGCTGGAAAGATGGAATAACACTATGAAAAAAAATCTATGAAGCAACATCAAACAGATCAGATGAATTTTTCCTTTCTCTTTTCCCATCAATACATCTCTCCTTACAGTACCATTGTGTCTGTGCAGTGGATATCCCAGATGTTACATTTCTTTCACATTTGTTTTTGTCTTCAGTGTTTATTGGAATTGTCACTATCCAAATATTTTGTGTAATTTTAGGGCATTGACAGTGAGTTTTGTTGGTAAAGTTGTCCTGAATGAAATTCCAGACACCACTGAAGACAATACACACTATATATGTAATATTTACAAAACATTCCACCGGTTTCGTGGCACAGATGGATTAAGGATGAACCCCAACAAGCAATCACATCACTAAAATTATAGATCAAAATCTGACTGCCATTTCTGGCCTCTCCATTTAACACCGTGGGCAACAAAATATTTGTACAAGCAACAGGTTCAATGGATCCACGATCAACAGAGGAGGATCCAGACAACCATTTAAATACATTTCCATAATAAGTTATATGTATTAAAACCAAACCAAACCAAACCCAGACAAACCCAAACCAAACCCCAGTGTGTTCTGATCCTGGATTGTTCTGTGCACACCAGATCCACCGACTGATTGTTTGCATCTGTATCCTTGGAGGAATGTGGCATCTTCAACCTAAGGCATTAACAACCATGCACATACAAATGCTTTTATGCATATTCCACAGCAGACTTTTCACCCACAGTACAAAATAACAGTACAACATATTGAACAGGCTGTCACACCCTACTTACCATCATCTTGTTAAAAAAAAAAAAATCCATTACGCTAATATACAATGAGAATTTTTTAAAACATAAATGAACAATACTTGCTCAAACAAGTATCATTAATTTTATCAGTGTATTCTCCAGAGTTCTTTATTGATCAGTCAAACAAATATAGCCTAAAACAAAACCAAAACCAAATGAAATTCAGTCCTTCACTGTAAATGAGAAAAGACAAGAGCAAAGTGACTTTCTGGCAGGACCACAAACCATGGACTGTTGCAAACTTAGTGCAAGAACTGGGATGGATAAGAATTGAGCAGCTGAGACCAACCAACAATCTGCAGGTACACCAGTATTTTGAAGCAATTCTAGATAAGCTACAAAAGAACAGCTTCAATCCAGTTGCTTAAGAGGAGTTGTCTGGCAGAGGACAGTCAACATCAAGAACTGGTAAAAACCAGTATTGAAGTATGCAAATATGACACAAAATATAATTCTGCTGGCTGAAATAGCTAAATAAACATTTATCAGTTTATTTAACTGATAATCCAGTTACTATACGACAAGGTAATGAAGCAGGTCCACCCTCTCTCTTACAGAATTCCAGAAGTAACTGGGGGGAAGCTTCAGGAACAGCTTTGCTCTGACACCAGGTTGTGCCTTCAAGCTGAGCTCTAATGTAGAGATCTGCTGCAAAGCCTTTGCCTCATTTGCATTAGCAAAACTTCCAAAAAAAATTTCAAGTCTTCCAATCATATCAAAAGAGTTTTTATTTTCATTTGCTCTCCCTTTCCTCACTGTTCCCCCAAAGAGAACATTAATAGTCTCTCATGGAAAGGCACCTCATTCTTTACCAAAGAAGTAAAGAAAAAAACCAAAACATGCAGAGTAGTGATAAAATACCCGAATAAAAACTTAACGCCAGGAAACACTGCAGACAGAGTTCTTCTGGTTCTGCATCAAAACCAAAACGAAGCTGCCTGGGCTTTGAAGTTTCACCTGTAGTGAGAAGCACCAAAGCTTTCAGAGAGACGTGTGTCCTACCCAAAGATGCACTGCACGGATCTAGCTCACTTCAGTACAACCAGAGGCTCATTCACTGAATGAGATCTGAGTTCTGGCACCATGTGGTGACACACCAGCTGCTAAAGCAGAAAACCAGGAGTCCTGTCAGACCTTTGGGAAAGGCAACAGTGGGGGTGGGGGAAAGACTTGGAAATATCAAAGATTTCTCCTGCGCAAGAGCACGATTTCAGTGGCAGTGGAGGGAAGAAGCCAGCTTACAATGTGACAGGCACAAGCCAGCTTTGGCACTTGTGTTACTGAAAATAATGTGGTGGCTGTCCCCAACTCAGCAGGCAACCAGCTGTGAAGGTTTCCTTGCAGCAGTGACCACTTGAGCAGCGAGGCATTTCTTATCCCAGGGAAAGCTTGCTTGCTACCTGTAAAGCTACCCAAGTCCAGCTGTTATGAAACAGAGACATGAGGTAATCATTATTTCCAGAAGAATTAACAGGATGCCAAGGGTGACACACGAAAAATGACAGAGTAAAATTTTAAAATAATGAACACACGTAGGCTTAAAATCTACATTGCCTTTTTCCTTTTTAAGCCCTATCCAATGAAAGACATTCTAACAGCATGAAGTGCAAGTTGTCTTACACTGGCTCAAAAAAATAAAAAATCACTGGAACAATCAAACCCTGAACATTCCTTAATTAAATGGACAAGTCTCTTGGGAATGACATGGGCAGAGACCATATTTTTTGTAGACCAAACCTGAGCAGAGACTGGATTTTGTTTCTTTTCTGTAAATAGACAAAACAAGTATTTCAAGATACAGCTGAAGTGGTTTCAAAATAGCAATGACCCAGGTCACAATCAGAATTTTGTATATACAATTTGTATTTAACTTAAAAAAATAAAGAAGTTCAAAATACCTCCAGAGAACATTCTAGCTTAGCAAAATGTCCTGTACAAAAGTAGGCCACATCTGTTGGTTTAAAAGAAGTCCACAGCAGTTGGTCTCTTCTTAGCTGACATAGTAAATGGTTTCTTCATCTGGGGTTCTCTTGCTGGGGTAACTGTGGGTGACTTCAGCACCCCATGATGAGGTTTCTGTTCAGGATTGAAAGCCACACGGGAGGGTCCTTCTGGGCTCACTAATATACTTTTGTCAGTCTTTTTAAATTCTGTTGAAAACCAAGCCAACAAGTTAGAAGAAATGCAGCTGCTGGAACAACTGGGCCTGTCAAACAACTGTGGAATTGCCCAGCCCTGTTAAGTCTGCCCTAGATCCTTAATTCCACTAAGGATCAGAAGCCTAAGGCTGCAGAGAAAACAAAGAGGTGGTGGTGAAGCACATCTCTTAGCAGAGTCCCTTGGAGAACAGGGTCTGCTGCAATCCACTGAGAGGCTGTGAACCATTCCCATGGTTCCACAGACCACCAGAGACCCTGGGCCTACTCCTGAGACACAAGTGTTCCAGCTATCCTGAAGAACACCACTCCTGAGTTTAAAATATGATGATGGCTAAGAAATGTCTCTGCTCTGACTGCTGAACAGCACTGCTCTAGTGTCTCAAGGTCATCCCTTCTGCCAGGAGAGAAGCACTTATCTTTCATTTTGTGCAGCTGTGTTGTATTAACATAAAGACATATATCTAAATATACTGTTCTCAATATAAACTTGATTTACTGCACACCTTGGTGAGTTAAAAATTAGCTAAATGAATACATGGAATACAATTCTATGCTATGGAGCAAGACATTTATTTAACAGGGAAAACACTGTCTGCTTACAGAAGGTCACTCGTGACCATCAATAAACCACAGGCAGCCAAGATAAAAAGGAAACTTTGCTATGTTAAAGTCTGATCTTATCAGCACATCAGCACTCTTTGTCCTGGGAAACAAGTGAGCAATGAAAGCTGTGAAACCCACGTGTTTCCCTCAGAGGTGCCCTGCAAACAGGCAGCTCAGGAACGCGACTCCATCACTCTGCTGCAGTTTTCCACCTATGAGGCTCCTTCTGCAGGTCAGTAATGCAGCACCCTGGAATTGCTCAAGTCTAGTTGTTGGGCTGAATGTCCTAAACTTTCCCATCTCCTCTGAAAAGGAACTTGAGGAGGGTTTGTAAACTATATACACAATTATTGCAACAAAAAGGGGTCAGAATCATGCTGTTCTAGAGGTGTTCTCTAGATGTGTGTGAATGCATGAAGCTTCCCCCTCCCTCAGCCACAAGAGAGACTGTGGACACACACAGATATATCAGACTCACCAGCAGTCATGTTTTTATTCAAGCCAAATGTGACTTTTTTGCAGCTGGGTGACTGCAGCTTGTTCAGCTATAAAACAAAATGGAGACATGAAATAAGATTTCTGAGGCAATGCTATGATTTCTTTTACCTGCATCCCACCAGTGTAAAGAAGCCTATTTCCTTCATCTGGTTTGGAACTGCCCCAATCCTCTAGCACTGACCCCTGCTAAGACAGCACTGTTTTTCTAGCCAAAAGCAAACATACTCAATTTGTGGAGAAATCACATACTCTCCTTAATGTCATTACATAATTCAACAACAAACAAGAACATATTTGTGTATTAAACAGAGTGGCCCCACTGCACTCAGGCCTCAAAGTGCTGAGAGGGCTTGAACAGATATTACATGCTAAAAAGGTTCAGAAAAGAGGGCAGTCTTTTGAAGCCCTGTGCTGTTAAAATCTCCACAAATGGGAAGAAATGGAGGCTCAAAGTCCCTCTGCAAGACTGAAAGTCAGTTTATGCTTTTGCTTTCTTGCAAAATGAGCAGACTCAGAATGGTGGGTGTTCAACAAGAAGGTACCTTTAAAAGCAGAGGGGAGGGTAGGAGGGGGGTTTAGAGGTGTCTACAACGCATTTTCTGAAACTCTGGAGCCATATGTGACTGTCTACAGGGAAATGCAACAGCATTTCCACTTTTATCTGCTCATGGTAAGAGTGGAAAAGACAGCACGAGTGAGGTCACACCCTTCGGTGGGGCAGGTCTCCTGGGAAGAGACTTGTGCCTGTCCCTCTGTGAGATCACCTGACCTGTAAGGATGTCCTGGTGGAAGAGATGGCGTTTCTGGCCTTCCTGAAGAACACTCCCTTTGGTAAAGTTGTTTTCTCAAATTTTACAAAATCACTCCCTGGTTTTGCTTTCTTTTTCTTTAATGGTGACAGAGTATCACTGCTTTCCTGTGAAGGAGGGAAAGGGAAAAATGCTTCAGTACAACAGTACTGCAATTAACCATACCTAGTACATTGGCTCATCATCATGGTGAACTCTTAAGATGCAATTTTGCAATTAGCACGACTGAAAGCAGAAATTTAAGGCAAGCTCTGTAGAGAAATAGGAAACTATCAGTGCAAAGCACAGAAGGAAGAACCAGTAACAGATTTGCCAGGCCCATCAGAGTGCAAACAAACAAGGTTTTCTCCATGTGGATGAGGCTGCCTTGCAATTGATCCAGCTCTCCTGCACACAAGTCATTTTTTTTCCTTGAGCAGAAGCAAAAACTATTCTGTGGTACCTCTGGATGCATAAGATACACAACTAATGAACAAACCCACCTAAGATGGAGATTTTGGAGAAAAAAATAAAGTGGAGTACGAAGTCTTTGCACTCTCAGAAATCCAGCTATTGTGTATTGCTTCTAGTTTGCTGCCTCAAATTCATACTCTTGTAGCATTTAAGTAATTCTTCCTTCCAGCAGAAGGCAATTCTTAGGGCCTGTACTGGCAGAGCTTTCTAACCTGCTGTTTACAGACTGTGGACCAGTCAGATACCTGTGGACTCCAGTCCACAGTTATGCTTTACATCAACCTACAGATGTGAAATTCCAAAAGCAGTTCACTGACAAGCTGTGGAAAATGTCCAGGGGATATGACCTCTTTTGATTTGAAAATCACTTGTGCTTTCAATAAAGTGAAAAATCACACGACTTTTAGCTTCCTGAAATCTGGATACACCTGTGAAATAATGCTGATCTTGTCTGTTTTTTCCCCTTCCCCTCCTCCTCCTCCTCCCTCTCAGGATTTGAAGCTAATTCTTTGGAGGTGTGTGTTGTCCTTGAAATCAAGAATCAAAACATGCCCCTCATTACTGGGCTCAAGGCCAGGATTATGTAACTAAAACCAGGAAATAAAACAACATGTTATTTCTCAAGCAACGAAAGCAAAATTAGCAGAGCTTTATTCCCTCCACATCTGTGCATTTTAGCTTTACCCTGCCCTCCTGTTTCTTATCCCAATACCCTCACTCTCTTCCTGACTCCCAAATATCTCTCCTTCTCTCCACCCCCCCCCGCTCCCACTCAACACACACAACCACCTGGACTGGGGTTGTGCTGCTGCTTTTCCCCTCAGTGCCCACATTAATTTGTGCCAACAACTCATTTCCCTGAAGTTTGCAGGAACTTCTTATCTTGAATCCCTTTCGGGTCTTGGAGCCTGTTGGTCAGTTGCAGCAAAGTTTTACAGAAATAGATGGGAGTGGCAGAATCATATTTTCTTAGAAATTACATTTTTATAGACAAAGACAAGGTATGCAACGTGGAATATTTAGGCTGCAGGAGATAAAGCCAATGGTTCCTGCTTTGGAAGCCCTGCAGTGAAAGAAATGCAGTTTGCACAGTGGGGAGAGAGAAATGTTTTTGGTTTTTCCTCCTCAGTACTTTACTATCAAAAACCAGAAAATGCCAAAGCTATTTTATTACTGTTTAAACAATGTTTCAAGATGCATTTTTTCTCCCTTGAAGGGCTGAGGATTTATACCAACTTCATTTACCAGGCTGCATTACTTAACTAATGCTACAGCTTTAAGTCAGAGGTGAGCTGATGGGCTAAAAACATGCACTTTTAAGTCAGAGGAAGATGGAGTTGTTTTGTATTCAGAATCTCATTTATGTTTTATTAATCTTCTTTCCACTAAAGTGAGACTGCCAGCAAGACTTCCAGGAATGTAACTGAACCCCTAAAAGTGTTAGGGTGAATATGCACATGGGAAGTGAGCAGTTAAAAAGAGCTTCAGTGGCAGGGGAGGGGACAACCCCTGCACTCTCTCTTTTAGCCACACTATGAAAAATATACAGTGAAAAGTGCTTTTTGACTCTCAAACCACTGAGAAAAATCAACCTTATTCTACTTATTGCCAAGAAGAAAACAGGGGTGGGAGGTAGAGGCGGGGGAGAAAAATAGGTTGTTTCCAACCTGCAGTGCATACATTTTTGAACCAGACTACAATCAGACCTTCCTAATGAAAAAACACTGTCTTTATAAGAAACTGGACTGCTCATGAATATGATCATACAGGCACTGATGACATTAAAGGTCACAGGATCACATTCTCTGTTCCATCTTTCCCCAAATGCTTTTCCCAGACAGTTTGTTTAAGATGGGGAAGTGAGTGAGCAAAAGAAGCCACTCCTGGAATTGCTGTGGGCAATTTCACAAGGAGTTTATACTAAAAACATCCCAAATTTCAGTTAGACGGGTTCTTCAAGCTGAGCATCTGGCACAGGTTTTAGTGTCACTGCACAGGAGGGCATGAGACTGTAGCAGCTGTGGATTTCTAGGGAATTGAGCTCTTTTGGTGACAATGCATGATGACATCAGCATTCAGCCCACGGAGCCCCACAATCAGAAAGCTAAAGCCAAATTTGAAATTGAGCCTGGCAGCTCATGAGGAAGGCAGAGAAAAGAATGAGATGTACGTACCCCCTTCCTGCTTTTCTTGCATGCAGTCTCCAGAATCCCGTTGGCTTCGACAGAATTTAGCACCTCTTTCACTTTTCTCTTCTTTTTCAAGGTTGCTGCATTCTGACTGGAGACTTTCATCCCTTCCAAGCCAACGAGCTTTGTCTTTGTCTTCAATGTGACCTTCCCGGAGGGCGCAGATTCAGACCCTGCATTTCTTGGCAGTGTCCCCAGCAATCCCTCCTTGTTGGGTTTCCTGTCACTTTGCTGCAGGAGGGGATCCCCATTCACCAGGACAGCCCCTGCCTTCTGTTTCTTCTTCACAGCCTTAGGAGTTAAGGGTGTGACAGATGGGCTGACACCCTCTGCTGCACTGGCATTAGCTGGTCCATTCTGACACGTTGGTTTCGCAGGAACGTTCTGTACTTTTGGATTCATTTTCTTCAGCTGACTCTTTTTACTCTGTTCTCCGTCGGTTGGACTGTTCTGTGCAGAGATACTGTGATTTTCTCTGGTGTCAGTTGCTACATTTGTGGTCTCATTGGCCTCATTTAGTAGCAATTTCTTTTTCTTCCTCTCCTTGATATTTTCTGGCACCTTTTCCTGGCTAGAAACATTAGATCCAGATGTTTCAGCTATTCCCTTCTCACAATTTCCATCAGCTGTTCCAGGATCAGCATTTGGGCCGTCCCTCTTCTTCCTTTTTTTCCTCTTCTTCTGGGGAACTGATGGCATCTTCACACTTGACAGCTCTTCTTTATCCTCTAAATCCATCACAAAAAGAATACCATATAACACAGATGTGAAACACAAAGGTACTTACAACAGTTTAATTCTATCCTT
The DNA here is from genome assembly GCF_009829145.1 of Chiroxiphia lanceolata. Taxonomy (NCBI): domain Eukaryota; kingdom Metazoa; phylum Chordata; class Aves; order Passeriformes; family Pipridae; genus Chiroxiphia; species Chiroxiphia lanceolata. Next base: position 5,683,789 of record NC_045638.1, on the reverse strand, counting down.
TTTGCTCTTTTCCTTTTCTTTTGAAACAGGTGTACCATTTTCCTGCTATCAATCCACAAAACAGTTTTACTGTTACACCTGGTCAGGACACTGCAGTCCACTGACATCTGTCCTAATTAACATTCTGCCAATCTTGCCTTGCCACAGCTAACTTCTAAACCATTCCCTGTGGCAACCCTATTTTTTACAGCAGTATTTCTAGAAAGAGTTGTTATTACCCACCTGTCCAGCCCATCAGAAGGGCAACTCAGGGGTTCAGCAGTTTGGTTGGATATTTTTGGGCATGGCTGGGCATGTGTCACATCAGTACAAGCCACGATGCTACAGATACTTGCACCTTGTTCTCACTAACCCTCCTCACCTTTCAAGAAACACCCCCAAATTCTTATATTCTAAGTCATCCTGTTTTAAGACTGACATGTTTCTGTTTTCCTACAGTAAATGCAACTGCTCAAAGGAGCAATGCAAACAACTGCTTCCAGTTCTGCTTTTGATAGAAATTTTTGAGGTGATGCTTGACTCAAAATTGGTCGGAGAACTCCCACCACTTTCAAAGAGAACTTATTTTCACTTATTTAACCTTCATTGCAACAGGATACAAATCAGCACAGCCTGAACAACAGCGTTGCCTTCTTCAGAACAGCTTTTATCTGACACTTGGCCAAACTGCTCAAGACACTGCAGATTGTCTCTCTTCCAAATGTTGATCTTGCCTTACCTTTTACTTTTTCCAACTCGCTTTTCTTCCAAGGCTTGACAGCTTTTTTCTTTCGCCTTCGCCTGCTGAATTCATCATCGTCGTCTTCATCTGTAGAAACATCTTCAGGAATATCTTGGGGGAAGATTCCTGTTGAGGAAGGATAAGGTATCAGAAAACTAATAGTTTTATTTCTATGAACAGTTGTGCTGTTCCTATACAGCAGAACTCCCACAGAAGGAAAAAACAACTCCTTTTTCCCCACTCAACCTGAAGGAAAATCACTCGACGGATTCCTATTTGTTTAAGTAAAAATAATCATCTTTCATTTAAGGACAAAGTATGGGGCTGCTCAAACTGTGAGAGGGATTTGGCCATCTCACCAAAAACATGTAATGTATCTTAAAGAGATTTAAAAAAACCACAACCCCCTAAAATAATATTCTTGAAATACATATTTAAAAAAAAGAAAAATATTTCCAATACACATGGTATGGGAACATTATATATCCTTTAATGGAAAGAAACTACTGTCTCTGTCTGATGTTTAATTACTGTCTCTGTCCTTACCTTCTGCTAAGTCCTGGAACCTGAAGGTGGGAAGGGAGGGAGAAAAGAAAAAACAAATCAGTATTACTGGTTTAGTACCAATAATAACAGTAGCAGAACAGTATCACTGTACTTACTATGATTTTGTCAAAACAGGAACAACATATTCTGCACAGGAAGAGCCCATTCAGAAGAGACCTGCCTCAGAAATCCCCAAACTCAAACCAAACCACCGAAAGCACTGAGAAAACAGCAATTTAACACTTCTATATCTGTGCCTTGCATCACACACAACTTGATGTCACATCCTGCAGCACAAACCCACCCTGTGCAGACAAAACCTCAGCTGGCTGCAGCTGCACCAGTGAGGAACAGCAGCACAGGCTTCAGGCAGCTCATGCACATCATCCAGGACTGTGACCTGCTCTCGTGTGACATTGTCACTGGGACAACTGAGGGTGGACAGAAAGCAAAGTGAGATAGTTGTTTAGGACAGGGTGGCACATGCAAGGTGTATTTCCACGGAACTCACTTTTTGACCAGCTTGTACAGACGCTTTCTGTTCCGGGAAGGTGTGTTTTTCTTGCTCGCCAATTCAAAGAGTTTGTCAGCAACAGCCTTGTAATCAAACTGTCAGAAGGGAAGTACAACAACAAGTTTATTCATGCAAGATAACCCAATGCAACTCATGTTACCAATACTTCAAGTATTGAGTTCAGCCACTTCTTTTAAACCCCAAATATTTTTCTCTGTTGAAGTTTAGGCCCCCTTTACACCTATATACTGACTTTTCCAGATTTTGTTGCTTCATTAACAGAACAGCTGAACTCAGTATCACTGTCTCAGATGTTCTTAACCTTATTTCTTGCTCAACCTACTTCGAAACTCCCATAAACATTTAGCTAAATATCAGATTTAAAGTGTGTCATGTCCTAATTCTTGCTTGAAAGCCACAGAAGCACGAAGTGCATCTACCTGCATGTGTGTTTGATGGGTGGATCTGTCAAAAACACTACACTGCACTGGGTCTAGAAAACCCAAATTGTAGCATACTACTCTCGCTCCTATGTGTCCCATCATTCATTACTTTTGCCCTTATTGTCAATGAAACTTAGAACTGATTGCTTTACCACCCACACTGACTTGGCATTTAACTCTTGAAACAGGAAGGGAGAGGCAGAAAACAGAAGGCATGGGAGAGAGGAAAGAAGAATTTAGAATTTAGACTTGGATTTATTTTACTACAACTCACAGAGTACACATTACACTAACATCACCTTATATTAAATCAGAAGGGAATTACAATTTTGTAATATTTATCCATTAATGCCCTTTATTTTTGTACCTTTTGAAAGGGATGGGGTAAAAAGAAGAGAGAGGAGTATCAATAACAGAGCAAAGAAGCCACAAACCTGAAGAACGGTCCCAATCCCGTCATCAGCCTTTTTATCAATATGCTCTGTTTTTTCAGAGCTCTGCACTGATTTTCTTGAAAAACATCTGTCTGCAATTATAGAAAAAAGATTGAGTATTAACGTTTAGTTTGTTTGAGACAGTAAATCCAAAAGTGCAAGCTTTGTTAAGCACATTTGGAGGGAAGACAGGAAAACACAATTATCCTTACAACACCCTGAACAGAGCAGAAATGTATTTTTGAGCAGCAGATTTTTCAATCCTATCAAGTCTTACCAGGGCAACTTAGAACCTCCTCCTCACCTTTGGTTTTAGGCACCTCCTCCTTTTCCTGTTTGTCTTCTTCAGAAACATCCTCCTCATCACTGTAGTTACCCAGTTCTTTCATCAGGTCCTCGATGGCAAAGGGGGACTGATCCACAATCAGCTCAAAGATTCCAGTGGCTACAGCGTGCAGCAAACACCGACTGCGTGAGGAGAGAGCAGGCACAGAGCTGAAAGGCAGGGAGTGTAAACACCCTCCCCTCTCACATTAAAAAAGTGGAAATTTGAGGAACACAGAGAAAGAAGTGGAAGAACATCTAGCTCTTCAGATGAGGGAACTGAGCATGTTACTCCTTAAACAGAAGTCCTTCAGTCCAAACAGGATGCTAATGTCCCTCTCTTAATTTTCACTGCTTATATGTTGCTCTGTATTACATTGCAACAACAAAGAAGACAACCAGCTCAGCTGCTCTATGCATGTTAAAAAAATAAAATAACTAGATATATTAACTAACAGAGGTTGGTTATAGTCCTTATAAATCCATGTTACCTACACCTTTGATAAACACAAGTTATCTTCAAATGACCGTGCAGATGGCTGGTAAAACACCCTTCTTTCTCTACATTCTGAGGTTAAGACTCTTCTTCAATCCATTTATTACCATGTGGAGTGGTAAATTCAGATTTTCTAGATTCTTAAAAAATATTTGTCTTTTCATTAAACTTACTCCTTTGATTTGGCAGCAAGTCTGCAGAAAGGTTCAATGAACTTGAGATTCTGGTCTGCTGTGAGCTGCATGATGAGAAAGAAAAAAATAGTGAGTACAGTAAATATTGTAAGTGTACACTCAAATTCCTGAATATTTGGTGTTTGGGGGATCTTCTTTAACAAAGTCTTTCAGTATACTAAGTCCAACTGACAGGAGTATTTAGGGACTTTTTGTTACCACTGCTACCATTAACTTCCAGATATTCCCTGGAAGTATTATAAAAACAGTGACTGTCCTGCAGATTTTATTCTGCTGAGTACAAAAATATAACAAAGCTTCTTATTTTAATTATGGAAACACAAAGCAGAGAAAGCTTGAATAATTTCATGCACTTCCACAAAGAAGGTCTGTAGCAGCCAAGAATAAGATCTAGGTTTCTCTTAACTGGACTCCTTGGACCAAAACCCTGTCAGCTCCAGAAGTGCTAAAGATAAATATCCTTCCCTGAATTCAATTTATGAGCATCATCTGGGATTTCAAATAGTCTAGGGGACTAACTCCTGAGGCTTAGCTACAGTTTTGTGTTTGTGGAGCTGCAGAAATGATTTGGGCTCCAAGCCCAAGATCTCTGTTGCAGAGATCTTTTTTCTCACGCTCCACAATCCAGAAGCACAAAAGCTGCAGGCAGGATTGCTTGCAATACTGCAAGGAATACAAATGGAAAATTGCTAACAGCTTTGCCCATTGCTAGGAGAAGTATCAGAGGCCAGAGACAAGGGAAGGTGACTGAGCAGGAGTCTGGGATGAGTGTGGGGCTGCAGGCAGAGTGGAGGGACAGGAGAAATGCTCTTTGGAAGACGTTCAGCAGCGACAGCTGCAGTAACAGGCTTCCAGTTGCTGCAAAACTGGAACATCAGCCAAAATTAAGGGCAACTGCAACAGCAACATACAGCAGAACAAGACAGACTGTCACCAGCAAAGCCAATAACTGGATGTGGAGGGTAAACTGCACAATGCACAGGCAACAGTAAGGAAATATCAGACAGCTTTGAAAGCTCACTTTCTTCCTCTATTTAATTGTTACACAATGAGCCAAGAGCAGGCTTGATGTCAGGTTTTGCAAAAGCAAAGACTGGAAAACATGTTCACACAAGGGAGAAGACACTAAGTCCCTTCTGTTGAAACAAACAAACGAGACTGGTCTAACTTTTCTATTGCTATTTCCAACCTCAATTTGGAGCAGCATAGCAGTACTCAGGAAGTTGAGAGAAACTACCATATTCTCACTGTCAAAGACATGAATAACAGTAAAAGCATAACTTGTAGTAAGTCACTTTCTTCATGCTTACTCAATGTGTCTAGGTTACAATTAAAACTGTTAAAAAATACGTGATGCAAAAATGACATTTCTTCTAAAATGTTGCATGCTATGGTTGACATTAACCAGGAAGAAAATGACAACATATTTCCTAACCTCCTTTGCACCAACTTTAGCCAATTCATCCAGATAGATATCAATGAAATGTAACTTTATCCCAGTGGGAGAATTGCTGTCTGGGTCCATAACTTCTTTCATTAGTAGCTGCAGCAATGGTTCAACTAGACTAAAAAGAAAAAAGAAAAAGAGAAAAAGAAAAGAAGATATTCATATTCAATTGCTCATGCTTTGTTTGCCTTGAAAACAAACTCTAGTCATTCACAGCTTTACCAGCTCTTTACAATTCTGGACAGATATCCAACATTCATGAGAAACAAATCCAGAGGTCAATTTTCACATTTTAAAGCAAACTTTGAAAAAGATCAGAACTCCTTACAATCTAGATGATTTTGCAGCATCAGACAATCCACTCGACTCAGTTTGCTACAATGAAAATCACTGTTTTAGAATTCACACCTTAATTTTGGCTGAAGGTTATTATGCCATGTTATTGATGGATAGGAGGAGGAATTCTGCCATTTGAGCAGCTGTCACATGCATCCATCCTTGATGGACAGCACCTTGTACCCTTCCATTTGAAGATGGAACTCTCTGCCACTATTAAAGCTGGGTCTGGCATTATTGTGAATAATTAAAATTGCCTTGTTAATGATGAAGAAGAGAAAGCTGTAGGTGGGAAGTTGAGGTGAACATAGATAAGGGAAGAGAAAGGGTATCTGGAAAGAAAGGGAAGAGAATGTGAAAGAACATAACTTGTTCAGATAGAAATTGCCAATGGTGGTAAATAGAGGGAAGTGAATAAAAGAAAGAAGGAAATAACAATAAAGAGAATTCATTCACTTGGGTCTGTGAGGGGAAGGATGCTACAGTCAGTGCAGTAAAATTCAAAGTAACATGCCTCCATTTTCCTTTTTTCTAGAATCTACCTATAGAGGCACAGATGAGACCCAGTTTCTAGATACAGGACTTCTTCTGTATAACCAGAGATGCCAGTAATTTTCTTTTACAGTTAGACATGATGATAGGAAAGGAAGAGAAGTCCATGAGACAATCTCCATTTCGGTCAACACCCAAGGACTAAATTTAATACTGAACCTGCTCAAACTCATTTCAACTGTGCAGACTTTGCTTTTGTTAAATCACGTTATTCCCTGTCCCTTAGAGCAAAACAATTACACTGAAGAACAGAGTGAGAGACAAACTAGGCATAAAAAAAAGTCACCATTGCAATAGTTCAAGCCAGAAATAACTGAGATGTGCACGAGTAGCTCCGTGGTTCAGTTATTCACTTCTGGGGTACCAACAAATACTGCTGGAGTGACATTGCTCAGAGATATGCTCTCATTGCTGCAGCTGAGCAGCAATTGCGACTTTTTCCCTTTTCTTTTTTTTTTTTCTTTTTTTTTTTTCTTTTTCCCAAGGCCTATCATTGCTATCTTTCAGGAAAGTGAAGCTATTTACATTCCAAGCTTTCTCCCGTGGTGTTCTTTGGCACTTCCTACAATTTTGCCCAGAACAAATGTTTCCAGTGCCAAAGAGAATTCAAAGCATCCAAATCCACAAAGATTATTTCAGTTTAATACACCTTCTCTCAAAAGCACTTTAAAAGAAAAGAGAAATGAAAGACATGCCAGGCAGCTTCTAGGCTCCACTTAAGGAGGGAAAGGCAGTCCTTGAGCTCCCTCACTCTGCAAAGAAAGGAATCATGACATTCTCTTCCCACAATGCCTCCACTGGTGGTGAACAGCCTTCAGGCCATCCTTCCAGTGGTACTGGAAAAATGGAAGCCAAAGCCATAAGAAACCTTGTCAGAGATCAGTTTGGGTGATAGTGTCTCTGTGTGGGGAAGAGAGGCTTTGGCTGTATCAAACCCCCTCCCACACCTTCTGCTCCTGTCAAGGAACATTTTCATCTCTTCAACCTTTTGCATTTACTCAATGCAAAATTAAGGTGGAACAGGAGGAATGTGGGGCACTTTAGCTTTGCATTCCTTTGTTCTTCCACAAAAACATGCCTGGATGCATTCCACATTTCAGAAGGCAAGAGAGAGAAAGGATAACCTTAACAGGTGATTATCAAGCACTTTCAATTAAAAGGCTTAAATCTCTCCATCAGTTTAAAGACAGAATGCTTAGAAGTGGCACAAGAGCTCTAGACAGGGCAAGTGACTGCAATTATTTGCCTTTTGATAGAGTATAATACAACCCAAATCACTGATGTATAGAATAAACAGGAAGATAGTTTACAGTTAAGGACTTCTGCCTTATCAAAAGAGAAGTCACCAAGATTAAACACAGTAAAATAAAAATTAAAAAAAAAAGTCACAACCAATCAGAAAAAACAACATAAACAAACAAACAAATTCCTTTTCCATATTTTCTGGAATGAAGGTTCCCTGTCTAACCTCTCTGCAGATGATATTGTATTGATAGTTCTTCTGGCTAAGTCAGAAAATTAAATACACTAAATCCTGTATTTAACTTGAGGAAGTGTAACACCTGGCTATGTTTCTAAACTACATAAGTGATCTGAAGAACAAATAATCCTTAATGTTAAGACTGTAACAATGCCACCTATGGAAACAAAGGATCTATTAAATGAAAATATATTGGATTTAAGGTAAATCGGGTGACTTCTTTATCATGCAACTCGATTCAGGAATCTCCTTACCTTTCATCCCATTCATTTCTTTTCAGCACTTCAAAGGACTGTCTCAAAATCAGACGCATCAGCTGCAAAGTACAAAGTTTGTTATACATGTTGTTCATGAAAACAGGCAAAGGAGTCACTGTCAATGAAACAAGAACACATTACTTAGTAAACCTCTTTGTAGCTAGAAGGTGGAAGCTGCCTCATGAACATTTTGAGAGGCTGGTCTATCATGTAAAGCAACAGAAGGATGCTGTGAAGCTCAAAAGGCAACAAACTATTTTCATATACTAAGCATAGAAACGCCCATGACCATTTCCTCTGTCAGCTTCCTCTTGCTCCATCACCCTGATTTCTCCATAAGTGCTGCCAAATCTAAGAAAACTCACAGCTTCAACTGAAGAAACAACATGGGACAGATGAACTTGAAACTTGCACTAAGAGATAGTCATATGTAAAATAGCTACATTCAGCTGGCTCAAAACACTTCACTTACTGAAATAACTGGTATCTGCTAACACTGAGAAACAAAAATCAGCAGTGAATGTGCTGCAATTAACTTTTTTTCAAAGACAAAGATTAATGGGATTTTGTTCCTTACAAAAGCAGGTCTTTTAAGATTCTTCTTTCACTGATTTTACTGCTTGTTTTAATATGCTGTTTCCTATAGAATGAATTCAGACAGCTGAATGTACTACAGTGGATAGTTTAATGGTAGAAAATTGAAGCTCTAGTTACAATTACTTTATACAGAGCCATAAAGAAGTCTTTAAGCAGTCTGATCTAAATAATTATGTTGGTACAGTGTCCTTTGAGATTGATTTGTATATGGAATATAAATACTATGAGAATAATCACTATGTTATAAAGGCAGACAAGAAAGCACTTGAGCACTATATAAACTGCAATGGCTTTTAGATTTGCAGTGGTGTGTCAGCCTTTAAAACAAGTGTCTTTTGCAACGGGTCATGAAGATGGTCCCTTGTCTTGTCTTACAAAATACATAAATGCACATTCTGGCAAAGCTGCCTTCCAGCACACCACCACCACCACCACCACCATCTCTTCTAGGAGAAAAACTTATTAAGTAAAATACAGGTTTATATTTTAGATGTGCTGTTACCATGTAGTACTTATCGAGGCGCAGGCTGTCTATCCCAGTCCATTCGCGGCTCATCGTCTGCCAAAATGTCTGGAGGAAAAGGTGTCCTGGGAGAGAGTGAGGGGAAAAATACCTGCATGTCTGGCACAACAGGTTATCTTGCTAACCTGAAAGAATCTCAAGAAATCCCTTCCATGTGAGAAAGGGACGCAGTTCCCTAGGGAATTGCCCAGTGACAGGGACGGAGCTATGGAAAGACATGCTTGAGACTGGTACAAGAAGTCAATTAAACTTGAGAACAGCACAAGAAAAGACACACATCTACTTATAAAGTTTAATTATGGGACTGCTTTGTATCCATTTTTTCTGGTTTTTTTTGTTGTTTTTTTTTTTTTTTTTAAGTAAAGTTCCACTTTCCCAATAGTTTTATTCCTTACTAGGGGCTTGTTTTGATAGAATAAACTTCTAGCAACCAACACATTTATTTCCGTATGACACTGTAAATCAAAAACCCTCAGCAACTATAAAGAAAATACTTCCAACAGAGTTAGTCTTGAGATGTAGTAACACCTGAATTTTAACAAAGATATTTAGTAAATAATATTTTCACTATGAACAGCATAAAAATTCTGGTCAAATTCACACATCACAGAAGGAAAGTGTTTAATGGAAAATAAAATTTTACTGTTAGTAAGAGTTGCTCAAAAACTGGATCTTTCATGACATCAAACAAGTGAGAGCAAAATATCCATTCTGCACTCTTTTCTATTCATGCAAGTTTTAGCACTGACTGAGCACTCTGTTCCAAGTGCATTTTGAATTATTAGAGGCTAAACAGTCATGCTCATGGTTTTGAGCAGGAAATACACAGAACAGTCTGTGCAGAATGGAGGAGCAAAGGAAGAAGTTTGTTTTGCTATCCATCCTGCAAAGTCTCCCCCTTATCACACTGGAGATACAACTCTTCCTCTGCAACAGCCACAAACAAACTGCATTTCATGCTTCCCTTAATGCAATCACACACACCAGCTGGACAAAAAGGAAAGGAAAAAACCAAAGAGCATCCCTATCTGTCTGATTATATTCTGGCACTGTGACAGTGGCCTAAAAATCACCAAAAATTAAAGTACCTTAATAAAGCATTAAATACTTAAATAGTACTTACGAGCTTCTGTATTTTGAAACACATGCATAAGCTGTGAGATATTTGCTGCGAGTTCCTCCTAAAAGTAAATAAATATAGTTAGTGTAGCACGTGTCAGAGCTTGGTCTCCTCACTAAAGACACAACTAGAAAAAACAGGAAGTGAAAATTTCATGAAACATCTCTCAAAATGAAAAATATTCTCTCAAAAGCTGCTTTAGTACTGCAGTCATCCTTCCACTGGGATTAGGTCAGTTGGAAGAGAAGTTTCAGGGGTATCAAAACCTGTCCATTTCACCAGATCTCTGCACAAATCATCTTTCTGACAGCAGACAAAATTAAACTAGGAGGAGGAAAATCCCGTGTATTTGAATTAACAAATGATATAAAACTTTAGGGGCACTCTTCTCAGACAAGTCTTTGTGGAGCTCTCTGTGCCATGTGTGAGATAAATGTTCAGACAGACAAGTGATCTGAAAACTGATGAGGTGAGGTTACTGAGAGCTGGGACTCCAAAACCAGACACACTCAAGCAAATATACAAACAGTTACTATACCTGTAGCAGAGGTTTATCCTGCATCCACATACAATAGAAGAGGCCCTTCCATATTTTCAGCAGTTCTTCCTGGCTGAAGCCACCTACAGTACAGAAGAAGTCGGAATGAAATGAAAAAAAATCCCCCCATTTTCACGAAAATATTTTCATGCAGTTCCCTGCTTTCTTCTCTGGTTTTGTTGTATCTCTTGGGTAAATGTTGGTTATTGCTGTAAACACACCAATTGGAAGGCAACTTGTGATTCCACCTGGTGCCAAAGTAAAAAAGATTTCAAAGAAACCACAGGTGAGATGAATACCAAGATAATTCTGATAAATCTCTCTGGCATATTTTTAGCACCAAGTCTAAAAGACATTTTTAATGAGGGCATCATAACTATTTTTGCAAGAGAGGTGATGTGCCAATCCTCAAACATAACTGATATGGCTTTTTGGTTTGTTTGGGGTTTTTTTATGCAAATTCCCACTTTACCAATAATTTTATTCCTTACTAGGTGCTTGTTTTGATAGAATAAACTTCTAGTAATCAACACATTTATTTCTGTATGAAACTGTAAATCAAAAACCCTCACCAACTGTAATGAAAATACTTCCAATACAGTTAGTCTTGAGATGTAGTAAAACTTGAATTTTAATAACAATACTTAGCAAGTAATATTTTCACTATTGACAGTATAAAAATTCTAGTTAAATTCACACATCAAAGAAGGAAAGTATTACACGGAAAATAAAATTCTACTGTCAGGAATAGATGCTCAAAAACTGGATCTTTCATGACATCAACTACGTTCCTGGGAGGTAAAATTATAACAGTATGTTGTTACAAGGCAGCTACAATGACCTACTACAGCTATTTTCAAACTATGACCTATTAAGTACTCCCAAGTAATTGCAAGAAAATCACTTTAGAACGGTAATCATCTTCAGTAAGCTCAAATCTGCTCCAAAAAGATCACTGTCACTTTTGACAAACCCTCAGGGGTCTCTCAGTCAAAAAGCCTGAGACCCAGTGCTAGATCTAAATTGTGCACCTCCTCCTTGGACCAACTCATTTGAAAGCAATCATCAGTACTGCATCACTTAGACAAAAAAAACCTACAAACACATTAGTTGAATTGTCTGCAGTTCTGCTTAGTTAAAAAGAAAGGAAGTAGAGGTGAGCGAGGGAAATATGCAAAATGCTATGTAGGAAGCAACAAGTTCACTAATATTAAGCATTAGTTATAAATTTAACTTAGATTTGACAGTAATGGTAAGATTAAATATGAAACAATTTAGTTCATTATTTATTAAAATTAAATATTGAAACGTTAAAATTTGAAATATTAATATTTTAATATATTTCAAAATATTGAAATAATAAAATTAATAAGATTTCTTAACAGAATTATATGCTATACACATATTGGTAAGAAGCAGGCTGAACCTCACATGCAGCATTAACCCTACAGAGACATGGGACAGTCATTTGCTGCCCATAGAGGTGGCTCAGGAGTTCACAGAACTGAATCATAGAATCATTTAGGTTGGAAAAGCCCTCTAAGACCATCAAGTCCAACCATTAACCCAGCACTGCCAAGGCCACCATGTCCCCCAGTGCCACAGCTACACATCTTTTAAATCCCTTCAGAGAGGGGGACTCCACCACCGCCCTGGGCAGCCTGTTCTAGGGCTGGACCAACCTCTTGGTGAAGAAAACAGACTTTCCATGAGGTTGCTTTTCATACATAAAGGGCTTTTTAAAGTGTCCTGGGCAGTCCTGTGTCCATTTGACATAGGATTTTAGCCAAAAGGTTTCAGAACAAATTTCTTATCCTACTCACTCAAAAAGTAGTTTCAAGGTTGTGTTTTCTGTTTTTCAACTTTATGTGCCATCCCCAGCCACAGCTGGAAAACAATAGTCATTCAAGCAAGGTTACTTCAGAACCTGAATGTACTGTTATTAGCAACCACAGTGCACAAAACTGAAGACCTTCTTTTCCTTAAAGCTACTTTGAGAAAGATTTTGGATTTAGGGCATGATTGTAACTCTGTCCCCCAGTGTGGGGGTTTGGATTAGTAATGTTACTCTCACTGATACTTTAATGCAAGCCTCGTCAGCATTCCTGTTTGGCACTCAGGCTGCTTTGACATTGCTACCACTAAAATTATTGCAATTTTTCCTATTCTAGGTAGTCTCCAAGGACGAGATCCACACAGTCACATTTCAGTGGAAATTATGTAAATCCCTTCTAGATCTGGGCCCAAGTAAGTGCAGCTCTGTCAGACAGAAAACCATCCAGCAATCTTTCCTCTTTTACTAAGTTATTTCCCTTTACTATTCTTTCATCAGTTCCTTTATAAACACACCCCTCCTATTTTTAGTGGCACAGTACAGCATGCTCTTCTCCTTCAAGGCAGCTAACAAGAAAAAAAAAATCCAAAAAGGATCCCTTCCAAGGAATAAGGTGCTCATCCAAGCTCACCTGCACACATGATGACTTCAGTAGTTCTATGCATTCCATAGAGTTTAATTTCTCGCTGGAAATTAAGAGCTCTGGCTCTCTGAAGAAGCTTCCCCAGCACAGACCACTCTGAGCAGTCCTACCTATGAAACACCTGTTCACTGAGGTGAACATCAGGTGAACTCCAGCACTTCCCTCAAAACTCAGCATGTTCTCAACTCCTCAAGTTAGGGCATCTTATCTGGGCTGTGAGTCTCATCCTCTCAGAATGCTGGATGGATATAAGGCTGCTAATTAGTAAATAAATTTTAAAAAATTCTCTCTCCTGAACATGCTTTCTCTCCGAGCCCAAAGAAGTAAACCTTTACTTCAATACTATGAGCTTCAATAGTACTTGACAGTAAGTAAATCTGAGAGCTCTGAAAATAAGTCACCGTTGTTTCCTGCTCATTTGCATGTCATGGTGTGCTGATTTTAACCTGCAAAATGTTCACATCCCAACTGAGCAGTTCCCCACTGGTGGGTTCATAATGTCTTAAGGGAGTAGCTGCACCTGCAGCCTCTCCCCTCAGTTAGGGCACTCCTGTCCATCCTGTGGCTGCTTCCACAAACTCAAAGGAATCTGCACTTTGCAGTGGGATGCACAGAGCACCACCGAACACAGAGAAGCCATGAACAGCTTAGGAAGTCTCCAGAGCTAAAAACAGCTAGAGGGTCAGAAAGTACTTGGGAGGTATATGATGTGCACTTGCTTGTACTAGTCCCCAGGCTATCCCTAGGTCTTTGATAACTGTCAGAAATGGGATAATGGGCTGTTTGGCTCCCTGGCCTGACCCTGTAAGGTTGTTCTGTGTGCCCTTCCCTCTGTGGCTACTGGGTCAAATATTATTTGTGTAGGGAAGAAAAACATCTATTCCTCAGTGTCTTTTCAAGGAATTGACTCAGCTCCAACCAGCACTCCAGGTGCAGTTTAGATCACAGGATCAGGTCTAGGCTAATTCCCCAAAGCCAAAGGGGTGTGGATGCATAAACCTCTGTAACAGTTTCCCAAATGCTGCAGGAAACTTTATGAGGTCAGACTCAGTGCTCTGAAAATGCTCATGACCAGCTTCCCTTCCTCATTGTGTCCAGCTTACACCACATTGTGCTGGAAACAGCAGTCCAGAAACACTGGAGATGCCAAAGATCCCTTGAGGATCTCTGCACTGTGCTCCTGATCACTCCAACAGGAAGGTTTACTGAGCTGGATCCATGACTTCACACAGTGCTATGACTGACCTCATAAGCTTATAAAATATATAAATATAAAATATGAAAGTATAATATACATATGAAAAGATAAAATATATACTTATATAAATAACATAATATGTATAATATATATCAATATATAAAATATAGACACACTACGTAGTAATATATAATTTAAATATATACATAATTAAATAATTTATAAAATAGCTTATAAATATATATCTTACATAGAAAATGGCAATTATTTATTTACATATTATATGTTATGTATACTTTTATAGATAGATTATATTATATAATCTATCTATATCTAATCTATATCTATTATAAAATATAACCTGCAACCATGTGGAAAGAGTGCACAGGAGGCACTTTCAGGTGCAGGCAGCTTCAGACTGGCATTGCCAGATTCAAACTGTCTCCAGGGACATCACCAAACTCTTGGATCTAAGGTGCCAGTACACAGCTCCAAGCAGGATTTTTGGAAAAAATTTGGGAAAAAAAGCTTTCGATATCATGAACGTGGAGCTAATGAGTAACCCAGACGGGTAAAAAAGAATCAACAGCAATTATACAAGTGCTGAAACACTCCTGAGCTTCCCTCAATTCCCTCCAATGCTCCTGAATATGACTCCTGGAAGCAGGCAGCTCCTACCTCACAGAAATAACCGAAAATAAAACTTTATGCTGCACATATGGGGCTGTTTCCGGCCTGGATCAGTTCAGTGCATTTAAATCCTGTTCCTGCCAACGGGAGCACATGAGCCACCCCGCTCCCATCCCGGGAATATTAATGCTGCCAGCGAGACCCTCCCGCGGTCGAAGGAGATCTTCCCCGAGCCCTCCAGCCTCTCCAGTGCCCGGAGACACCTCAGGGGGCGAGGAAACACGAGTCTTTCCGCTTCTCTAAGGGCAGCTGGGGGATGCTGGGGGCGCTTGCGGCAGCAGCGGGGGGAATACTTCTTACTGATGAGATATACGCGTAAAAGTAAAAAAAAAAAAAAAAAAAAAGAAAAATAGAAAAAAGGAAGAATAAATAAATAAATAAATAAATTTAAAAAAAAGAGGGAAGAATAACAACGAAAAGAATAGAATCCACAGGAGGCGGGTCTCGGCCCTCCGCACACACGTGGTTCCCTCCCCATCCCGTCCGCCCGCCGGGGCCGCCGCTCCCCCCTTGCCCAGACGGCACCGGGACCGGTCCCAGACCCCTGTCCCGGTCCCAGATCCTCATCCCGGTCCCTGCCTCGGTCCCTCCCCAGCCGTACCTGCGGGGCGCTGGGTCCGCACTCCGATGTAGCCCCGCAGCTTTTTGA
Organism: Chiroxiphia lanceolata; assembly: GCF_009829145.1. Taxonomy (NCBI): domain Eukaryota; kingdom Metazoa; phylum Chordata; class Aves; order Passeriformes; family Pipridae; genus Chiroxiphia; species Chiroxiphia lanceolata. Next base: position 5,668,253 of record NC_045638.1, on the reverse strand, counting down.
GGGCGCGGTCCCGGATGCGCTTCTCGTTGGCGGCCAAGCGCTGCGCGAACTGGACCTCGGGCGGCTGCACGGCGGCGGGAGCCATGGCCGGGCCGTGTCCCTGTCCCTGCCCTGTCCCTGTCCAGCCCCGTCCCGTCGCTGTCCCGGCCCGTCCCGGCCGGGCCCGTCCTGCCCGCGCCGCGCCGGGCTCCGCCTGATGCCGTCACGGGCACCGCGCTCTGCCGTCACCGCGGGGAAGGCGGAGCGCCGGGATGGGCGCCGGGAATGCCCCGGGAGCGTCGTGGGAGGGACACCGCGGTCGGTTCGGGGACACGGGAGGTCCTGGGGCTCCCGGGACCCCACAGGATCGTTTAGGTTGGAAAAGACCTCTGAGGTCATCGAGTCCAACCTGTGACTGATCCAACACCTTGTCAGCCAGACCCTGGCACTGAAGAGCCACGTGCAGCTGTTTCTTGAACACCTCCAAGGACGGTGACTCCAGCACCTCCCTGGGCAGCGCATTCCAATGTTTAATCACCTTTTCTGTGAAAAAAAAATCTTCCTAATGTCCAGCCTAAGCTTTCCCTGGTCCAGCTTAAGGCTGTGTTCTCTCATCTTGTCGCTGGTTGACTGGGAGAAGAGACCAACCCCCACCTGGCTACAGCCTGCTGTCAGGGAGTTGTAGAGAGCCATAAGGTCCCCCCTGAGCCTCCTTTTCTCCAGGTTAAACACCTCCAGCTCCCTCAGCCGCTCTTCATCAGACTTGTGCTCTCCAGACCGTTCACCAGCTCCTGTTGCCCTTCTCTGGACTTGCTCCAGCACCTCAGTGTCGTTCCTGAACTGAGAGGCCCAGAATTGGATACAGAGCTCGAGGTGTGGCCTCACCATTGCCGAGCACAATCACTGTGCTGCTCCTGCTGGTCACACTTATACAGGCCGGGATGCCACTGGCCTTTTTGGCCACCTGGGCACACGCTGGCTCATGTTCTGCTGACTGTTGACCACCATGCCCAGGCCCTTTCCCACCTGGCAGCTTTCCATCCCCTCTTCCCCCAGCCTGTAGCACTGCAGGGGGTTGTCGAGACCCAAGTGCAGGACCCGGCACTTCACCTTGTTGAACCTCACACCACTGCCCATCGATCCAGCCTGTCCAGATCCCTCTGCAGACCCAGCAGATCAACATTCACATCAAGCCCAACTTGGTGTCTTCCGCGAATTTACTGCAGGTACGCTCGATAATGTCACCCGCTGGGGTCGTAAACACAGCGACAACGCAGCAGGGCCAGACTCCCGCTCTCGGGTTCCCCGTGTTATCCCGGTGTTGTCCCGGTTTTTCCCTGGGCCGCTCCGGCCGGGACTGAGGGCGGAGCCTGACTGGAGACCACGCCCAGCCCACGCCCCGACCCCGCCCACTAAGTGCGAAGGGGGTGTGGCCACGGCGCGGCCCGTCCCGCCCTCAGTCCCTCCCGGCCTCAGTCCCTCCCGCCCCTGTGCAAGACAGTCTGTCCCAGCTGTCGCCTCTATCGCGATGTGGCGCTGCGCCGGCCTCGCTGGCGACGCGCAGGTATCGCGAGCGGCCCGCCCGGCGCATGGGGCTGAGCCCGGCCCGGAGTTCGCTGTGGGGTTTCCCGATGAGGGGTTTGTGGCGTCCTGGGCCTTGTGGGGCCCTGAGAGGCCGCGGGGAGAGGGGAGCGCGGTGAGGGCTGCGGAGCGGTGCCAGTGGCACCCTGGGGTGGCGGGGGGTGAGTGGAGAAAGGGCTGGCAGCGATTCCATGCCGGATATCCATCGCCAGCTGGGATCTGTTCAGATCCCACTGCCACGTGGGGAAAGGGGATTCCCTTCGCTGGGAGCTCTGCCCTGTTCAGATCCCACTGCCAGACAGGGAAGGGGGATTCCCTTCACCGGATTCACACCACGCAGGTTGTGACCTCAGGTGCATAACTGGGTGACTTGACCCTCGTGGAAGAGCTTTGCGAGGACTGGAGTCAAATCTACATCCAGGCACCTGGTGTTACTGTAAGAACTGGGCGCAAAACTCTTCCATTGTCTCTGTTTGCTTTTAACACGCTGTTGTAGTGCAGGGAGATGCTGAGTAGCTGCTTAAGCAGAGAAAATAAAACTTGACCATTGTAGCTGCAGCACTGTAAAGATGTTTGTTTACAGTGGGAACTGTAAATGAGAATATTTTCCTTGCCATATATATTTCATATCTCCATCCCAGTACTTCACAATGTATTTTGTTTGAGTTTAGCTTCTGCAAGTGAACAGAGCTGCTTCTAGGCTTTTAAGCACCAAATTGTGCTCCCTGATTCTGAGCAGTACTGGATTGTCTCTGTCCTTCCTGGTTGCTGACATGCAGATGGTTTTCCTCTATAGAGTCCTGTTGCCATGTGCTTATTCCATGCTTTCATGAGACATAAATGAGTTGCATTTTTCTCACGTCACGTGGTTGTGCTTGACCGTACTCACTTTGCCACAGGCACTTCCTAAGTGCAACTTAGAGCATGTAATTCCAGTTGAAAGCAAAATCTTCCATATTTTCACAGCAGTTTTGATACCTCTGAACCAGGAAAGGTGGAACTGACCTGTTCTGAACCAAAACTGTCTGGCTTTGAAAGAGAGCTGGGAAAGAAATAGAGTAGGAAGCAAAACTGAAAGGAAAAGTTTAACCTCAGGAAGCAGGGAAGCAGAAAGACAGAATTATAGGGAATGGTTGGAAAGGATGACCTCTATTTGTCTAATTCTCAGTCAAGTACAAAACAGTGCTAAGATATGTTATAATCTTGCTTTGTGAAAGCTTATGTGATTGATGTTTTAGTCGAAATACGTTAAAACCTATTTTATGTCATGTATGTGGCAGCCTTTTTAAGATCCAACAGTGTGCATGTGCATGTACATCAGAAATTAGAATTTAGGATTTTTTTGGTACAAAAATTGCTCTATAACTTTAAGATTAACACACATTCCATAGGAATATGGAATTAAAATTATTTTAAAGCAATATCTTGGCAGAAGAGGAAACCGGTAAACATTTTCTGTGTTACCTCGGGTTTAAATTATTTATGTGGTATTGGATTGCAAATAATTTTTGCTCTTCACAGAAGCTAAATTCATTTGGCAAAGTGCAATTTCCTCCAGAAGAGTTGTTGTAATTTAGGACTGAGGATCTTGCAAATATTTGAATTAATTAAAAAAAGAAACAACAAAAAACCAAAAAAACCTAAAAAACCCCTGAGTTATCATATTTTGCAACAGTCATGAAACAACAGCTTGGCACATGCATGGCTGCTCACGTTTTAAAATGTCTGTGTGTTAATTTTTGCAGCATTCTGGGGTGCATTGCACACATTTTGGGTGAAGCAACAAACACAGGTAATATGACTTACTTTAGGCCAGAATGGCAAAAATTAGATTACAGCAAAGGGTCCATCTCAAAGACTTTTGGTTTTAATTACTGGGCTGTTCTCTTTTAAAAGGTTATGAATTTCTGAAATTATGTCACACAGAGGAATATTTTTGTCATAGAAAAAGTATTCAAGCAGAAAAGCACCACAAGGCTGTAACAGCGTCTTTGTTTGGTTCTTGGTTTCTTTGGTTTTGTTTTGATGTTTTATTTCAGAAGGCTGAGATCAAAGAGGAATTTGTTAAAGTTAGAAGAAGGGATTTGGAAAGGCTGACAACTGAGGTTATGCAGCTGCGGGATTTCTTACCCAAAATAGTGAATGGAGATATCCTGGGGACACTCCAGAAACTGGATGCTGTTGAATCAAGTGAGTGGTACCAAGTTACAATCTCTTACAGTTTCTGCCCAAACTACTTAGAACAAACTGCTGTGCCCCTACAAATAGTTGTAGAGTTTGTGGAGTTATTCCAGATTAAACTCTGCTGTCCAGTCGCTGCTTCAGCAAATTAACGTGTTTGTAGTGAAGGAAATTACAGACTGCATTAGAAATAATCAGACACGTGAAATTAATCTTTAAAAATATTTTACTGTGGATAAAAACATACTTAGTTGAGGCTGTAAGGGGAGCTCTATCAGGAAAAAAATGTTTTCCCTTTGACAGAAGGTGAAAGCATGCTAGTTTTCAAAAAGTCACTTTGCACAGAAAAATAAAAACAAAAAATGGTGTTAAATAGCAGTGGATAAAAAGTTAGAGACAGCATCATTGTATTTGGCCTATCTTGTTTTTTAGTGTGCATATTTTTATTACTATAAATATTATTAATTTAAAAAAGTTGAAGACTATAATAAAAGTGTTTTTACTGCTTTCTGCACAGGCAGTTTCTCAGTGTTATGTTTCTCTGTGCATTAATTTTTTAACAATTACACCATTCCTAACATGCCATCAGGACCAAATTGGAGTCAGCTCCATCCCTGGCCTGTAGCTTCCATGCAGCTGTAACAATTCAGCTGTTATCCTAGGAGTTGGTTTTGCCTGAAAAGACACAGGACAAGCAGTGAGACAGATTACATGGAGTGTTGTCTCTTCTAGAATATCAAGTGATAAATGGAAAATTAATTTGCCACAGCTAGTTAGGAAAGAGTAAGATAGAGCCCCCAGGCCTGTTTCTGACCAAGTAACATTGGGGCAGAGCTTCCAGTTGCCTCAGTGATCCACATTTTGGAAAGATTCTTCCGTGCCATCAAATCCTAACAAAGATGGGAAGGCTGCACCACCTCTCCTGCTGCTAGTTGTCATGTCATCCATGTCACAAGCAGAGATGTAGGATCTGGAAATGTTCTTTTTGTGCTGTTGCAAGGCACCAAGACCTTGTTTCCAGTTGCATTAAGTGTTCAAGATCCTCAGCTAAGTCAGATCCTTCTTTTAACTGCTTATTTCTCTCACTGATCCTTCTTACCTTCCTTGTGCCAGGCATCAAGGAGACACTGTCAGGGTCTTCTAGCAGCAGGTTTGTGGAATCAACATGAGGATTTTAAGACTTCCTTAAACGTTCTGCTGTCCATCCAGCATTCTCTGGGTCCTCAGAGGGAGGACCTGAGGCTGAGTCAGCCTTTGAACTCTACAGAGTATATTGTCACAGCAGAGTTTTCTCTTGCAATTAATGAGGTCATTTAATATTTGTTCAGGCTCTGGCCATTGTTTGCCCCTGCAGCTGGACAAGTCAAGTGGTGATTTTTGCTGCTCCAATCTGCTCCTACCTCTGCATCATGCCATAAGACAAAAGCAGGCTTTGGAGCATACAGGTCACAAAAGGCTGGATATAAGAGGGACACAAGCAGCCTTCACTCTCAGAATGGTGCTGTTTATTACATACAGTCTCTTGGTGTGGCATGTGAAGCTTGCAGGAATCCTGGCAGCTCCTGGAGATGTTTTTCACGTTGTTCTTGCAGGAGCCTGATGTGTGATTTGTACATTTCTCTACAGATTTTGATCAGCTGTTGCAGTTTTCTAAGCACTATGAACACAAAGTTCTTCCTCTTCTTGGTAAAGTCTCATGTTCCTCAAGAACTACAGATTATAGTAAGAGACTTTCAGCACCTCTGGCCCATTTGGTTGTGACACAGATGGAATCTTGAATAGTTTGAAGAAATCTTGAGATCTTACTGTGTGTCTGGGTCAGTAGGATACCTGTTTCTTGTGGGAGCTTCCCTTGAGTGGTGTCTGGGATCTGAGCTGGCAGTGCTTGGTGCAGCCAACACCTACTTTTCAGGCTGGTGTCAGGGTCTTCATTAAGGCTTTTGTCAGGGTAATTGTTCATTTAGAAAAAAAAAGGTGTGTTTTGTTCTGGCTACCCTCCTCAGGGAGAGTGTTTGGCTCCAGGAAACTTAGAAAAACAGTTCCAAAAATCTTTCTATGTTATGTTTAGTGGAACCTAAGGATGATGCCAAAGTCTTTCCGGTGGTTCCCAGCGACAGGATGAGGAGCAATGGCCATAAACTAAAACACAAGAAGTTTCTACCTCAACATGAGGAAGAAGTTTTTTTCGAGGGTGTCAGAGCACTGGAACAGGTTTTCCAGGGAGCTGGTGGAGTCTCCCTCTCTGGAGACGTTCCAAACGCACCTGGACGTGTTCCTGTGTCACCTACTCCAGGTCACCCTGCCTTGGCAGGGGGTTAGACTGGATGATCTCCTGAGGAACCTTCCAACCCTGACTATTCTGTGATTCTGTGAACTCAGTCCACCGGGGAAGTGTTAAAAATAGCATTTAACCTAGTTCCAGCTTTTGGATCGGAAGAATTGGAATTCTGTCACTTGTCAGCATTCATCCTGATTGTGCACAGTTTTCCACGTCCCAGAGCTTTGAGATTCGATCTCTGGTCCAGAAAATCTCCTGCATGGATGAGAATGAGTCTACTTCACACCTGAAATGTGGCCTCCTCTTCTTTCTTGTACCCCGTGCCTTGTTCTACTGTTGAGTCTCTGTCTGTCTCAGGAGCAAATGCCACTTCTTCCCAGAGCCTAATTTACCACTGCAGTGGTGAAGTTACATATTTCCTCTTTGTGTAAGAATTCCATTTCTTATTTGTTTGCTCACCCAAGCTGATAGTGAAAGCTGCTTCTTTCTCTTCAGAGCAAAGGTACAGCCAGGAGGGCTGAATGGGCATAGTGGGGGAGTTTCCAGGAATGAGGCACAGACAAGTAGGGCTCTTTTCAGCAGCTTCCAATATTATCCTTCTTTCTTCTTTCGACATAAAACATCATGATACCTTAGAGGATGTTGACACATCCTTTTTTATCTGAAGGACTTTTAAAAGTAAAGGTTACACTGTGTTAACACTCAGTAGTTAATATTGTTCCCCTTCTGGCTCAGGTTTTGTTCCAGGGCCTTTTAAGTCTGACAGTGAAGGATGTGGCACCTTTGGGTGTCTACTGGCTGGATTCAGGTTGGATTCCATCCTCTCAAAGGCTGGAAGTGATTCTTCTCTTTCAGGAGAGCTTGTTTCGTGGAAGGGACAAGAGACTTCCACTGGATGTACCTGACCAGAATAAACAGGTTCTTGGCTGCTATTGATAAGCAGGTTCACTCAGGCTCAAGACATCCTTCTGTCAGCTACTTAAGACTCACACCCAAATAGTCAGAGGTGAATGGGACTGACTTTTGGGATAATTTTTTAGTGATGTTGTCTTTTTATGATTTCATTTGATATGATTTTTGGTAACTACATTAAAAAATATTGACCACGTGTAAGGGGAAGTATGTGAAGCATTAAACCATAGACCAAACTGTCAAGATCAAGTGCTTAAAATCGGCTGTAAGTTGTTCTTTTTTTTTTAAGCTAACCAAAATTACAGTAGATGCTGTTTGGACATTACTTTTTGGAATTACTGAAGCGTATTTCCTTTATTTCAATATAAATCATCCAGGACTACAGGATTTAAAGTAAAATACAATACACAACTATTGTTAAAAATATCCCTCAAAGTGATTTTTTTTTTAAAACTGGCACCATGATGGTGAAATAGACTTTTAACTTGATTTCTCTTCACTAAAATAAAGCGTCTAAATTGGAATGTATTTCTGATAATGTCAAACATTAACTTTTTTAAGGGAATCATTAATTTTGCTTATAACCGACATAAAGTTTAAATAGTTTGTAAAATCACAGAACAGTTTGTGTTGGAAAGGATCTTAAAAATCATCCAGTTCCAACCCCCTGCTGTGGGCAAGGACATCTTTCAGTAGAATAGGTTACTTATAATACTTTATAAACATTAATTTAAAATATTTTGAAGAGTTGCATTTCATTCTTACTGTTTATAGAAATTTCCTGTTATATATTGAAATGATCACTTTTGAATGATCTTGGTATTTTTCTTAGGTTTTCAGTATACTCACTGAATTGAGTGAAATTCCACTCACTGAATTTTCATGAAAACCATCATTAAAACAAAGCAGAAAAATGAATAAATCCTAACAAACCTTATCAGCACGCTGTATTTTGCAGCTGGATGTGATTCTTTCAGTCTTTTCCGTATTTAAATCAGAAACATGTTCATTTACATACTCAGAACTGTTGTGATGTGGCAAATCGTGAGCTCCCGGTTTAGCCACGGGGAGGTGATCTCGCACAAGCAAACAGCCGCAGCACCTCGGGAAAGCTGCACTTGGTGGATTCTCTTTTCCTCAGTGCAGCCCCTTGGTCGTAATGTGTCACTTCGTTTATCTTGATTTATCCTGTCGCAGACCTGGAGAAAAAGGAGGAGGAAGTTCAGCAGCTGAGAATGGATTGTGAACACTTCAAAGCCCGTCTGGAAACGGCCCAGGCAGATTGCATGAGAGAGAAGAAGGTAGATTTGCTGCCATAATATTGGTATCTGTGTGCTTGAGTTTTAATGATTAAAGCAGTAATGATTGCTCTTCAGACTGAGGATTTATTCTGTGACATGAACATGAAAAGCAGTCTGGGATTTCTATCCATGTAGTCAGGTGGTGAGGAAATGATGAACCTAAAAGTTCATAGCTGATGGTTTTTCCCCCTTTTGGTATTTCCAAGCAAAAGAGTCAATATTGTACCTAGGCAAAATACAGTGGGATGCAGTCCCAAAAAGTAGGCAAAGTGTACAAACAGAGGAGCCACTGAGGTACAAAACTCCTGCACACCTGCATGAATCTCTCACAGTCCATACTATGTGGAGTGTGGTTGTATGGGGTCAAAATACAGGTTCTTGGCAGGGGTTTTTTTGGTGTATGTGACATTAAAAACCAAGCATTTGGTTTATATGAACATGCTGAAGTAAAACGTTGGGTATTTGGGAAGACTGTGGTATAGCTGATATGAAAATGTGCTTCACAGAATCAGTTCTTTTGACTTTAACGTAACTGTAACGTATTTTCAAAGAGGACAACAGAAGATAATTTAAGCAATGCAATGTACAGAATGAAACCAGCCTCTCTTTGGCTTTCTGTGAGCTATGCACCCTTTTTTTTTTGGTGTTAGTAGTCTTTCTCAGTACACATATTGATCCAATTGCCATGTACATCTGCAAATCAAAGAGCAATTACAGGGCTCCTTTTGCTCTGTCAATATTGTGTTTAGTGATTATGAGAGAGGAGATTCTGAACAATGAAGGAATAACAAACACAGTGACTTCTCTGATTGTGGGTCTTCTGTGAAGCAATCAGGGTTCAAATGGGTGTCTGTGAGAATCAGTGGTGATTATTGGCTGCAAAAGTTCATTTCTTTGGAGCCATCTTCAGCAGAAGCTGGTGGTGGTGGAGTTCTACAGCTGAGATTACACAGAGATAGATGAATCTGCAGAAATTATTTCATTTTTGAAAAGGAATAAATGAAGAGTTTGGACATATAGTTTTGCTGAACTTCTGCATGGACAAGCCATTCTGGAATGAAGTTGGGTATGATGGAATAGTTGTCTATCTGGATATTCCTTCAAAGCAGGGGTAGCTTTTGCAGTTCAGCAATAGATACACAGTTTTGCACCCACATCCTCAGTTGTGTAACCATCCAGGACAAAATCCCTGTAAGATTTACAGTTGCTGCTTTAGATATTAATGAAGTGGGTCCCACCCATTATTCTTGTTAACACTACAAAATAAATGGCAGGTGGTTTGGGTTTGTGTTTTCTTTTGGATGAGTTTTACTTAAAGCATGGATAGAGTTGTTGTTTTGGTGTTCCTGATCAAAGCTCTTCTCTTCATGTCTTTGCTGTTGTGCAGTATAGCATTTAGACAGTGGGTTCTGTTATATGCCAGGAAGGTATGAGCAGATTGTGCTTATGATGTGGAATCCTTTAGCTCTTCAGGTTGCAAGAAGATGGTGTGTGTATATATGTGATTTTTACTCCTGTTGATCACTTGCCTGGTGTTTTTCATTTGGTTGCTGTTCTGCTATAGGCATCCTTCCATAAAATTTCTGAATTATTTGCTAAATATTTATCTTCTGAAGGAAAAGGAAATGATTCACTGAAACAAACATAAAGAAAATGCATTTTCTGGTTGAGCAGTGTCCTTTTCTGAGGCCATCATAAATCAACATTTTTGCATTCCAAAATCTCTGTGCAGAGCTGGATCGCTGATCAGGGAGTTGCTGTGCTTTCTGAACCTGAGCAAAACTTGAAGTGCACATGTTATTCTTGATGTCTTCTTTGTCTGTCCTTTTGTAGTTCCATACTTGAGCACCGCTGTGTTCTTGTGCCTTGACCCTTTCCTGAAGGTGGTGGTGTTGCACAGCACAGGGATTGGGTTGTGCTGTGAACTCTCAGGAGTGTTGCTTCCAGTTGGTTGTTTGCTTTTGCAGGCTCCGTTTATTTTCCTGGCTCTTGAATGTACTATTTTGTTTCCCTTGCCTCATATCTTTGTTCTGATGCTGCTTTTGATCTATTAAAAATTCTGGCATTTCTTGTGCTGGCTTTACATCCTTGTTGGGGGATCTAGGTTTGGTATTTACTGGGTTTTATGTCTTACTATTCAGTGTTAGCATCCAAACGCAAAATGCAAATAAAATGTATTAAAGATACATTTTCCTAAGAAAAGGGCAGTGCAGGAAAGACAGGGAGAATATAGGATTAGGTAGGAAGATGCCTGTGGACATTTTGTTGATTCATATGGTTGCAGAAAAGCTGATAGGCCTGGCAGTGAGTCGTGTACAAGACAGAATTTGGCCAATTTACTTAAAAACAACCAAAATATTAAGAAATAAGAGACTTTTCCTGTGAGACCGTGCCTTTGAAATCACCAGCAAGTGTCAGTCTTTTGCATGTGTTAATCTGTAAGGTGAAAGAGACTCCAGAGAGTAAATATGCACAGAAATCTACTCGATAAATTTAATTTGAACTTTACAAATCCTCGCCTGCGTGTTCCATTAGCAGCACGATAAAGCAGCACAAACCAGGCTGTCAGGTGTGATCAGGGGGCTCAGCAGGTAATTGCTGACAGACAGAGAACAGGCAGCTTTGTGCTGGTTGATATCACATTACATAAATTTTCAGGTGAGTTTGCTTTTCTGTTCTTTCCAAACCCTCACACAAACCGTTGAGGTGAACCCCCAAAAGTACAAGTCAATGATTTTAAAATCTTGACGACAATATATGGTTGAAAGTCGTGTTCTGTTTAGGTGCTTTCAAAGTCTACACAGAAAAGATTCCTTCTCATTTCTCACATCCTGATATCCAAACACGCTGGGGAGGCTGGGCTGAGGAGGGTGTTTTCTGTGATGAGTCTGAAAATCCCATGTCTGTAAAGTGGGCAGAGTAAGATCCTTCTGTTCTTCTGATGTTGTGTGATCTGCAAATCTCTCTCTCTCTCTTTCTTTCTCTCTTCTAATATGTGAATTAGCATCATTTTTCTTGACTGGCCTTTGTCTTTCCATGCAGCACTGTCTAATACCACCCTACTTGGAGATAGCAGGGAGCTCCCATCCATCCTGAGAAACCACAGATTGCAGAATCCCTGCCTGACTCTCCCTGTCTGTGCTGGCTCTAAGCTGAGAAGTGCAGCAGCTTCACTACCCCTGTGGCAGTTGGTTGGAAGGCAGTGAGACCTGAAATCATACCCGGTCTCAGGATAATCTTCCATCCAGCTTCTCATGTGATTGGGAAAAAGTGCTACCAAATTGAAACACTTAGGTGATCATAGAATCATGAAATCACAGAATGATTTGGGTTGCAAGGGACCTTTAAGATCATTCAGTTCCACTCCTCTTGCCTTGGGCAGGGACACCTTCCTCTAGACCAGGTGGCTCAGAGCCCCATCCAATCTGATGGATGCACAGGGATGCCTCAGCTTTCTTGATATGAAAGGCCCTCCAAACTTCAAACCTTAGATATGTTTTTCCAGGGATTCTGTGTTACTTTGCTGATCAGGAATATACCAATAGAAAAAATTTGGAGACAACGGTATTTATCCTAGATATCTGGCCATGTTGGCTAAAGCAATTTTGAAAAACAGAGCAACCCTCCCTTCCTGTCAGATGTTTCCAGTATCTCTTGGAAGGTGTCAGGGAAAGCTGTCCCCTGATGCTGAAATCCCCTCTCTCCTGAGGAGACATGGAGCTGTTTGCTCAGGAGGAGATGACTCTCCTATCAGGCTTCTCTGGGTGCCACTCAGTCTCAGGGGGTCACTTGGTTTGACCTTGTGGGCAGGCTTCTGGTTACTGTCAGCCTCCACAATGTTCTGGCTGCTTAGACACAGCTCAGGGGAGAAGGTACGTGTCTGCCACTGCTCTGGGTGTCCCTCCATTTCATTTATGGCCATGATGTCTTGTTCTGTCCCTTAGACTGGAAACTTGTGGCTGATAGGAAGTGCAACCAAAATTTCCTTGTGCTATTCCAGGAGAAACTGGACCTGAGGCAGCAGCTGAACGAGGCCAAGCAGCAGCTCCTGCAGCAGGCAGAGTATTGCACAGAGATGGGGGCTGCTGTTTGCACCTTGCTGTGGGGGGTGTCCAGCAACGAGGAGGCTGTGAAAACCATTCTAGGAGGAGTAAGTATGGCAGGTGAATGCTGACCCCTGGTAATGCTGTCAGGCCTTTAAAACAAGGACCTTGCTGCGTGTCACACTTTCAGGATATATTTCAGAAACTCTTTGGACAGCAAGAATGTTTTCTGGTTTGCATGTTCATCCATTCTCATTTAAGAATTTTTGGAGTTATGAAGTGTTATGAATAAATGCAGTAATTAATTCTCACATTTCCAAACAAGGGTTGTTGTTTTCCACCACACACGGTTAAACTGGAAGCAAGGCTACAGCCAGCACAATGTAAATATCTTCACGAGCTAACAGAAGGAGAAAATAATTCCTGGGCATATGCAGGAGTTTCCATGCCTGTAGGGAGCTTGGAGGAGCTATTTCCATGGAAGGAAGACAGATCCATCGATTCTCAACTTACTTTAAGTGTTTGTGCTGCCTTAATACTTGCATAACTCTTGGAAATTTAAGAGAGCCTTGCTGCTAGGGGATCTCATTAAATCTTCAATGTTAAATCTGGACAGGTAGATTATTTAAAAAAAAAACAAACAAAAAAACCCAACCCAAACTCCAAAACAACAACAGTTGATGACAGTGCTAATATTACAACTAGCACAGTTTCACTGCCAAGTGGAGCTGATGGAATTAGGAGGGATCAGAGGAACAAGCCTGATAAAAATACGATTTTCATTCCTGACACAGCCAACATGAGAAGGAATTGCTGTATTTAATCTGAGTGAACTGAAGCCACAATTTCTTCTGGCTTGATTTTTCAGCAGCGTGGTGAGCAGCTGAGTGAATAGGATTAGTTCATTATAGTAAGTGGTAAAGTAGTGTGTTTGTAAGAGGTGTTCTAGTTTGGATGCACCAAAATACAATTACAACAATATTGGACATTAGAAAACTGTACAATGATGCCTTTTGATGATAACTTCTGGTGAGTCAAGATCCAAGCAAAGCAGTTACTAAGGAAAAAAAGTCTCTTAAAACACCATATAAAGCAGATAAATTTTACAACAAAAGGCAGGTTGTTGAAAGCTTTCTTAGGTATTAAAATTCAGCAGAATTAGGTAAAAACAAATCTGTTACCTGAAGATTTGTATAAACATGAAAAGCATAACTGTGAAGATGCAATACTTTGTGGTTTAGGTTGGTTTGAAATGCAAAATACTTCTGTAATCAGTTCCAGCAACCTTTAGAGCTCGTTGAACTGCTGAACTTCTGGTGAAGCTCATGGCAACATTTCTGGGCTTTGTTTTCTTGTGATGGTGCACATAACATGGTAAAAAGCGTGCCTGGGTTTGCAACAACACTACTAGGAAAACATAAATGGATTGTGTGGCATTGTGTCAGCCATAGATTATAACTGGCAATGAGTCAGGTCGTTAAAAGACGATGGGAGATTTGTCATACAAAGCTTTTGGTTTGGGTTATTTTGGGACAAGTTTCACAGCCTGTAGCATCTTCCCCTTCCCCCGAGAAGGTGCCATGAACTACAGAAAAGGATGAGAATACCAAGAGTGCTTTAAAATGGATGCTGATGTGTAAGTGTGTGGGGAAGGTGGCATCAGTTCAGAATCATTTCATGCCTTAGGGAACAATGCCCAAGGTTTTTTTTTGTATTTGCAGCAATACAGAAGTAGGTCTTTCTTACAGTCCTGTAATACAAATGGACTGAAATGGTGTCAGTGACTAGTACACCATTTGTGTCCATATTGGCTGGGAAAATCAAAACTCAAGCAGCAGATTTGAAATGTGACACAACTAAGTTTTCAAGGCACTGGGGGCTGTTTCTGCCCTTGTGTAATGTTCCTAGAGAGAACTTGAAGAAACATCCAGAGAAGCAGCATGAGAGAGAGTTCTCAAGGTTTCCTACCTGCATGTGCCAAAAAAGTAGTAAATTAATTCCCATGACATTGTTTTAGATGTCTTTCAAAAAGCTTCAACCGGATATGACGTGGTTCTCGCATGGAAATGCAGCCTGAAGGTTTGATTTCAGAATGACATTGTTTTGCTTCAGCTTGAGAGATCTGGGATCCTACAAGGTGTTCTCCTACTTCGGTTGTCTGCTATGGTGACAAATGACTTTATGGTAGCAATTTCTCATATTAACTGATGGTTTCACACAGGAGTTACATGGACAGCAAAGGGTTCATGCACCATCTGAGCTCAAGCACCTTCATGGCTGCTCTCGGAACCGCCCTTATCTCAATGTCTGTGGGTGAGACATTCTTCAGTCCCATGGAAATACTGCCAAGCTCATAAGACACTGTGCAGAGTAGGCAGTGTTTGCTATTTATAAACCTGATGGGTCTCTGCTGCAGCTCCTCGGACCTCAGCACTAGTGAAGTAATGGCTGTTTGGACAAGAGGTTCAGCAGACAGGACACCAGTGGCACCTCAGGAGATCAGCAGAGAAGGTTCTCCTTGTTTTCTGTGCAAAATAACAACTACTCAGTGTGCTTACGACTCTCTTATGTTCCCGTGTGAATATGTATTTTCGTGGTAGGCTCTCTTCATTTTCTCTCGCACCTTCTGCTTGTTGAACTGTGGTCACTGCTTGTGTTAAAATTACCATCTTTGAGGTGTGGTGTCCATATAAGTATAAAAACTACATCCAGCACATGCAGAAATGCAGTTGTTTCCATCCTCTTTGCCCATGATCCCTTCATTGCTGTTATTCTGGGACCACAGCATCACTTCAGAAGGTACTGAGTGTTGGCCAAGCCTGCTTTTTGTGCCCTGTTTCTCCTGGAGTCACCCCACAGCAACTGAACGTCTTTGATGTGGTGAATGTGCAGCAGTGGAGGAATAAATAAATGTTATCAGTAGCTTTGCTTGTATTGTGAAAGCAGTAATTTTGAAAAGGTATTAAAATTTTCAGTGGCTTTAAAAAAAGGAATAAAAGTTCAGGCATTTCTTGAACTGTTCCGTTGGATCACTGCTGGGAATGACTAAGAGTTTCAGCTGCTTCATGAAACAAATGGAAAAATTAATAAAGACACTGGGAAACCCAGCATTATAGGCTCTCTGCTACCCTGTTTTGGTTATGAAAACCTTCATACTCTGTGTGAAGTAGTGTTCCAAGAGTGTTTTACTGGTCAGAATTACCAATAAACAGAAACAGGTCTCTTCATCCTTCTTTCTGGACTCTGTCTGCACCTCTGGCCAAGCTCTTTGACCTGCCCTTAGCTTTGTACCAAGTGACTGCTTCCTCAACTGAGACATGGAAATGGAGCAGTATTCCAGCTGAGAGGAAAAGATTGTAACATAAGCACAGCTCGTACTCCTGTTTGTGTGCTCCTGTTTGTGATGATTATCTTTCTCACGTGACATTGGTGGCTTGAATTCAACCTGTGACCCAAGAGAGACCTCCATTTCCCTTTTTAAAGCACTTCTGCCTTTCACTTCTTATCTTTTTTCTGGGTACTTTGTTGGTTTTCTTAGGAATTTCATGTTAAGTCTCCAGTCTTCAGCTGGTTTTGACAAAAGCTGCTGTAATAGCTCAGGTAAATGTAAAATACCTGGTGCAGCTGCTGCAAAGCCAAGAGATATATTCTCACTTTTGAAAATAAGCTTTAATTCTGCTGGTTGATATATATTATTGGGAGTTTAGGAGGTAAATATGTAGTGGTTTAGTTTTATAAGTAAATGTAGCATTGAGTAGTTTCCTATTTTCTTCTGAGGTAATTGTTTCAAATTTAGGGGGTCAAACGTCATTTAGTGAATACCCGGTATTTTCTGTTGTTTTTTGGAGTAACTGGATGTGTTAATAATTTGGAAGATGGTCCAGTTTTACTGTATCATCTAATAATAACAATTGTTGTAGTGTGTGTAACCTTATTTCTCCTCCGTGCTTGCAGAGTAAAGCAGGAAAGTTTTTCACAATCACTGCCCAGACCATGGAGAGCTTTGTGAAGTCACTAAGTGAAGACATGAAACAGCAGGATTTGGATTCTGATGAAAATCAGTTTGTATTAGCCTTGGCAGGGATTGTGACAAGTAAGTTCATGTTATCCCTCAGAACAGCAATCCACGTGTCCTGGGAATCTATATTGCCTCAAAGAAGCTGCAGTAAATAGAGCTTTTCAAAGTTAAGTATTTAGTCAGTGTTCTTTTAGAGTTCTAGCAGCTTTTGTTACTGCCACTTCTGTGAGGCTCTGTGCTGTCTGTGACGTTGTTAAGGATTAGGTGGGTAAGAGCCACTGAGTTCTGAAATTACCTAATACATCTGTTTAATCAGGAGCGAAACAAGGACCATTCTGCTGGTCTTGCATGCTCACCTTTGTTTGTAAATGTCAAGCAATAGCAATTTGCTTTCTGAATTGCCAGTAATGCCAACACCCTCAAGATGTATGGATTGCAGATGATGTGAGTAGATCAGCCCCAGCTTAAGGTATGGACTAAGTATTTTGAAACTGCTTAAATATTTTGCTGCTGTCAGATGGACTGTACCTTTGCTGTCCTGAGAAAAGTAAAAGGTAATAAACCTGACTTTCGTGCGAAGTATTTGTTTTTTAGGGCCAGAAAACAAGTAGAAAGCCACAGATCTGTCATAGTATGACGCCCCTTGGCTTGCAAGGCTGTGAGAAATAGGGTTGATGCATCATCTGCATTTTTGTGGAACTGTGTAACCATTGAAATGCCACTAATGGCATGATGCAAGATAGATGAAGCTGTGGTTATTTATACAAATAAGTGAATCTTGCATGAATAACTTTTCTGAATGTGTGATTTTTAGCTGTTGCAGGGCCATTAAAGGTTGTGATAAAATCAATATGTGATGCATTATGCCACTGTACCGAGGAGGAATCCAATTCTCTCAAACTGCTTCATTGCGGGGGGGGGGGGGAAGGAATAGCAAAAGTAAAGTCTGAAAAGAGAAAGTGTTTAAAGGCTGGGTGGGAGAGGTGGGGAGGGGAAATTGGGGTTCTATCTGAGGAGGAGTCAGGAACAGGAACCTGTTTAATCTGCTGTACCAGGTCCCTGGTTACCAGGTTCTGTCACTAGTTACTTACACTTCTGCTTCATGGTTTTGGAGGAGGCTTGGCCAGTTGCACAGCACGAAGGAGCTTGGGCTGCTGGAAGACACCTCTTGCACATAAGGATGCCCTAAAGTATGGGGCAGGTGTAAGGGAAAAATACCAATGGCCAGTCTGCTTTGGAGGAGTAGTTGGAAATAATTTTGTTTTCTGGTTTGTGCTAGAGTAATGCCACAATTGCAGAGAGGTGGGAAAAGAGCTTTGGTTGTGTAATGTGCCGAGGATATTGAATCGGGCAATTGTAAAACAATCTGCAATCTCGTTTCTTTGAAGTGGAACCTGTAATGGTCAGCTTTGCTTCAGTTCCACGTTATTTGCAGGTGAATAGAGCCTTTTGTTTCATAAATCCCTGTGTTGCTATTAGGACACCGGCCATTCTGAATAAATGTTTTAATTACCAAAGTAGAATTAGGAAGGAGCTCTACCGGTGTAACTTGCTGCTTCAGTATTTGCTATACATGTGAATATAGTTTGAAGTTTATATAAATGCCATAGTTCATTCCTCACAGCAGCATGTCTTTTTAGCAGTCCTGATAATTATCATAAACCTTTGTTTGAAACGTGGTTTTTATGGTGCTGTTTTGTGCTCTCTCACAGATGTGGCCGCGCTGGCGTGTGGCCGTGAGTTCTTGGTTAGCTCAAGTCATGAATTACTGGACACGATGATGCACCTCCTGGGAGACATGAAGCCAGGACTCTGTAACAAATTTAAAGTGTATGATGACTTCTTGTTTTTCCCTTTCAAGTGAAATGCATTATCTTGCAGTGTAGGTCACAGTGGTGACAGTAGTTTTCCCACTTTCCCATCATTCCTTTTCTGGGGAGGAAACATAATTTTTGGAAGCTCTTTTTCTGGTAGCATTCCTTGCAGCTATACTAGAGTTGGCTACAAAGCTTTATCCATTTTTTTTGTCTCTTTGGAAGTTTCTTAAACACCATAATATTGTAAAGATGAGCGGGGATGCCCCTTCTACCTTGGGAGGGGGTCGTGAGTTGGGTGTCAGATAAAGAAGATGTGAATTTGAAAACAGAGGATGTGGGAAATGTGGACTCATATTTATTCCCTTCCAATATGAAGACTGTAAAATGCCACATCTGCTTTGTGAAGTGAGTTATGAATCTGCTAAGAGCAAAAATTAAATTATTTTAGGCTACTTAGTAGCCAGACTCACCATACCTCTTAGTTTGTAAGGGTTACAAACTAAAATTTGTTAAAAGTTAGATAATTCCTTTAAAGGGACCTCGTGATACAGCATTAAAGGCAAGGCCATGTTACACAGTTTGGATACTGGAAAGTAGTTTTCAGCTGGTGAAGAGATTAAATAAATTACTTTCTTTGCCTTTTCCACAGACATGTTACAAGCTGAGGGTATATGGCCTTGACTGAGCAAATTACCTTGGCTTAATGAGTGGCTCATCTGCTAAACTGTGGGCACTGGTCCTGTACACCTGGTTCATTTGGTCAGGAAGGTGGTTTAAGCCACTGTGATGTTTTTTCATAAATGAGACACACACACAACACACACACAAACAATTCATACCCCAGCCAGCTGTCACAGCTCCACTGACAAGCAGCAGCCACAGTAGCCTGACCATGTCCTTGCACACATTTAGGCAGGTTGTATGGGATAGGCACAGAATCAGGCTCAGTCTGCACTCTGGAGAGGTTTTATCTGACCTAACCCCAGCTATCAGAAAGGGAGATGTCAAACATCTGCTGACTGCCTGGGCTTCTTCCCACAGTCAGTGGAAGGAGTTGGTGCTGTCAGGTGATTGCTCCTGTGAGAAGGGGAACAAGTTGCCCTCTGGAGGTGTTTGTCTTTCCCTTTTGGGTATTGAGGGGAAAGCTGAACAGCCTGTGCTGTAGGCAGTGGCTTGATCACTTAATTGCTGTTTCCCAGGTGTTAGGCTTGAAGGTCAACAGTAGGTGTTTGTTTTTTTTTAAACCTCAATGGAAATATTTGTATGAGAACCTCCACTTAAGAAAGAAAAGGTAATTTGTGTAAAGTGAAACAGAAGAAAGCAAACAAACAAAAAAGCCCAAACAATAAACCAACCATGAAAAGAGAACCTATACTGTTTCAGAACCTGTAAATTAAAAAGGACTTTGAGAGGAGAAGGGAGGGGAAAGTGTTCCTACACACACTCACAAACACACACTCTGAATTTCAAGTGAATACGTGCATATGGGTCCAGTTAAACTATTCTTTATAATTTCAGTTTGTATTAATGTAATTGGATGATGTAATTGGATTCTGAGGTCCTTTCTTTTGAATTTATGTTTTGGGTTGGTTTTAATTATATTTCCAAATCTGCCTGCCTTGCAGAAGAATTACACATGGTGATATAAACTTGGCTGCCATACAGCACTACTGGTAAAATATACATAACATAAACAATCCTGTGAAGGATTCAGCAGGGATCAGGGATTCAACACAGGCCAGATTCTTAGGCTAAAAAGTGGAGGGAAGCTTGGAAAAGAGGTTGCACAAGGTGGTTGATAAGTGAGAAATGTTAAGCATATGTTACAATAGCTTGAATTCGGTGCAGTGATAATGTTTTCTGATATTCCACAGAACCAACATTTTCTTTTCTTGCTCTGAACTTGTCATGTGATAAGAAAATCACTGTATTCTGACATTAGAGCAAATGCCAGAAAGGATGTTTCTTCATGGCCTTGTCACTGAACAAGGGAGCCTAATTTGCTCAAATCTTTTAGTGCAAAATGTTCCCTCTGTGTTTGCCTTTCATGTCCATGATCAGGTTCCTTTTTTTCCATGAGCTCCCTGTGTGTCTTGTCACTATTCAGTTCTAAAAACCTGTTAACACTGGATTTTTTTTCTTGTCCTTTTGGGGAATTTTACAGTCTCCCAACCCAGCAAAGAAGGGTTTGGGGAGTTGGTTGATTTGTTTTTAAATTGCTCTCTGCCTCTAAGTTTCTTTAGCTGCTTATTAACCTTAATCTACATTTTCATAAGCAGATATGTCAGTAGAACTCCCTTTTCTCCTTACCATAAGGAACATAAGGCAGGACAAAATGAAGGACAATTGTGAGATAAGGTTGTGATAATTACCATAAATTGTAGTGCAATTTCTAAGTTATGTGAAGATCGACTCTGGAATTATCATAAATAATGTTTACACATACACTTATATACATATGCACACAGACAGACACATTTTTAAAGCTACACCTCACAGCTGAAAATGTCTGTTCATTATTTTGGAAATGCAATGTATTTTTCTCAAACGCACCATGGTGTTACATGGGAGGACATCCACTTGTAATTTAATCAGTTAAAGAGAATATTTGGCTTATTATTTTAAAGGATATGGTTGGCCTTTGCTTAGTTTTGAGGTTTTACAATTGTTTTCTGGCTTTTATTTTAAAAAATGTTTTTCATTGCCGTGTGACAAATCGGGGGAAACCATGAGTCTGATTCTACACACAGTAGTATCAAAACAAGCTGATAAAGAGGAATTCTCTTATGTAGTTCTAGAAATCCTGTGTTTTACTTGTACAAATATATAAATAAAAAAATTACATGGAGAACCTATGGTTTATTCCAAAATTGCTATGATATCCATTGTATATGTGTATGGAATACATATATCCAAGGCATCAATATGAGTGCTGGGACTGGAATCTCATGGGTGTCCTTGCCTTTCTGAAATAGCAGTGATGTGAGAGACTTCAGGTTTTCTTCTCACTGGTGTAGGGTTTGTTCAACATTTGTAAATGTTAGTCAGTAAACATATACGTAATTATTCATTGCTATAATTAAATAGTTAAGAACATTTAACTTTGCTTATGCAGCTGTTGAAAGTAGCCAGAAGAAATATGTACTTTGGTAGATATTAGCACGTTTTATGTACTAATCCCATGTATTAGGCAGACAAGAAGGGGCTTTAGCTGTGCTTTTATAGATTTTAAAGAAAGGATTGACAGATACAGTAGTACAAGATGTTAATTAAATTTGGGTTGCCCAAATAGGAAGATTATGAAGTGCATGATTAAGACACCCTCCATGTTAAAAAAAACCCCCAAACCAGAAAATATTGTTTATCCCATAATTATGTGTGTAGGGTTTGCTTCAATAAGCACTTTTGCAATAATTATTGCCAAAAATACTTACTAAAATGTGCAGGTACTAGAGATGAAGGTGGTATAAAGGGCCTGGAAATGCTTCTATGTTGTACCCAGGAGAGTGTGTTTGATTAGATATGCTATTAGATATTAATATGCTACTACACTGGCTTGTGGGGTGGGTTATGTCATCTCCCAACACTCCAAAACCTCAGCTCTTCCCTGGAAAACCACCACCAGTCCCTTTTGTCTGCACAAAGCAAACAAGTGACACAAAAACACAAACACAGCAGTATCTTTTTGCGTCACTTTATTTCTAACTGCAAATGTCAGACAGATTAAGGGTGAAAGACCTTCTCAAGAAATGTTAACATTGCCATTATAAGATGCTGGTTTATTGAGCATTTCCAGTCTGCCTGCTTATAGGGAGTTATGACTGTGCTCCTTTGTCAGGGCTTGTGTTCTGGAAGCCAAGAGCTGCAGGGGCTGTGTGAAAGGCATATTTTTCCATGTGTTTGGAATACATGATTTAACAGTAGAAACAGTAGAAACAAGCACAACATTGCTTATATATAATTCGAGACTTGTCTCTTTTACCAAAATATAAATTATTAGCATGGGCCTCTGCATCAGTACATGCCTGACACAAGTGGCAAAAAATGCTAAAACATGCAAAGAAATCAAAGGCCCTCACATCTTTTTTCTTTCAATTCTAGGCTAATGCTAATGTCACTTTACAATGTGAGCATCAACTTGAAAGGCTTGAAGTACATCAGTGAAAGTCCAGGTTTTATTCCCTTGCTTTGGTGGCTGTTGAATGGTAAGTTGCTCTAAAAACCTTTTAAATTGTGACTTTCTGGGTTTCGTAGATTTGCAATAGGTGTTGCAAATAACAAACCAGAAATTTATGTCTGTAACCTGATTAGCTTGTGGCAGATTAAAAGTAAACAAAAAGGGCAAATAGCTGGAGGGAGATGTGCACTTCCCACAAAACTTTTGGCATTGTATGTAACATTCCGTTAAAATGAAATTTGTGGGTGGTAGAATTAAAAAATAGGCAATGGAGAAATTTGATGAAGTGGATTAAAAAAAAAAAGCCACCTGTGTCTTCACATACCAACTTTAAAATGAACCCTGAGGGGAAACAACGTGTCAGTTCACTAGCATTTAACAAAGAAAAATGTACACGTTTTGGGGAAAGAAACCAACTCTGTAATTACACTGACCCATTGCAAAAGTGACCCTTTTGGAGCTGAGGAGAGGCCCTGTGCTCTCATAGGATTTGGGTTTGCAGGGCTTGAGTGCTATTCCCAGCTGTCTTTGGCCAGTGCAGGACTTGAAGGACGTCGAGGACTCGTGTTGCCTCTGTCAGGTACGTGAGTGACATCCAGGCTCTGCTCTTTGGGAGGCTGGAAATCCCTGAGCAGGAGCCAGCAGAGACTGACGTTGCCAGTGTGTGCACAGCTCATGATGGACAGCAAGGACAGCAGTGAGGACAGAGCTGTGACACTCTCCTGCCTAGGAATGGCTGCTGGACTTGATCTGTCTTGACTTTCTCAGGTTTTTGTGGGAAGATTTTGGTGTGCAGTTCGTAGGACTGGGGAGGTTAATTATCCCTCTGTGCTGCAATCCAACTGGTAAAATACTAACAGCAGCTGGAGTGAGAGGGATTGCTTCTGCTTTTTTTGAAGAAATTATTTTGATACTGAAGCTTTGGTTTGGGTTGGTAAAGTGGAAGCTACTTGTATTGCTCACAGTTCCCAGAACTATTTTACAGAAAATGTAGCTACTCATGCTTTTCATCAAATAATTTCCTGCTGTGGAATGCCACAGGCTCTCTCTTCTGAGGTCTCAGGAAATTAAGTAATCCTTGTAAGGGAAAACACCAGTTCTATAGAATTTTTAAATATATTTTGAGAAAAATGATATCCTCGGAGAACATCAAATACGTCGTCCTTTGTTCAGCTGTGCTTAGAAATTTAACATAAGTTAGTCCAGGTTTTCCTTTTACTTCATGTTGGCTAATATATTCATAAGCTGTTCTGTCAAAAAATACCAATCCAAAACACCCTCCAGAATCCTGTCTGAGTTCCCAAAGATGCCCTTCTGAATGTTGTGATGAAACAAGATAATCATTTGATGCAGTCAGCTGTCTGAAAAGGGCTCCTAGGTCACACAAGAGGATGAAAATTGGGGCACAGTTGTAATTAATTTGCAGCTCCTAATGCAAATAAGAAATGGAAAGGCTTCTCTGCAATTTGGAAGTGTTAATTGGGTATGGCTGGGTTGTAGAAAGGAAAGACAGGCATGGCTAATTCCTTCACTTTCTGATAATAAAGTTCTCCAGTTACAACAAAGGAGGGAGATTCTCAGATAAACCACTTCTGCTGGTTCAGATTCCTGACTTTGGAGGAAGTCTGTTTACTGTCAAGGGAGAGAGAGGTGATTAGTTGGTATATCAGATAAGAGGTCAGATCCAAGACCCAGCCTTGTTCCCATCATTTTGTATGGGATCTCCGTAGCTTTCTCTACGATCCATCTATTTCTGAATGTTTCAACTTGCAAAATTCAGTAGCTTCCTCCCAGTCTTGTTTCCCTGGTCAGCATCTTCAGCCTCTGCTGGCCATGATTCAGCTTATAAGCACCTGGAGCTGCTAGAGCATAAGATCTTGTTTTTTCCATGCAGGAGCAGAGCTCTACACTGTGCTGGCAGAGTATCCTGTACGTGCTGCCTGCCTGCAGGAAGCTTCTTCAAAGAGTGTTTTGATTAAGGCTTATGAGATGACTCAGCTTTCCACAGTTTTGTATGCTTTTATCAGCATTCCCACTAAGAGAGGCCCCAAAAATCATCCTCTGATTTATTTTTTTTTTCATTTCCAGAGAATCATCCTGCTTGCTTTTCCATCATCAATCTACAAGTGTCTGTGACCTCAACAGATACATCAGACCCATTTTTCTCCCATTGCCTTGTACGCAGCTGATAAATCCCTCAAATTCCTTCTTGGAATTCTCAGACTCTGCCCATTCTTGTCCCCCCAAGAAGAATGTCCTTCCCATTGAGTGAAGAGAGCAAATAATTGACTCGATATTCTTTATTTCCCCTTCTTGTGTCTGAAGCAAAGAGGGATTTGATTCAAGTTGTCTCACAGGCTTTTTGAAGAGACGGAGAAATACCTTGACGTTGAGTACATGGATTGAAGAGAAAGGAAGAAAAAATCTAATGAAGGCTTCTAGTGGAGTAAGAATGTGAACAGCAAACTGTCCTACTGTCTTTGGAAAATGTGGATGAGCTGGCTTCATGTTCAGTAACAAGAACTCTTAATAGCTCTTTCTACTGGAGGCTGTACTGATCACAGGAGAAAACCAAATGTTTTACACACTTTTTGAAGGTAATGCAGATCTCTGTAGTTTTAGCACTTTATGAAGTGGGCTATCTTTTTCTTCTGTTTTTTTCTGCCTTTTAAAAACTGTCTAAAAGATAGGCACCCTTTAATAAGCAACACTGATCACTGAAGAATATCCTCTGTGTAGGTATCAGCTATGCCTCCTTACATCTTCCCAGCCTGGTGCCAGCATAAAACACATGAATGATGACTCAGATTTCTGTCCGTGGAGCAGCTTGTGGCATCAACAGAGTTCTCTTTTCCTGGAGTGCCATTTGTTTGCAGAGCAGCTGCTCCCATCTTGGAGAAAACAGGCAGCTTTAGTTTCCTCCATCAGCTGCTGTCCCTGTGTTGATGTCTTGACTGAGAGTTTCACATAACTTTCAGATTTAAAGAAGCCCCGTCCTCAGCAGCAGAAAAAGAAGCTTTATCATTTTGGGTAGAAATCCACCTGGGATTTGTCAGGTTTTTTTTTTTGGTGCTTTCCATCTATAGATGCAATAAGACTTCCGTCCTGTAATTCCCAAAGAGGTAGACTGGGACTTTGCCAAGGATCTTTTGAAGAATAAGAAGACACAGTCAGCTCACATATTAATAATAAAGACTAGATTTTTCAGTTTTGATCATGCAGAACATCTGCCAACAAATGAGTGCTGGAGAAAAGGAGTCTAGGCTCTTCTCTGCTTTGTTCATTTGGGTGCGGTTTTTTGTTAGTTGTATTTTTTTAATGGTTATGCATCTTTATTTTGGGGTTTTTTCCCTACTTTCCTTTTCTTTGAATGCAGTTTAAAAAAATCTTCGGATACACGAGAAAGTGTGGAATTCAGAGTCACTATGTCAGTGACATTTCTGGTCTATAGCTGGGAAATTGCTCCAGGTACTTCATTAAACAGAAGACAAAAAGAGATGTATGACTAATTTTAGATCTTGCCCTTGAGTTTCCTCCACCACAGTTCCACATGGAAATCTAACCTTGTTTATCCAAATTCCTTGCAGATGATGGTCTCTATTATAAATGCATGTATGAAGTACATTCTCATTTTGCTGCCTGCACCCTTCAATATTTGCTTTTCATGACTAACCCTGAAGGCTTCTAATGCCTTGCTCTTCTGCCTGAATTCATTATGGCTGTGAGAGTTTTTGAAAATTCGGGTTATTTTCATGGCAGCATGTTATTTAAAAGACATCTGGACAAACAGAACCCTCATATTTATAAACCGATGTCTGTATTAAAACAAATTTTCGTTCATAAGTCAAAACCTCAGGTTACCAGTCTTTCAAGTGCTCAACACTTTCATACCCTTCAGACTATGCAATGAATCTTAAGAAGGGGGTTGCCTTCTTGCCCTTTAAATCACATCCCGTTTTGTAAATGTGAAGATGTCAGCTCTGACGCAGGAAGGCCCCGAGCCACAGTGAGCTGAGAGGCTGGAGGAGAGGCCAGGGGGAGTCTCACTGAATGCTTGTCCTTTTCCATACTCAGCTACTTGCCTGGATGGAGCTCCAGCTGGGTGCAGCGTGGCTGTCCTCACAGGAGAGTGGGGAATTCTTGTTAGCTGAGCTCCACGTGAGAGCAGCCACCTGGCCAGGGAGGAGGCTGAAGGAAATCCAGCTGTCACACAGGAGCTGGGGCAAATATTTTGCAGAGAGAGAAAGGGCATTTGTGTCTGTGGGAATCTCAGCAGCAAAGCTCAGTCTGTTATTTTTCTGCCACGTTTCAGCCTGTTATTTTTCTCCCTGCGCTTTCCCCACAGACCATCTTAACTGCAACATTTCTTATCTCCTCAGACCTATCAGCAGTACAAAAATGCGTGGAAAACTCTCTGCTGCTGCAGGTGCTGCTTCAGCATTGGCAAAGCAAAGGGATCTCACCTGGGGGAAGCTGTGGCCCTGGCTGTCTCTGTTAGATATATTCTGTGAACACAGATAAGTGTGACAGGCTCATAAAAAAGAAAAGCTGAATGGCAGATCCCCCTTCCTGCTGGAATCAGACAGTAAATGAGTTGAATGACACCTACAGCAGTGGTGGGAAGCTTTTGAAATTGTAAAATCACAGAATGGTTTGAATTGAAAGGGACCTTAAAGAGCATCCAGTTCTAATCCCCCTGCTATGGGCAGGGACACCTTCCACCTAGACCAGGTTGCTCAGAGCCCCATCCAACCTGACTTTGAGCACTTCCAGGGATGGGGCAGGCACAGCTTCTCTGGGCAAACTGTGCCAGTGCCTTACAACACACACAAAGAATTTCTTCCTAATATTTAATCTAACCCTACCCTCTTCCAGTTTAAAGCCATTGCCTCTTGTCCTGTCACTACATGCCCTTGTACAAGGTCCTTGTCCAGCTCTCTTGTAGCCCCTTTAGGTGCTGGAAGGGGCTCTAAGGTCTCCACAGAGCCTTCTCTTCTCCAGGCTCAACAGCCCCAGCTCAGCCTGTCTTCATAGCAGAGATGCTCCAGCCTTCTGATCATCTTTGTGTCCCTCCTCTGGTCTCACTTCAACAGGTCCACATCCTCTTTATTTTGGGGATCCCAGAGCTGGATGCAGCGCTGCAGGTGGGGTCTCACGAGGACAGAGGACAGAGCAGAGGGGCAGAATCCCCCCTTCACCTGCTGCCCACACTGCTTTGGATGCAGCCCAGGACACCATTGGTTTCTGGGCTACCGGTGCACATGCCTGGGGCATTTCCAGTCTCTCATCCACCAGCACCCCCAAGTCCTTTTCCTCAGGGCTGCTCTCAATCCATTCATCCCCCTGCCTGTATTTGTGCCTGGAATTGCCCTGACCCGTGTGCAGAACCTTGCACTTGGCCTTGTGAACTCCTCTGCTCTTGTGCACAGATATAGCTGTAAACAGCCTGCTGGCAATAAACCTTGCATTCAGGTGGCCAGGGAGTGGTGTGGCCACGTGTAAATTGAGTTCACACAGCTCAGAGGCAACTGTGGATAAGCTGTTCAGCACTGATGTAATGCCATTACCTAAACCCTCTGCGGGGAACGGTTCATCTGAGAGCTCGGTGCTAATGACAGATGTGACTAAAATCTGTCCACGCCATCGGGTACTTTTGTCAGTGAGTGACAGCCAGTGACATCAAAGGGTAGAGCTGGCAGCTGGCAGGACGTCAGCAAACTCCAGCAGTTTCAACACCTTGGTAAAATGACATCAGCATCTTGTGGTGGTGGCAGGTTTGTGCTACGCTTGTGATCCCTGGCTGAGGCAAGCAGCTTGATTTCTCCCCCTCTTCCCCAGAAATAACGGCTACAGTTTTGAAATTTTAACTGGAGATGCGTGTGCTGGTTGTTGGGAGGATGTGATGCAGTGATGTGATTACAGCTAAAAGGATTTTTTTTTTTTTTTTGATCTTGTACAAACAAAATGTTACTCAGCTAGTGTAGAAATGACTAAATCTGGAAGCTATTGAGATAAATATAATGCTGAATAATGAAGATTCCTTACATTTTCCTGAGTGGTCTGTAGACAGGGCTTTTAGAAAAAGTCCCTAATGATATTGGAGACAAGCAAAAAGATTCTATGGTTTGCTTTTTTTTTTTTTTTTTTTTAAATCCTCTTAGGAAACATGATTATCCGTAATAAGTAGTATTCTCAAAACCACATGTAATCCTAAG
Organism: Chiroxiphia lanceolata; assembly: GCF_009829145.1. Taxonomy (NCBI): domain Eukaryota; kingdom Metazoa; phylum Chordata; class Aves; order Passeriformes; family Pipridae; genus Chiroxiphia; species Chiroxiphia lanceolata. The sequence continues at coordinate 5,639,751 of NC_045638.1, read as the reverse complement.
GGAGTGTATTTTAAGGCATATGTATTTATTTAACTGGGAACATCTCAGAATACATTCAAAACAATGGCAATCTGAGGTTAAATGTGTATTAAGTCATCCTCTGGTGCACGATCATTTCCTTCCTTTGCTGTGTGCCCACGTGCCTGATCTGTTCTTCATTTGAGTGACTCAAGCCGTTGAGCTTCCCTGGCTGCTGCTGGAGGTTCTTCCTAGAACCTCTTTGCTCTTACTGGAAAATGTCCTTGCTTGTCAAGCTGGAAATCATTTCCTGATCTCCTACAAATCCTCACTTCTGTTGGCTCCCCTGCTAACGCTTCTTCCCTGATCAATTCTTTACTTTCTACAGCCCTCGAACACTTGCAGATAACAGTAACATCGATGCCTGTAACAGTATTGATAAAAAAGCTCTTTTCAGCTTACATATATGAAGCTTCCCAGCAGTACTGCAAGCCATTGCAAGTATTAATGGCTTTATTTCATGGAGGAATAATGTCACAAGGAGTAAGATTGTAAGGAACTACGTAAATTTCACTCCCCAAAGCTTCTTTCTTCTGGGGCTATAGTTTGTGGCTGCTATTTCTGGTGAATAAACACAGAATTCTAAGTACAGAAAAAGGGGGCAGGTGATGTGTGCAGAGTTTGAACATTATATGTGGCAAAAAAAGAGGCATTAAAAACTGAAAAAACTGTGACAGGTATGGAGACAAAAATGGAAGGAGTGAGAGAATGAATTTGAGGCTTTTAGTCATATTTTAATTAGTTCAGAATAAGTCTGAAAGCCAAAACTTGCACCCAAGTGTTTTTTTAAAAGGATTCACTGAAGTGTTGCTGCCCAGAAAATTGGACATAAAGTGTTGCTGTCTCTGAGGCTGAGCTGCAGCATTTCTCTATGGGTTGTGGCTGCTTATCACTCAGAAAGTCACATCATGCTGGAGATGATGATGGAAAGAGACTCCTTGGAGCCTTCAGCCTGGGTGTCAGCAATAGGAGTGGCTGTACCATGGGTGTGCCCACTTCTGTGGGGTGTGCAGCACTAATCATTGGGGTTTTATTGATGATTTTCCAAGAGAAAGTAGAATTCCTTTCTTAGGGGGTTGATTTTTTTCCATTTATGATGGAAAATGAAGGAAGAGAGAGAGAGTACCTGGCTTGTGGGTGTAGATCAGATGTCACAATCTTTAATATTGTACTTCAGCCACGTGCTGCTGAGAATTACTTAAAAATCCCCATCTTAGCAGTCATGCTTAAAGCCATAGTCTTCTTCACTGTCCATCACATTCTGTTCTCTGCCCCCTGGGTGCTTTCAACCCTTGTGCTTTAATGAATAATTCTCCTCAGTCCTTTTTCAGGTCACCAGTGTTAGGTATTGAATAAGCCAGGAAAGGAAAGAACTCACCTCAGCCCAACAAATGCTTCCTTCACCCTCAGTGCAGAGTGGTTTATCACTGCACTGCATTTGTGCTCCTTCAGTGAGATTTTGGCCTCTCTGCTGATTTTGTGCACAAAGGGATCTGAATTAATTTTCTCAGTGTTTCTGCACAATGCTTTATCTAAAGCATGCTGAAGACTAGGTATGCTAATGAAAAACACATTAAAAATGCACGGCATGTGGGGCAAATAACTACTTCAGCCATAAAAATATATTAGGCATTTTCATTTGGAATGTACAGAATAGAGAAGTCTTTCTCCCACGTGCTTTTGATAAAGCTGTAAACCACTAAATGCAAATGGACTGTTGTGAATGATTAAAATATAATGCTCCTAATGTTTCAGTTAATTAAAAATGCATCCTGTGTTCTTAGCAGTGGAGTTATTGCACGTCTTCCTGGCTTAAGTCAGTCAAAGGTCTTTGCTTGCATTCCTGAGCAGCAGTGCTTAGCTCCAGTACCCATTTCAATTTGTGTAGACTGAATTAAACACTTGAAAGGTTGATACATGATTACTAAAAAGTTTTATGAAGATTAATATTTTATTGAGCTTTGAAGAAATCCGAAGGCTCGCAGAAAAAGGAATGAAAGAAAAGCCTGATGATTTACTGCAGATTTGATTCCTTGGTCTGTTTGTTTTTTAAGTTTGAATAATCATGGGATGTAGCTTGTTCTGCTCTTAAATTGGATTCCATCCAACAGTACATCCTGGGTACTGATTGGATAAATCCAAGTAGATAAATTCCCTGCTTTATAGTATTTTCAACATTTGAAAAACAAGGGAAAGGTTCCTCGTTAGCTCTCCCTCCCAACCACTGCTGAGCAGAGGCTGCTGAGAGAGGATCAAGATGTTGTTTTCAGGTTACTCTTAGAGCACCAAATGCCAGCTGGGAATTATGACCCTTGGGTTATTCCCTGTCCACCTGGTGGGTCATGAGGAATGGCACTGTAGACCTTTAACGCTGCCTTTCTGGACTCGTAACAAACCCTGGATGTTTTTGTTTCCTGCTTTTAGACCCAGACACAGAAGTTTGCCTTCATGCTCTGAGGCTCCTGCAGTCGGTGATCCTGGAGCCAGAAGTCTTGGCCAGGACAGCTCCTGAGATGAGGGATACTCTGCCATTCCAGCGCATCCTTGCCCTGTCAAAGAGCCGCAATGCAGATCTGCAAGCACTTGCAAAAGAACTACTTGAAGATCTTAAAATATTTGAGTACGAAGCGTAGAAGGGCTTTATGACACCAACTGCTAACGTCTCTCCTATATATTTTTGTGCTGCAAGAGTTGTTGGAGATGGGTTTGACTGAAAAAAAGACCACTGCCTGTAGTTCCTCTGACAAAATCCTTTTTGGAAATTAGGTAACCCGACTGAAGTTACACTTGAGAAAACATGTTGGGTTTTAGCTGCCCAAATATAATCTTAGGGGATCTGGTAGAGATGGGACAGACTTAATTTCTTTGAGCAGGATTTTGTTGATAACGGGTTTCCAAAATGGTCCAGGTTATGTTGTCAGTTTGCTGTCTGGAGGGAGTAAAAGAGTCTTCTCATTCACTGATAATACATAGTTTATGGCAGTGATAAAAATCCTTTTGGTCCATCCTGAAGAATTATTGTACTGGGAGGAAAACTTTGCTGCCTTTCATAACTCTTCTGTGTCAGAATGGACCCCACTTCCAGTTTTATTGTTGTTATTTCTCACCTCTCTTTTGCTATTCTAATAAAAGAAAACTGAAATTCTGTAGCATGTAATGGATTCTGGTTTCAAAATTTGTATTCAGATCCACTCTTACCTGCGAGTTGCCCAGATCTGTGGCTGCCAGGCATGCTAGAAACTGAGCTGTTGTTTTTAGAAAAGTCCTGAGAAAGGAAAATAAGTTGCTGTTGCCCACGGTAGTTGTGTGCTGAGAAGAGGCTGAAGTGAACTCCTGCTCTGTCGTGAGCAGCATCACTTCCTCTCTCAACCGTGGTGTTTGTTAGAGCCTCTGAGTAGAGCTTTCTTACCTCAGGGGTAAATGCAAACACTTGTGTACTTGGCATTGCTGGAATTCATAGTTTTTTAAGAAAAAAATAGAATCCATTTCTGTGATGACAAAAACAGGGCCAGTTAGGTGAGGCTGTTCAAGGGAACAGCAAATGAGAAGTGCAGTGCTGGGGTAGCACCTTTTTCCACACTTGAAGTTATTGCACCTCAGCTGGGAACCCAATGTATTAACAAAATACAACGTGAACTTCAAGTATATAGAAAACACATAGGATTTAAATACTGTGCCTGACAGCTTTGGAGGAAGACCAATGTAAAATGTGTAAGTTAAGGTATAGGGCATCTCCCATTAGACTGTTTGCAGAATGATGAGTGTTCAGAGTTAGAAATGTAACAAATCAGCTTAAAATTACTTGGCTCAAATGCTACAGATGGTAGCAGTCTGATTTGGGGCTGTAAGATGAAGATTGAGATCTCACACACATGAGCGGGTTGCTTGGGGTTCTGCTGTGTCTGATTCAACACTACATTGAACTTACCAAGTGCAGGTTTTTGGAAGGCTTTAAATCTTCTGTAAAGCATGATTTCTTTGGATTTGTTTTCTTATCTTGCTATCCTAGTTAATCCTCCTAGAGTTTAATCCTAAAGGGATCAAGATGATAATTGGTAATTTCCTGGAATATCAACTCATGAAAGTGTTCAATTTTAAGAAACACTGAAGGGCATCCACTTTCCATTTAATTGCTATCTGCTCATGAAGATCTTTCGTCAAACTTTTGGAAGCCAGTAAATAACAGAAGAAGAAAAAAGTAATTCTGTGAACAGAAGAGCTGATGAAGCCTCGTGTCCTGTGGCCTTGAGATATTTCTTGAAAATTTCCCTGCCCTTCCCAACCTGAAACCAAGTCCACACAAGGGTCAGTGTGAAGGGCCAGGTTAGTAAACTGGGGTGATGGGCCACTGACAAACCCAATGTTATAAGAGGGACTGGCAGTGCAATTGCACCTCATTTCCATGTGAAATCAGGAAACAGAACCATTGTGACTGTTCATTTTAATTGTGTGCCCACTGCATGGTCAGCATTTAAAGCTGTGCTGAAATAGGTGATTTCAGACACCACAGTTTTTCCCCAGCAAGCTGCTGAGATCTGATGATGAGTCTTTCAGTGTCTCCCAGGTGAATTTATTTTCAGGTGTAGCTTGCCAGGACTGTTTCTTCAGAGTCAAACGATCCACTGACCTTGAGAAGGTCTTTTTTCTGTACCAAGTGTTTCCTTATGCAAGACTGATAAATAAGAAAAAGTTCACAATTAATGTTATAGTTTTTATTCTTTATGTGGGTTTATGGAAAAGAAAAAAGACAACATTTGGGGGGGGCAACTTGTTATTACAGGGAAGCAAATTAATAATAGTTTTTGGGTTGGGGAAAAAAAGTGTCACTGGAGTCAAACTGTGCTGAAGGTGAGTGGATAGAAGTCAGGGATAAACCTTAATTAACCCTTAACATTTCAGAATGTTGAAATATCATCAAAGTGTCTCATATTTAAATGTTTTGGTGAAATGAGATGGATTTTACTAGTTGCAGACTGTACCATGAGCCATTATCTTGTGTGCTGATAAGCTCAAGAAATCCCTATTCAGAGGAGAAGAGTATTTAAAGGCTTAATTTGTCTTCATGTGGTTAGTGCTAGAAATTAGGCTGTTAAATAGCTGTGGATCTCCTTTGAATCTTCCTCTCCCCTGAAAGACATATTTTTTGACAGGTTATGAATAAAAGAAAGTCTCTAGATACAGAAGCTCTGAAAACTCAGAGCATGTCAAAGCTTTATGTATGAAGTTGAACAATGGGTGGCACACAGGACACAATATGACACTACAGAGGGCTGCTGCAGTTAAAGACTGGTCAACACATGCAGTGTAAATCTCAGCTTTTACTTTGCTCCAGTCTGAAACTATGGACCATTAGGAAGTTTTACCCATTTAAAATCAAGAGTTCAGCCTGTGCTTTGGGAAACACCAGCTTTGGAGTGTTGCTTTTTCTAGATCCTGTTGAGAAGTTGGGATTCTTCTGTGTAGTAATTGATTAACTGCATTACTATCTCACAGGAGTAAAGGGGGTTCACACTGGCAAAGCTCTGGTTTCAGTAGCTGTGTTCAAAGTCCAGAGTTAATCTAGCATTGCTGTTTCCTCTGTTGCACAATCTCAGACCTTCAGTGAAGGAGAAAACGTGAGTTTGTTGTTCCTTTGAGATTATCAGAGTTACTCCAGATTTATTCCCATATAACTGAAAGCAAAGCTTGACTCTCATGCTGAGCTATCTCGAAAGATGAAAAATCTGTTTTGTAAACTCTTAGAAGAAAGGGTTTACTCACAGTTTTATCTGCATGATTAAAATTGAACTTGGCTCCTTTCAGTCTATATACAGAGCACTGAAATGATGTCCATGCTGATGCTCCTGGGAGGTACTGGCTCTTCATATTTGATGCTGGCAATAAATCAGATGCAAAAGGAAAATAAATTAGGATCCCCTAAACTTTTGTCCTGTAACTTAAGAAATTTAGCTATGTAATGTTTTGCCCCACCAGTTCTTTGTGTGGTATCTCAGGTCAATGTTTGGCCGGCTGAAAAGAAACTGGAAAAGCTCAGCAGAAGAAAGCGAGGCCCAGTGTGAAGGCAGAGCTCCCCCTGTGGCTCTGTGCCCTGGGCACGAGTGGCCTGGCATCTTCAAAGAGCACTGTGAGATTTTGGATGGGAACAGCAACCAGCTGCCCAGTTATGGCTGTTTAAGAGAGGGAACTAAGACCTTCTTAAGGAAAAATGGGAGGTGGTGATTTGGTCCTGTGGCCACAAGTGAACTTTTCAGATGATTCAATTTCAGCTGGTTGCACCGTTCAACTGCTCCTTTGAGTTATCACTTGCACTTGTGATATGCACTGATTAGCACAAATTGGACTTCAGAATTGATAAGATTTTACAAGTCTTGCAATATTGTATGATTCATCTCCCCTACGGCCTCCAGTCCTTCAAGGATGCGGGAGAAAGGAATTTTACTGGGGAATAAGGAACCTCTGTTTCCTCTGTTACCCCTGCCCAAGGCTTGTACTACAAGTTAAGAGATGCGCAAAGCACAGCTGCCCCTCTCCTTTCTCTTCACAGCATCTCATTTGCAGCTCCATCTGGCCATGCCTGTGTTGTTCTGTAATTTTCCTGGTTTGTGTGCAGGAACTTTGGCAACTGCAGGTTTCTTCTCGTATACGTGAGTTACAAGTTACAGCTGATAAAAAGTCATTAGAGAACTCCTGTGGTAATACACATTTTAACTTCTCCAGTGCTTTATGATGACCTTTACAACCTATAACTTGCTCGGTCGGAAACCTTGAAAAGACTTTGACCAAACTGTAGTTACACGTGTAATTTATGGGACTATAATTTTTACTGTGGGCGCGACAGCAGTTAAAGCACTCCAAATGCCAGGTGCTGAGTTCTTCTGAATGCACATGGTTTTCACTTTCTGTGCTGTTGGGCTGCAGTCAGGAGAGGCAGCAATCCCTGAGGACAAGGCTGGTGTGAGCCTCAGCGTGGGGTGAGGTGCTGTGTGACCTGGGGGAGGTTCTGCCAGGTGGATGAAGAAGGTCAGGTCTGACTGAGCTGCCTAAGAGGCTTTCATGCCACCTGAGTCTTGCTTTGAACTGAGGCAGGAGAATGGGTTGGGTGTTGGGAGAGCAAGTGAGCTGCTTGAAGCTCTCTGCAGAGATAATACCTCCTTGATTCTGTGGTTATATCACTGCCAGGGTCAAATAAAGTGCAGCAGTCACCCTGTACTAGCACAGAACAGGAAATGGAGAATGTAGGAAAAAAAGCTCAGTTCTTGGATCTGCACCCCTTCCTCCTGAGCAGGGTCTATGGTGTCCAGAATAAATTTCATAGATTAACAGTATGGCTTGGGTTGGAAGGGACCTCAAAGATCATCTTGTTCCAACCCCCTTACTATGGATAGGGACACTTTCCACTAGACCAGGTTTCTCAGAGCCCCATCCAGCCTGGTCATGAACACTACCAAGGATGGGGCAACCACAAGGGCATTTTGGCTTAGCCATGGTGTGTGTGAAAGCTGGTGAATGCAACCAGCCCCTGGCTTCTCAGCAATGTGCTGCAGCATTACCAGAGCACTTGCTGTTGTGGCTCCTGGTGTTTTCACAGCTGTTGTAGGGCTGGTTGGGCCCTTCAGTGCAGCACAAGGTCTTCAGGAGCACTTCTTCAGGCTGTAGGTTTCTGGTACCTGCTGGCTTGGGGAAGAGAGGATAGTGGACGTCCAAAGCCCAGGGAGAGTCAGGGCATCCTGATGAGGTAAGAAGTCCTCCAAGTCCCTGTGGTGGGAGTCTGGATCTGTGTCAGTACTCCAAGGCATGTGCCAGAACATTGGATTAGAGGAGGAAGAACTACAAGGTGATGCCATGGTGATGGCAAGGGAAGAGAGACGTGGGGGCTGCGTCCTCAGGCCAGTCCAAGCAGGGAGCAGAGCTCTGGGGCGCTGAGGGCAGGCAGGGCTGGGGCCCCTCGAGGTGGTGCCTTTCCTGGTGGGGCTTCCTGGCATGAGGAGTGCAGTGAATGGGAAAGGGACTGATTTTGGGTGGGTGGAAAGGCAGCTTCTGCTGAAAGGGGAGTTTCCACAAAACTGGTGGAGGGAGAGGGAGCCCAAGCAGGCTGGGCCTGGAGGGAGCCGTGGGATGACAACAAGGAACTGTCACGTGTGGCTTCGAGGACCCACAGGGCTTCACTCTGTCTTCGTCTGCCTCCTCAGCTGCTTTTAAGCGTGACTGGGCTGGGCAGGTGCCCCAGGGCTGGACTGAGCAGGTGCCAGACAGCTTTGGCACACCAGGGGCAGCTCCCCCACGCAGCTGATGATGGCACTGGGAGGAGACATCAGGGAGGTTTTCTGGCAAAAGGGCCGTGTGCTGTGTGGGCTGTCTGGAGTTTTCAAGGCAAACATCTCTTGCTTCCACAGCATGAGTGGCCATGGAAGAGGGTTAGACAAACCATAATCACCCAGCAGAGCCCTGGGAAGCCCACGGCCAACAGCCAGGCACTCCTGACCCCAGGCTGTGGCTGGCCCCTGCTGCCTGAGAGCGGGCTGGGAGCCAGTGGTAAGAGGGAGTGAAGTCTCTGAGGATGTGACTGGAGGGCTGGGGACAGACATGGTTGGGATTTGAGGAGTGCTCAGCCTTGGGGCAGCATGTTTCTGCTCAGCTGGGGGGCACTGGGATACGTGGACCTTAATGAGTGTCCGGAGCTACCTTATCTTGGAGGGATGACCAAAAGCACCAGGGCCTTACCTGTGCCAGAAAGTGGTGCTAGGATTTTGGAAAATGCAGTGGACACTTCTTCCCATACCTGACACAAAGAGACACAGAACTCTGCATGCACTCGGAAATTGTTCAGCAGCAAGAAGCCACCGACAGCGATGGCTCTTCTTCCCAAACATCCTTTCTCTTCTTTGTGTTGCAGTAACTGTTTTTTTTTTTTTTTTTTCCTTCAGGATGATTTTCGTGAACATCGCCAGTACCCTGGTGCAGCAGCAGCTTAATTTCTTGGAGACAAGAGCAGCTGAGTGTGGTGACTCACCTGTGTTCCAGTAAGGAAGCCCCTTCAGGAAGCCTCTCTAGCAATGGTGTCCTGTGCAGTCCTGATTCACTGCCGAGCTTTCAGCTCTAACAAAGCTGACGGCGTGTAATACTGCCCTGGAAACCTTCAGAGATTGCTTGTCAGCCACAGCCAGCGTCTCCAGTGCCCAGGCAGCTCATCTGGCAGCAGACAGATCTCAGGGGAGGAAGCCAAGGGAAAGGAGGTGCCCTCTTGGCTGTAAATGCCGAGGGACCAAATGGCACAGACAGCAACCTGGAGCACAGTCAGGAAAAAGGGGATGGCCTCTGGGGATCCTGCAGTCAGCTGAAAAGCTGGGCTGCTAAAAACAATAGTGCTGCTGTCAGTGGCGTGGGGAGAGGGGAGGTTTCAAGGGCACATTACAAGCATGAGAGCACAACGACGCTGATGCGGGAGCTGCTGCGGAGCCATGTACTGAGCCTCTAACGGAAAGTGTTTGGTATCCCACAAGCTTTTGTCCCCAGAATGATTCACATTTTTCAGGGCTGAGAAAGGGAGAAAGTGCATTTGCCATTAATTTTTAATTATAATGGAGGGTTCTGAAGTGATAGGAAGCTTCTATTGTACCGGCTGTCTGCAGCAGGGGGTGGCCCACCCGCAACCTTCTCACTGATAAAAGGTTTTCACTGCCAGAGGAGAAGCACAGAGGAAAGGGCAGGAAAATGTTTCTAAGGCACTGCTGTAATGCCACAAAAAAGCAATGATTACTACACAAACTAAGCATTTCCACTGAAGTGCTCTGCTGCTACTAAATTTTAGTTTCTTGGACCTGCCTTTCAGTTTCTGTGGGCACAGGATCATACAGCTTGTACTCCACTGGTGGCCAGGAGATGTTGTCTCCGTGGTTCCTGCTGGGGCTGGAGATGCAGCCCTGCAGGATGAGGGCATAGCTGCTGGGCTTGTCTGGGACTCAGGGGATGTGGATTCAGTTCCCTGTGCAGTCACTCAGACTCCCTGTGTACCCCAGTAAGCCACATGAACAAAATTTGCTCAGGGGCTGAGTTTCTGTTGGAGCATTCCTGATTTCAGAGGGAGTATGCTGGAAGGTTCAGTCCTCCAAATTAGATTTTTGCTTTGGTTCTCTTTTCCTGATAACTCTCCTCCTTCCTGCCTTAGTCTGACTGCTTTTATTTGGATTGCAAAAGTCTTTGTGATCAGTGACTAAAGTGTCTGGCAGACAGGAGGAGGCTCTCATCTTGCTTGGCTAGTACTGCTTTCTGAGTAGTGGGTGTCAGAGGGAAGGACAATAAGGAACCAGAGGTATTGAGGATCCCTAAGATCCTGCTCCCAGCCTCCAGCTGGCTCTGGGTTTGGTTGTGTAGCTGTGATATGGCCTGTACTGACCTGATAGTCCACCCGTGGTACTGAGGGAAAACCATGCAAGCTTCCAAGAGGACCCATCTCCGCAAGTCCTTTCCAGCCCAGGAGATGTTGCTCCTGCCAGGTTACAGAGAACTCAGTGGAAAAGAAGGCCCTGGGCATGCTGTTCCTGCCCATCTGCAGCCCAGCTTGCACACAGCAGTCTGAATTTGTGTAAACTCTCTTGGGCTCATGCTGTGAAAGCATTATGTGGGTGCCAAAAGGAGTGTGAGCCTAGGAGAGTTCACATAAATTCAGATTGGATCCTAAGAACCTAAATGAGGCGCTAAAATCCTAAATGAGCATGAAGCAATCCTTTCTGGATATCTTGAGGGAAGGCAAAAGGACAAAGGGCATTCTGGCACCAAGGGGAAGAGAAAAAAAGAAACTTGCTTCCAAGGATTCAACCCTTAAGCACAGTGACGTAGAAAGAAGGAGATTCCGTTTACGGAGGAAGAGAGAAAGGAAGTGGGGGGGGAGGAAGCAGGAGTTTGTCAAGGAAAGCTTGTCCTTTGGAGCAGGGCAAAGAGGTTGGTCTGCTCCCTGGGGAGCTCTCTCTCAGGGCAGAAGCACTGTCTGTGGCTGCACTGCCTGTGGCCCTGATGCTCTGCTGTTTGTGGGCCAGGCTTTGGGGAGGCCCTTGTGTCCACTTGTTTGTGCCACAGCACAGGCAGACCTGGCTCCCTTCCCTCCCTTGGAGGGGTCAGGGCAGGATGCTTTTGGAATATTGAATCTGTTCATCCTTGGGGAGCTCAGCTTTCTTGGAAAGTAGAAGGTATGGTCAGGGAGCAGGCAAGTGGAGTGTGTCTTAGAAACTGGAAAATGTCCCATGTGTTTTGTTCCTGCTGCTAGCAAGAGCCTGGAGAAGCTGCTGGAGTCTACAGCATTGTTCTGCCTCTGGATCAGCACATCTCCCAGGCTGCCTTCAAGCACAGCACGTTTTAGTGCTGCCCCTGCAGCCTTCATCTCCCTGTCAGGTCTCAAAAAATCCCTTCCTTCCTTTCACAAGGTCTTGGAGCAACCTTCCCATTCCTCTGAGCTGCTGGTACCCTTGGGCAGTATTGCTGATAAACTGACAGCAGGGTAACTGCAGTGATGCTCCCCTCTATTGCAGGGGCTGCAAATCCTGTCTTAACCCACCAGGCTGATATTTCAGCTTCTCTGCATCAGCAGTGAGCGTGGGATTGCAGCAGGGGATAGAGCAGAACTGAGAAGAGAGAACAGCAGCAGCAGTGACCCGAGTGCTGTGTGAAGTTACCTGGCCTGTCTAGAGCAGCAGAGCGAGGGCACCAGGAGCTGCCCAGCTGTGGCAGGGTGCCTTCTGTCTGCCCCATGGCCACAGCCTGCAGAGAGGAAGGCAGGCAGACAGGTAGGTGCTGCGAGTTTCTGTTTATCCAGACTCTCTCCCAAGGGCTCGCGGTGGTTCCCTTCCTTCCTCTGCCCTGCAGGGGATGCTTTGTTTTTTTTTTACCTTGAAAATCTCACTGTCCTTGAAAATCTCACTGTCCTTGAATTCAGAATAGCAGCCAAGGCCAAGGATGTAACAACAGGGACAGGGAAGAAGTTCTCATAGTTGTCTGATGATGGGAATCTTTTTCCATTTCTTGCCCTTTTCACTCCTTTCTGTGAAGACAGGCACCTCCCTCTGTTCTGCTCTTTCCTCTCCTGGCCATTAAGCACTAGAAAATGTGTTTGGGCCTTTGTATTGAAAAAAGTCTGAAAACTGCTGTGTTGGCTGGGATAGAGATGTCTCTTGTCAGCAGTGCTAGACCTGATGCTGGTCTGATTTGGACTTGTGTGATGGGCACGCAGAGAGCACCCTCAGTATCACACAGATAACACTGTCAACTGCAGAGCTTCAGGTCCTGTGCCACAGTGGCAGGAGATGAGGACAACATCAGTGACAATAAAATGCTACAGAATTAGCATCTATTACGTCTTGTTTAGCAAATTTTCTGCACAAGGCCAGAACTAATTTGCAGCTGAGCAGCAGAGGAGCTGTGTGCAGGCAGCTGGCTGGGTTTCGGGGGTGACTCAGCTTGCTAAGCATGTGTGCCCTCAGGTCTGGTCTTTTCCCGCCTCCTGCTTGGCTTTTCTATCTTACAAAAATATTTGGACAGCTAACTGAAGGTGTGTGCTCAACAGGGTGCGAGTTTCTTTGAACATCCCAGGTTTTCCCTTGAGAAAAGCAACGTGGAAAGTTTGGGGCGGAAAAAAAAAGCCGGATTAGGTTTTATTCTTTGTTGTCCTTTGTGGGCTAAGACTTACGATACAGAGCAAAACCAACGGCACAAAAGGACAGAAACGGGATTTTGCCAACAGAGAACTGAAGCAAAATGTAACCTCAGCATCGATGATGTCATTTTCCAGAGAAGGCATTCCCAAGCCATTACAAACACTCTGCTTCTTACCTAGCACGTATGCAGAGTCAACCCCAGGTGTGAGCACTGCTCAGCAAATCTCTGCATTCCTGCTCTGCCAAGGATTCTTCATTTGCCCATGCAAGCCTGGAGGCTCCTGGGGTTGGGATGCTCTGGAGCTCTTTCCCAGGCAGTTAAAATGAAGCTTGCCTTTCCTTCTAGGAAAAGATCAGGGAAAGCAGTGGGAGATTTTGAGCACTGCTTATTTTCTTTTCACACCTTCTCTGTGCAGACCAGCACCTCAGAGGATCACCCTGGCCCTTGGCCACACCATAAGCAGATGTTCCCTGGGCCAGAGTCCTTCCATGTAGAAAAGGTAGTAGGGTAAGGATGAAGCTGATGTGTCTGCAGAGAAGGCAGTTGCTGATGAGAAAACCACCTTTTGGTGGCCAGTATGGTTTTTCCCAAGACCTGGCTCCTCAGAGTCTTTCATAGTAGGTAAAAATATATCCCTCTGCAATGAGTTTGAATGGGTTTCTTGCAACTGTAAGGTACCCTCTTCCTGCAGGTGAGAAAGAATTTCAAGGCTTCTGTAGTGGATACCAACATCTCAGTGGAAATGTGCCACCGATCCTTGCTCCAGAAGAATTAATATTTCCTTCATCTATTTTGAGATGAATAGGAAATTCTGGCAGCTGCAGAAGGGTATGGTTAAAATCCAACATCATGTTGAGCTCCTGGGATTGCCAGGCAAGGCATCTCTCTCCTAATGATGACATTTTTAAAAACACTCTCAAGGTTTGATCTTGGTCCCATTGGGCGTTTTGCCACAGATCTTAATGGCTCTGTGGCTGATCTCTTAATCTCTAATGCACCTGTGCAAACTCGACAGTTTATTGCAGTTTCATGCTTTTTGGAAATCGTCTCACACTAACGCCATCAGAGAGAGCAAATTTTAAGGTCATTAGCTCAGGACATAATAAATAAATACTGAGAGAAAACAATCTGTAAATGTCATATTTGTTTAACACACAAAGTAGCTCCTGAAGAGCAGTTACCCTTATGTCTAGAGACAGCATGAAAATTACATTCTGAGGCTTGAACATGTGGATCTGTTGAAAGTGAGAAGAGTATAACATGGCTGATCTTCCCTACTCTTCCCTGTCTTCTCATTGTTCCCCATGCATCAGTTGACTTGTTCAATAATATTCTTCAATTTTTTGACTACAGACCAGAGCTCGAGGCATAACTAAAGAACTTCAGGTTCTACTGTTGAGATTTTATACCAGTTGTTTTTTTTTTCTCTAGGGATAAATAATACTTTCTAACTGCTATTCCCAATAAAAGTAACTGTGGTGAGTTGGAGGTGTTATCCCTTCTTTACATCAGTATAAAAGACAGGCCCACTAATGTAACCTGATGTAAACACTCTGAACAGAAAAGGGCAGAAACAGGTAAAGCTTGAATCAAGTTTGTTGCATCAATAACTACACGTAAACCAGACTTCCATGTTTTGCTGGAACATCAGCATGTGCCTGGCTCTTTGTACCATGTATTTTTTGGTCACTGACACATTTTAATTCGATCTAGAAAAAGTCTTCCAGCTACCCTGAAGAGCATCTTTGAGAGTCAGAATATTGGTGTCACCACAGCTTCAGTGCACAGCATGATTTTGACAGTAAAATCTTCTCCTGTGGCCCATATTGGTCCATTCCAGAAAGGTGGGGTGTCCTTGCTATGAAAGGGGCTGTGGGCACTGGCACAACTCTTAATGGGCTGTGAAAGTGGTTTTAAGACAAAACCTCCTCTGCTTTTCCCTGGGAGTATGAAAGCAGGGCCTGGTATTGTGTCACAACTCCCCAGATAAGAGGCTTTGTCCTCGCCATCACCATCCACCCTTCCTCTTCCCCAGTCTCAGCACAGGAGACACTTTCCAGCAGCACTGGGGCTTGTGAGGCAGCACAGATTTGCAGATTTAAAAGAAACTCTGACTCCTGTCTGGGTAATTTTTGGAGTATTTGTGGGAAGTCACTTACAGGGGCTTTCCCGGTGGTGAAACTGGAAGTGGGGAACCAAACCCTCAGCTCCTGAGATGGATATTTAGTAAATACTCATGCTGCCCTACTTTAGGTGTCTGAGTTGATAGATTTGTCAGCTCCACAAAGACTGACTGTAGCCCCAAGTGAGTCATTTGAAGCACCCGAGTGTTTCTTGGTTTATGCTGAGCACACAGGCACTTGGGCCTCCTAAGGCAGTGGATGGATTAAATACGCTTGGTGTCCAAGATAAATGGGGTGAAATATGCACTTCTTTATGTGCTACAGGAACACCAGGCTGTCAGCAAGCCCAGATAAGCTTCAGCAATGGATAATTATTACAAAGCATTGTGTCACAGTTGGGTTAAGCACGACAAGAATTTCCCCAGTGTGAGAAGATGTCAATGTTTGCTGAAAGTATGTGTATTTTTTTCTTTCCTGCTTAAAATATTTGTTTGTTCATTCTGGAGTAAGTTAACACTGTAAATTTACACTTTACAGTTTAAACATTAGTTCTCTCGCTGGTTTTTCTTTTTGGCCAAGTTTCTTTAAATATTAGCAACATGTTTAATGGTTGCTTTATTCATTTCAGTTTCATACATTCCTCTAATTAATCTTGTAACTCAGCAGGATGGTTGAGGCTTGAAGTGGAGCTTCAATCCCGTTATGATGACGTCTGTTTGCTTTTATCAAGCCCAGTGACTCAGTTTCAACTGATTTGTACATCCAGAGTTTCAGCCATTCTAGGGTGTAGATGCAATTTCAAATAAAGAGAGGCAAACTGAAGAGCATATAGAAATGCTGCTGGTTTTGCCATGCGCGGGGATTTGGTCTCTTTGAAAATTCAATTTCTGTAAAGGGCTTAAAGTTTTGTCCAGTGGAAATGTGAAATGCCAGGATTTGCTGTTCAAGTGCCAGGTGCAGGGAGTTGAAACCTTCTGGATGTTTAATGACCTGACACTCTGCCATAACTCACATCAGCAGCAATCCAGACATTCCCACCCAAAATGTGCAATCGATCAGCACTAAGGAAACAGCAAGAATTGTGTCTTCCACAGGCAGGTTGTTTCCACTGTGGTGGGGACCGTGCAAAGACAGCAGCAGCTGTATCAGGCAAAATCACAACCTACAGGCCAGAGTCGTGTCTCCAGCAGAGCAGATGCTCTCAAGGAAAGTACTGAAAATCTGGGGAACAGGTACTTTTCTTGTGAGGAGGAGGAGGAGCAGGATGGAACACTTGTTCCTGAGCCCTGTTGTTTGCTCTGATCTGTACTCTGGAGCATGAGCTGGCCTGTTGGCTTTTGCCAAACAATCCTTGGCCACTGCCTTGTGCTCTGGCTGGAGAAGGCACTGCAGCACCTCTTCTGTCCCATAAAAACCCCCACCATCGTGCCCAGTGGAGGTACCAGCCTGACCCATGGTCTGTGCCACGTTGCCCTCAGCAGGGCCTTGCTGAGTCCTCCAGGAGGAACACATTTCCTGCCTGAGCACTCCTCTGCCACACGGCTGTGTGGTTCCATCCCATGACCTGGTGATGGAGCAGCTCTCTCCCTTATGGAGGTGCTGTAGGTGCTAAGGAAGCTTGTGTGGATCCAGGAGGAGCTTAGACAAGTTTGTGGAGGAGAATCCACTGAGCGTCGCCAGAAGGGTTATTGGACATGGCAGCTGGCTCAGGAAATCCCTGAGACACAGGTGGTTGTGGGCTGGAAGGGCATTCAGGAGAGGCATCATATGCAGCTACCCTGTTCATGGTGAGCCAGGGGAGCTTGGCCAGGCTTTTGCCCTGTGGCATCTTCAGCAGCACAGCTCCTGCAGCAGTGGATGCCCTCAGCTCTTCACCTCTGCCTGGCACTGCGGCTCGGCTGCCTTCTCTCGTGCTGCTCACCCGCTTTTGGCCACTGTTCTCAAGCAGGTGAGATATCTAAACTGGGTCAAAACCCAAGGATTCTTTGCTGTGGGTTTTTTCCTAATAACTTTTCTGCTGGATCCATTTCCTAAGCCAGTTCAAAGCGTGGCGCCTCAGACAACGGTGCTGGGTAGTGTGAGGGGATGGTTCAGGGGACAAGAAGGGAAGGTAGTGTTAATTGTCTGAGCCAGCATTGCTGCTGATGCCTTTGTATTGTGAAACCATGGCCTGTCAGTCCTGGTGTCCCTGTGTCCACAGGAACCTTTTGCAGCTAAAACCTCACCTAATGGCAACATCTCTCTGGTAAAGTTAGGAGAAGTGTGCTAATTTGCAGCAGCAACCAGTGATTTTAGAGAATATCCCATAGCTCCAAATACTCCACATCAATCCTAAGCAGACAGAGAACAGGTTCCTATCCTGTGGCAATGAGTTCTGCAGGCTGCTGGAGCTGTTCTACATTCTTTGTACAGGTACAGATCTGCAAAAATATTTTCTCTTTCTCACAGTTCACATGAATAAAGCTAATAAAACTCTCCCCAGCATATCCACTACTGCTGTCTTTCCAGATTTTAATCCAAGGTTTTTAAAATCCGTGTGGCTTCTTTTAATTTCTTCTTTCTCTGTTAGGAAAAAAGAAAATAGAAAATACATACCTATGTATGTATATGCATGTGTATGCGTGTATATATATATAACTGCTGAGAAGAAATAAGCCCTGTTCTCCTAGCAATTTTAAGCAAGAAAAGGTTCTGTGAAAAGCAAAAAACACATCAGTCAAAGAAATGCTGGTATAAAATAATTACACAGATTCCTCTGTGTGCTCTGATTGCTGTGCAGCTTTCTGGGAATTCAGTATAGCCAGAAACCCAGCTTATGGATGGTAGTTTATGGCTTACAGCAGTGGCTCTGAGTGTGTAAATTTGTCCCTATTTAAAGTAGAATGGTCCCTATTTTCAAGTGCAGAGTGCAGCCCCCACTGCTCATGGAGCCTTCCTGTGTGTCCTGTGGAAACCCCAGCAATCAAACATGAGAAAATCCTACATCCACTGTGTATCTTGTCTGTTATATTGCACATAGTGCCTGTTGTACTTCTGCCCTTCTGCAGCCTGACATCCCATGATTTCATTGACCCTTCGGGGCAAAGTTTCCCTTTTTGTGGAAGTGGAGCATCTCTCTGTGCCTCCAAAATCACCAGTCACTCTGGAAACCTGAGAAGCAGCTCACTGAAGAGAACACAAATGTAGGTCTGACGTATTTTTTGCACCTGAAAACCCCAAATCAAGCAGCCAGTTGCTGTAACATGATGGGCCCAGTGCAGGGGGACAGGGTGGGACTTACATCCTGGCGGTACATTCCTCGCTGAATTATGGGCCCCAGGCAGAGACCTCATTTTCTCCAGATGACTCTCAGGAAATACCCTCCCCATCAGCTATTATTGCTTAAATAATAGGGAGGGAAGTGCAACCGACTTGAGCAAAAAATATCTGAGGTACTCCATAGGGCACATCCCAAATGTGGTGCAGGGCAAGGCAGCTAAGACAACTGATTATAAAGTCACTCAGTGGGTGTATACAGTTCTCTTTCTGCCCCAGAGTTATGAGGTCATGTGGAAAAATACAGATACTTCTTTAGAAATCGGTAACTTGCTGAAAAGAAACAGTACAGAATCTGTTCCTAAGCACGGAACCGTCCTGTCAACATTTGTGCATAGGTTTAACCTCAATAATGGGGCCTCTCGGTAGGAAAACATGCGTACAAATGTTTGCAGGATTAGAATTTCAAATGTTAAGTTTCCAGAAAGTCCAGTCCAGGAAGGGAAAAGCCTGTCGAGAGAGAGGTCTGCTGGGATTTGATTTATGAACAGGACATCCTGCTTAGTTCTGAGATCTTGCAGATACGATTCTAGTGAGACTGCTGGGTTATTGTGATGGCAAAGAAAAGGAGCTCACCCTCTCCCTTGTCTACCAGAGGCACTCAAACCTGTCTGGGCATCCTATCAGCGCTAAACATTTGGCATTCTTTGTCATGTTTCATCACCAGTGTTTACGGAGGGATGTCAAAAATGCATGGCATGTGTGCAGCTCCCTGCTGAGCAGGCTGACGTGGCTGACATTAATTAGGGAGTTGCTTGCTGTCACCTCTGCAATTAAGCTCAGGGTTGACTCCACGGCCCAACCACAGAAGATGACTGACCAGAAAGCTGGGGTAAGAGGCAGGGCGAGGTAGAGCTCTTTGGAGGATGTGAGGAGAGGTGGAGTTCTTAGGAGGATGTTTCCCATTTCTTCTTCTGGGTCACTGCAGCTGCATCTACATTTTCCACTGTGACACGGGTCTAGCTCAGCTTGTGCTCTCAGGTTTCCTCTGTGTGGGAACCAGGGTGCAATGGGGATGAGAGAAAGGATGTTTCCCTCCCACACCATCCTCCAGTAGGAGATAAGAGACATCCAAGACATGCTCCGGGGGGCACTGATGTTGACACATCTTTAGAAAGCTGCTTTGCTCTCGTGTGCTGGGATGCTCAAACCACTGAAGGACTGGCTGCCACGGGCTGCCTGAAACTGTCCCCTGGTTTTGGCTGGAACTGCAGTACTTCAGCACCTCAAGCTACTTCTCTGCAGCTTAATTAAATGATGTCAGGGCACATTCCCAGACATTAAGATTGAGTCATCTATACTATCCAAAGCACATCCGTGGTCCTTCAGATGTTTCCCAGGCATGGCTTGGAAGCCAACAGGGCCTCGAGACCATTCTTGGTAGACATTTGAGATGAAACTGCCTTGTTTTGGCAGATAAGGAAGTTCACTAGTCTGGAAGAGGAGTATCTCATGGTGGCTGGCCTTAATGCCAGAGGACAGACCTGGGCACTTCTGATGCACTGTTATGGACACAGCCTGGGTGTCTCCAGCTGGCTGTCCTTAGGATAGAAGGCTCTTTTGTTTACAGAGGGATTAGAAAGGACTGTATAGTGCTTTAAAGGTCAGTGCTGGAGCTGGCTGTTCAACTAAATGTAATATAGTGTAGCTTGGTGGGAGATGGTAAGGAAGGAGTGGGGTAAACTCTCCTGTCTGGCTGCTTCCTCGTATGTGAGGAAAGGAAGTGTCTGAATTAGAAACTGTGTTTACCTGTGTTTCCTTCTGGCCACACCACTGACAAAGTTAACTTTTTACCCTGTTTTATTCCTAATATGTAATTTATTCATCTCATTCCTTCACCTGGCCCCACGTCCCCCCAGACTGGTGCTGAATCTTGTACTGTGTTGGACATTGCAGAGAATCTCAAGCCCACCCTGATGTCAGTGGACTGCCTGGGTGTGTTTTTGGGAGGCATAATTCATTCAGCTGCAGATTAACAGAAGAGTCCTCCAGGCAAGGTTTCCTCCCTACCTCATTCATTACCTTGTCACTGGCTGAATCCCTGCAGTTCATCTTTGTGCTTTGTCATTTTAGTGGGAGTCACAGCACTTCACTTTTACCTCCACAGGGAAACCAAATCAGAAACCCCAGGCAGATGCCTCCTGGCTGCCTCATGGAGCCCTCTGTGCCTTCCAGCTGCTGATGTCCAATTATAGATGCGTCACCTCTGGAATGAAGAAGCTCAGGGTGGGTCTGGCTGCCCACAGGTTTCACTTGGGAACCCCCAGTTTCTAACCTTGTAAGTAGCCCCGAAGGCATGTGGGGTTGCTAAAATTAAAAGGGTCTGACCCCAGGGCTGGGATGGATGATACGACAGCTGCTGGGTTGTTAATCTAAGGAAGGGTGGTTTAGCTGTGCCAGCAGCACTCACCCATCGCAGCTGCAGCAGAGCCTGCTGGAGATGTGATCAGAGACCCACCTTCAGCACAGGGACCCTTGCTCCCACTTCTCAGGGCGGTGTCCAACATGGGCACAGCCCCAGCTGCAGGGCCATGTGCCCAGGAGGTGGCAAATCTGGGCTTGGAGCACTCTGTCCTGGGCAAAAGAGCACTGCAGCCGTGTGACACAAAGTGCTTCGGAGGGATAACATTTCTCAGCTAAATCAGAGAGGTGTGAAAAATTCAAGCTGGTGTTTGAACTGCTCTGTGCCTACAGGGCTCTTGACTCTTCTACAGGATTTTTCTCAGTCATCCTACCTCCTTCCCCTTCCCAGTTCTCCAGAGCCATGGCCACGGGTGTTGCCCACCATCTTTTAAGCAGGTTTGTGCTCATGCACACCTTCTTTTCCTCAGATTCTCCCCTGACTTAGGTAATTCCTTGCTGACAACTGTCTTGTGCCAACCTCCTTCACAGCTCTCAACTCAGCCTGTTGGCACTGAGCAGAGTACTAGCACCCCTTCTGCTCTTCTGCCACTTGGCCTCATTATACCCAAACTCTGGAAAACAGAATATAGGCACAGGTGTGCAACTCACCT
Organism: Chiroxiphia lanceolata; assembly: GCF_009829145.1. Taxonomy (NCBI): domain Eukaryota; kingdom Metazoa; phylum Chordata; class Aves; order Passeriformes; family Pipridae; genus Chiroxiphia; species Chiroxiphia lanceolata. The sequence continues at coordinate 5,618,636 of NC_045638.1, read as the reverse complement.
CTGCTTTTTAAGCTCTGAATGGAGTTTCACACAGTAAATTGGGATGGGGCAGGTCCTACCAGGGGTGCCATGTAAAAAACCCTGTGTCGCCAAAAGCAGATGAACCAGGGAGAGGGTGGATGAGAGGACAAGCTGTGGTGTCAGTATGGGAAAAGGGCAACTGAGAGCCAGAGGGCTCAACTGTCTTCCCTAATCTTGTGCAGGGAATCTGTAGCAAATTTAAACAGCAGCTCAGACTTCCTGTGTCTGGCTGGGACCCAGCCACATAAGAGCAGCTTTTGGGGTGATGAATAAGGAGAAAGCCCAACACGTGTGACTTGTCAGCTGGCTCTGTCTGGGACAGAGTGGATCTGACCCCACACAGGGTGTTGTAGAGGAGTCTGTGGGAAAACTGGTGTGGGCTGGTTGGGATGCAGTGGGCACTGTCAGGGACGCATGTGACTGGTGACAAGCAGAGGAGCTGCCCCCTTTTCACTCACAGACAATTTCAAGGTGACTTTGAAGTGGTCTGTGAGATTTTGAGCAGTTTTGACTGATTTCTGAGGGGCAACTTAATGCCTGCCAGTGGAGACTCCACAAATGAAATAACATGCCTGATAGCAAAGCTCCTGAGACAGATCCTCTGTGGGTGTAAATCAGCACTGTCCCCTTGGTCCCATTAGAGTTGTGCTGGATAACATCCCGTGCTCGCAGCCATCCTCCTGGGCAGTCAGCAGCACTGGAATGAAATCAGGTGTAATTGCTTCTCACAGAAAAAAAAAAAAAACTGTGAGGAAAGGCATCTTGCTTAGTGAGGATAAATCTAAGTCTCATTGTTTTCCTTTCCTTGAAGGAAAGCAGAGTTATGATGCAAAGGCAGCAAGAGAGTAATGCCATAAAACAAGCAAACGAGGGTGGAAAGGTTTGCCATCTCACAGCCTTATTTTCCCCTACATCCTCCTGTCACACAGCAGCTATCCAAAGGGACTTGAAGAATACCTGAGGGAATGGCTGCATGAGCAGCCTTTAAAAGAGCCTGGGCTAGTTCTCACCATCATTATGTTGGGGTTTTTTTTTTCACCAGTACTACTCGGTTGATTTTCACTGCAGTGACACAGCTGTGAAGCAGGCTTAATGTAGTGGAGAATCAGACCTTATGTATCTAAATTTGTTTTTCAGAGCCGTGCTTTTCTTACAGGGGAAAAAACAAAAAAAGTGCCTCAAGTTTAAGGTAAGCTCCGAATCTTCATCGCACCGTGAAGATTTGTAGATATAAATCCCATTTAGATGACTTTATAAACCACTGAAGTCCTCCACAGCAGTGGGATTTAACCTTGGGATGTTCACTTGCTGTAATGTGATTAATGAGCCTTTCCCCATGCGTAGCAGATATCTAAGCAATTTTTTGTGTATGGAAGTGGAACAATTGTCCGGCTTTACGCAAATGAGGAGCTACTTCAGTGTTTGCCCTGTGAAGAGACTTCAGTTTCAATGGGCTTCAAGATTGCACTTTGTGTTAAGTGGAGCTGTGATCTTTTTCCAATGAGTGTTGCTATGCAGGGCCAATTTGTGACGTCCATTATTCTAAAATAAGTAACTTCTGCACAGCAGAAATATGCTCCACTTGCACTGCTAATCTCTCACACAAAGGCGTGTTTGGAAGAAAAGTTATTTATTGCAAGTAATAAATGCAGGTTCTCAAAAGCATTTATAACTTAGTTTCCAGAGCACTCCAGTTTGAAATAATTTCCTTTCAATTTTCTACATTTCCAACCTCTTTCCTGGCTGTTTTAGACCGTATATTGCATACTTAATTATTCTCCGAAGGAGAATCTCAGCCACTGAAAATGGGATATTTAGCAAAATTCTTCATGCAAGAATTTGCTCTTCAGGTATCAACTGTGACCTCTGATAAGAAAGGAAACCTGTCTCTGTTAAATATGCACGTTATGTTCAAGTCTCCTGCCTCACCTGTGCAAATGGTTATAGATCTCACCTGTGTAGTTTATGAGCTGTTCTCAGTCACTGGTATAATCGTCCTCTGAATGTCCTCTGGTGGAAAATGCAAACTGTAGTTAACACTTACCCAGTTTTTCTGAAATTACAGAGAGCCAGGGTGCAGTGGGATTTGCAGCCGGCTCGTCTGGGTTTTTATACAGTATCTCTCCCTCTAGAGAAGCTGCATCACTGTAAAAGCAGAACGGTTTAAATTTGTCCCAGAAGAACCCAGAAACCTTAATTTCATTAGAAACCATATGAGTTACTAGCTATTGAGGACTCCACTAATTTGAGAGGTTTATATGGGATTTTTGAGGCTGTTCTCAAGAAGGTAAGATGCAAATATATCAATATTTGGAGGGTTCCTATGGTTAGTTTGGCATTTCCTTGTAGCTTTGGCCATCAGGTACCATGGGACTGAGAAGTACAACTGGAAAACTCCATGGCAGCAAAATAATGAGTGGCTTACACTCCTGTTTAACTCCTGTGTGAGGCTGGCTAAGAGATTCCAGCCCTTTTCCCTGCCATAGAAGCAGCTGGCTGTGGCTGTGCAGCTGCACAGCTCTTGCAGTGGGAGAAGGGCTGACTCCATCCTTGTTGTGCAAAGGGTTTGCATACAGGATGAACTACAGCTGCATCCCTCTCTTGTTTCATAATCATGTACAAATTTATAGTCATCCAAGTAGGTATGAGAATAATTAGCAAAGTGGAAATGAGTGTTTTTAGCAAATAACATCTGCTTAAAATCCCTACTTGTCCTGTGTTTTAGCCTTACTGATGCCCCTTAGAAGTGGGAGGAATTACAGGTGTTCCTGTCATCTCCCTGCCTTTGGAGGAAGGAAAAAGTTAGAGTTCAAAGGGGGAGTTAAACCACTTTGGTTATACTAAAGTCACACAAAATCTCTGCGGCTGTACTGGAAATATCCATATGTCCCTCTCATCATCAAAATTCTTCCAAGATTTCATCTTTTCTGGCAGACTGTGTTAGTCAAATGAGGTTTCTCCTGTTGTCTGAAAGACCTTTTGCTTGGCTGCTCTGTCACCTGAGGAAACACGTCTTCATAACAAGTTTTCCTTGAGTTGGTTTGGTTTGATTTTCATTTTGCCTTAGAGCCACAGCAAAGCTTTTATCCCTGAGTAACCAGTTTTCACCAAGTTCCCTATAAAACACAGGGCGAGCTGTGTTGACTACTCCCTCTGGGAGTGGAAAATGAAAGACATCCAGTCCCTCAGCAAGGTTTAAAGCCTGTGTGGGCCTCTGAGTTCAGGGAGTGTGAGGAACCTGCACATGTGTCAGGCGCTGGGCTGGTGCTGGGATCTGGATGTAGAGGATTGTAGAGCACGAGTTTCCATGTGCAGCCATTTCCAAGGCATTGATCCATTGCTGTTTCAGCCTGTTCTAACTGTGTGACACGTTGCATGGCTGGCATTTGTTATCACCAAGTACAGTTGTACTCACATTGCTTATGGAGGCTGCAGGGTTCCTCTGGAAGCCAGAGATTCCTGGGGATTTTACCCTCCTCAGCAATCAGGCTGCTCTAATCACGGTTTAAAGGGAGACTGCAAAAAACTGTGAGCTAATCTGTAAAATCATGTCTTTCTTCTCTTTCACTTCCCTCCTCTGGACATGTCTCCAGCATGAAGCTGATATTTATGTATGTGTAATGCCTATGCCCTAGGGAAGGCACTCCTAAGTGAGTCAGGGATTTGTTGTGTGCCTAGTTAGCACGCTGCAGCCATCCCTCCTCAGTCCTACCACCCTCAATTTCCATTTATGCCACTGGGAAGAGAGAAGAAAGCTCTTCCCCTGGTGCTGTCACAACTAATATACTGGCCAGGCTGGCTGTATGCAGGAAGAGAGGGAATGCCACCCCTCCTCAGGGCCCGTGCCATCTCCTGGGCTGCTGATCAACATCCACAACTGGGAATGACACAGAGGACAAACCTCACTGGGGTGACTGAAAAAAAATAAATCCTTTAGGCATCCTACTGTGGTCACTGATTGTTCCAGCAGTGGTTTGAACCCAGTGAGAGGAGGCTCCACACACCCCCATGAATATCTGCAGAGTCGTTGAATTCTCTCATGCTGACAAAGTTTGAGGACAACTTACCAGAGTATTTTTGGGCTTGCTCTGGAGGCTAGAAATTCAACTACAATTCCAGAAAGCTTGAACTCTTACTTAGAGTTTGAGTTAGCAAGTATAAATGAGGGTTGAGGTTAGTTGACTGATCCATAGAAGAGGTGCTCTATTTTTTACAGAAATTTATGCTTGAGGGTGCACGCAAGCACATATACAAAAGGAAGAAATATGGGCTGTTCCCTTGGCCTCATCCCACTTTCCAGGAAAAGAAGTGTTCCCCTGGAAGCTGTAGCCATTCACCTCCTTCAATCTGCCACCTGTCAAAGCAATTTGAGATTTGCAAGTGACAACTGAGTGCTAATGTCTGCCATCCTTGCCCTGCAACTAGCCAAGACATTCCAAATCCCACGGCCCTTGGCCCTTGCGTCAGCTCTCCTCCCCGAGATTAGTTCAGACCCAGCCAATCACCCAGTGGCCATTTGGAGTGATTCACTCTTAGAAGTACATATCTTCCACACTCACTAAAACTTCAGGGGGGAAAATGAGTCATTTCACATTATAGAAAGTCGTATCTTGCCCTTGGTATTTCTATGTATACACGAGTGATAATCATTTATTTTTAGATAAATTTCTCCAGTATAAATGCTGCTTCCTTTGATAAAGGTCGTTTTGAGAGCCGCTGCTAATATTCCGCTTATTGCAGAAAAGCTATAGGAGTTCATTTATTTATTCATGCGGCTGAGTGACAGGGAGACACAGCAGTGGCTGATTGTTGGGAGTCAGCCTGCAGTCAGGGTCCCTGTTGCTAGGCTTATCTGTCCAATATGTGTTCAATAATGCAGTGAAATCATCCCCTTTCTGGCATTTGCTCGCTGTTTGAATCACTCGGATCAGCCTCCTAGACTGTCTGGTGATGACGCAGGAAACCCTGGCTTTTCAGGAGGAGCCATTGGACAAGGTATTTGTCACGGTGTCCTGGAGAAGATCTTGGCACTGGATAACCAAGACCAAGCAAACGCAAGCGGATAAAGCAAAGCCTCATTAGCTCTTGTCAACATCCCAACAAACCAAACCACTCCACATGGCAGCTGTGGGTGGGTGTGGTTTTGGTCCAAGCGCACCCGTTTGTGCCTGTGCCACCCACAGCACATCTGTGTGGGGAACTCTGGCTGCTTTGGGATGTGCCAGACCTGATACTGCACCCAAATACTTCAGCTGCAGCACCCTCTGGGTAACAGCCTCACTTTTTTCGTGTGAAACACAGCAGCACTCCTGTCTTGGGGTCACCTGGCCTCGCCTCACCCTCACAGGTCCGTCCCCTGCCGACCCTGCATGAGGTGGGCAGCACAATTCCCTTGACAGTTCCCAAGGGGATCCAGCTCTTCAGCAAGTATGAACTTCCACTGCTTTCTCCACACATCAGCAGAGAAAGGCAGGGAATACCATCTGGCCATGAAAAGAATTTCAGTGCTCTGCCTGAAGGGACACGAGACCACTCTGTGCTACACTGAAGAAAGTGTCTTGAGTTTTATACACATATGTGTGTAAGTGTTTGTTTTTATTATAGATAACATGCAAATTGATATTTAAAAACCCAAGTGAAAAGCTGTGTGTCCCACAGGGGAAGTTAGCAATTTACTGAGATTTTGTTTGCTCCCTCCCCACCCTGAACTGAAGATGATTTGGATATAATTCTGTACTGAAGCAGTTTTCAGCCCAGTCACTAATGAACCAAAAATAACAGTGACCTTTACATCAGGGGCTCTGTGTGGCTCAGTAGCCAGATGCTGAATGCCTGGGGGTGTTCAGTGCCCCCTGTGCCCTGCTGGCTCCTCAGCAGCCTCTCTGGAAGCAGGGGTTACGTGCTCTCACAGTTTTGAAGATTGGCCCCTGAGTTTTGGGCTGTACCCTTTGCAGAGGAGATGCAGTGGCCTCAGGCACAGCAGGAGGGAGCAGGGGAGGGAGCTGAGCTGTGCAGACCCTGTGTGTTGCCTGTGGATGCATTCCTGTCTCCTCCCAGGGCAGCGCAGTGGGTCGAGCTGTCTCCTGTGCCAAGCTTGGCCTGAATCTTCCTCATTTGAGCCTCCTGCCCTGTGGCATACATTTTTTGGGGCATTCCAAGTGCCTTTGCCCTTCTGTATGGACATATTTTTCCCTCCCCACTCATCTCCTGCATCTGCCCTGGCCTCCAAGGCCAGAGTTCATCCCTACTCTGGAGCCTCTCTCCATGTCTTGTTCCCCAGGACAGGCATCCAAGAGGCAGTTCTCTATGCACCCAATAAAACCTGGTTTGAACTGTGACTCTCCCTCCTTTCCGTCCTCCAAAAGTTAAATGTAATTTTGGATGTAAACGATCCAGATTAAAGAGGTATCCGAGACATTTTATTACCCTGCTGGCTCCTAAGTTAAAAAAAACACCATAAATCGTGGAGCCAGATTCAGCTCTGACTGAACTTTCACATCAAGCTTTAGTTTGATGTTGAAATAAGGTGACACACTGATTTCAATAGCACTGACTTATCCCCTATTGCTGTTTATGCAAGGAGAGTTCAGCTCCTGGACTTCTCCCTGCCAATGTTACTCCAAGTGGTGTTTTCCTTCTCTGTCTTTCACTGTTCACCAAATATTCAGAGGGAAAATGGGGCTCAGGCAGCAACAGTTTGAGCACAGATGTTGTATCACTCTGGCTTAGGATGAGAGAATATAATTATCAGAAAACATTTCTAAGTAACAGGATCTGCTCTATTTAAAATAATTTCTGGCAAATTATTGAAATATATGGCAGGCAAAAGACCAACCATCCTCTTATGGCAGGAGAGAGGTGTGTGATGAATATGCATGGTAAGGATTTGTGTGAGAATCAAGTTTGCAAGACTTCTGTCTCTTTACAGCGAAGCTTTCTTGCTACCTTACAGGGAAGAGAAGGAAACCCAGGGGAATAGGCAGGCTACACATGATGGAAGATGTATTCCTGGAATGTGACGTTCAGCGGTTTGGCCATTTTTACTGCAACAGCAAAACGTATTTTCAGCTGGCTTAGGAGAGGAAGCAAGACAAGTACTTTGCATGCCTCCATTAGGACATATTTATGTTTTATGTGGCTGGATGACACAAACCACTGGTTCTCATCTCTTTCTGTAGCTGTGAAATCTGGCCACGTTCGTGCTTCACTAGTCCTGCTGGAAGTCAACACACCAGTGAGGATCTCTGTTGTTTGGAAACCACGGCCACAGAAATTGCCAAAACAGGCAGCACAGTGTAGTGCTGCTTCGCTTTTTCCCTGTCTGAGGCCCAGCTGCAGAGCACAGTTTCCCACTCTGCTTCTTCAACACTGTTGGCAGAGACAAAAACTTTTCAAAGCTTTTAAATTATTGCATTTGTAGTCTTCAATCTTTTTAAATCTTTCATGGCTGGAACAGGTTGCCCAGAGATGTCGTGGCTGCCCCATCCCTGGAAGTGTTCAAGGCCAGGATGGATGGGGCTCTGAGCAACCTGGTCTAGTGGAAGGTGTCCTCGCCCATATCAGGGGAGTTGGAACTGGTTGATCTTTAAGGTCCCTTCCAACCCAGGCCATTCTGTGATTCTGTGATCATTCTGTGATTCTATGATCACCTGGCTTGACCTTTGTATTATGGAAGACTTTGAATTTTATCCTCCAGTTCGAAATACAAAGCACAAGAGCTTTTGGTCAAATGATGTCTCTTATGGAAGTTTTGTCAGTCTAAATGTAAAGGCATTGAGCAACTGGGACTGCACGGTGTGCCTTGGTAGCAAATCCCTTGACTGATTACCCTCAGTATTGGACATCTGCTGGAATACCGTTTTCCTGAATTCAGTTTCCAGACGCTTGTTTTACCACTCCCTTGCCTGCTTTGTAAAGGAATTATCTCCACTTTGTACGGCTTCCTTGGCAAGGCACTTGGACATTTCCCTTTGGTGAGCTGTGTAGAGATTCTGACTGAACTCTGAATCAATGGTGACCTTTTACAGGGATCTATTCCAGGGACCTGTGACTGGAATCATGCATAAGGCCCCAAGGCCAGGTGGGGGCTTTACGCTCTTAGAGCTGACACCTCTTGAGGTGCTGACCCTGTCTGTGTGGTGCTGAACACCTCTCTTCAAAACACTTGCTGGTGGAGGACATTCAGCATCTCTCAGGCAACCTGTGCCCCTTGGATGATCAGCTTGTGTAAATGATCAGCTTGGGTGATCAGCTTGTGACACCTGGAATTTCCTGTCCCTGCCAAGCAAAGGGCTGTTGTGTTGAACAGGCCACCCTTGGGGTTTCCTCTTGGCCAGTCAGCAGCCAGTTTGAAGGTAATCAGGGAATCCTGGGCAAACTGCAGATGATTTTTGGGGTTGTTGTGATGGAGTTATATGAGGGAAATGGAAGGAGGGAAGGAGGACAGTATGTACTTAGAAATTTGTGTTATTTATTTAATTATGGCTTGTTTGTTGGGTTTTTCTGTTTGTTTTTTTTTTCGTAAAGCAATCCCTTAAAGTCTTATTTGCAAAGAAACATGATGTACTTATCAACAGCAGAACACAGAACTGTTTGTTGAACTGTGGCATTTTTAGCTTCTGCTCCCTTGAGCTGCTGCTGAGACATTGAGAAATACTTGTTTAGTGGCCTTAGAGTTGTGTAAAACACTTTAGTCAACAAACTTGGCTGTTCTGTCAAGTTAATGTGCCCTTAAAATGTAATAACATTAGACTGTTTGTTTTTGCAACATTAGTGTAAGTACTTTTGCTTATAAATAAGAAGCAGCTATAAAAAGGACTCAGTCAGTCCTGAGTGTGCTATAGTGCTCCTTCCATAGGGCCAGCCCTTTCCAGGAAAAAAACTAAATTACTGTCTGTCTGAAGCCTGTGGAAGTATTTTCATTCACCTCAACCAAATCAAGATTTGACACAACAAGAAAACAAGTTCTGGATGTCAACGTGCTCTACCTCTCCCAGACGCACAGACATGCATTTTGGCCCTCTGTGTTTATTATTAATGTAAATCCCAAAGCATCCCCTAAGTCCATAATCAAAAATTGAAGGTGCAAACACTAAAACTCTCCCACTAGTTCAGAATCTCCTTTTTCTCCTCAAGGACAGTTGCCTGTGCTATGGAAGTATTTCAGCAGCTTTCCTGCTGTATGGATTATATCATCTATTTTGCAGCTTAAACTTTGGTCTTTTTTACCCATTAAAGCCCAGCTGGGAGTATTCAGTCGTACAAAATCTTTAAAGTCAGTGGCAAGGATTCTTATTGACTTCTGTGGAGTTTGGATCAAGGCCATGTAATTAAGCCACAGAAAAGGCTGGTTTGCTGTGTTTAACTGTGTTGCCTGAATGGGATCATATAACCTCCATCCTCTATGGCTAATAAAAATGGCACCAGAAGCTGCTGAATAACCAGCAAGTTGCTGAAATGTTGTTGGTGTTACTGCTTGAATTATTTGTTGCCACTTGAACCTAAGTTTTCCTTCGTTTTTTTTTCTGGCAAAACATCCTATAACTTTCCATTTTACTTGGGTGACTGAGTTTTGCCAGCTGACAGATACCTGGACTGTATTCACATACCTCTGAAAGAAAAGTCTTTGGATAACCTGGAATAGGAGCATGTCCTGTTCCCTATCCATCTTCCACCTCCATTTTCCACATTGGATCTCTCCAGTGATAACTGCAAGGATGCTGGTATGGGATGTTTGGAGGCATTTTACTTGTGATAGTAACAACCAGCTTCTGATTTGGGGTCTCAGACTCTTCAAAGGAGCTCCAACTCCTCTCTGAAAGACACTTGGTATGATTCCCTCCTCCTGTGCAGCTCATCCCAGGTATTTCTGAGCTCCAAGACCTCTGAGCAGAGGCAACCTGAGGAAGGAACCCTCAGGTTCCCCAACCCTACAGATGGGCTCACAAGCAGAGGGCTGTGGGAAAAAGATGAAGGGGGCAGGCCCTGGAGGACTGAGGGACTGTGATGTCCTTTCCTTTCTTGGAGAGGTGGGAAAACCAAGGGGTTTTAAGTACATGTATCTCCAACCTCCAAGAGTGGCTGGCCCTCCTTTCTTTGGAGCTGCCTCTGAAGGAAGAGGAGGAGAACAAGTAGGAGGAGAAGGAGGTCTCAGGACTCCAGTGACCATGGCAGAAGAGCAAAAGCTTCCAACCCAGGCCATTCTGTGATGCTATAATTCTAACTTGGTTGCTGTGAGAAGCTCTGAGGATAGCGGAGCACAGAAAGAAAACACCCCATTTTGAAGAATTTTCTGTCATGAAGCTGAAAAATTTTGCACTTCAACAAACCGAGGACCTTGAACGAAGAGTTTCAGGGCAGGAAGCAGAGACCCCCAAGTCCAGCTAAGTTCTGTGAGAGACATTACTAGTGCAGTGTCAACATGACAGTGCTGCAGGGTCAGGTGAGGTCAGATCTTATGGTGCACAGCTCACAGGATGCCTGGGGAGCCGACATGAAAGGGGTATTCCAAGTTGCTAGTGCCTTCATCTGGGTCAGCAACTAATAGTCAGACACTGATTCACAGAACTTCCCTTCCCTGAGAGGTTCTGTAAATAAATGTATTTTTTTAAACAGTGAGGAAAATGAACAGCCATGCAGAGCACTAAGTGCTCCCCACGTCTGACCTCAGGCATGCTGGCTTTACCCCACCCTGAGTTGTCAGATACCAAGGTGCTCCTCTCCAGCTTTCTCCACATTTTCCCCTTGTCCTTTCTCCCACTCCCTTCTCCTCCCTCCTCTCCTCATGGGGCTATGGAAAATCGAATTCCTGCTGTGACATGGAGTGGGGAAGAAGTGTCGAAATCCTTTTTTTCTCTTTTTTTTCCCCCCTTTTTTTCTGTGAAATGCAATTCTTGCTCGCTGGTCGTCTTTTTCTCAGTATATCCCCTGCTGACCTCCTTGCCCCTTTCCCTGATCCCAGCTCTGCACAGCTGCACAAAGATATTGGTGGCGTTGCAAGAACAGCCCTCCCCTGGGGCTTGGTCTGGCCCTGAAGGTGCCTCACTGGTGCCAGTTCCTGTGCTCATGAGATCTCTGTTTGCCACAGCTCAAACTGGCTGGCTCAGAGGTCAACTGGAACCCACTCACACCCTCCCCCAGGGGCTGTAACCCCCACATACGAACACCATAAATCTTCACAGGGCTTCTGGTGAAACCCTTCGCTCGAAGAAACGATGTTGTTCAATTTTTGGGGGCTGTTCCAGTTCAGAATTTAAATACTGAAACAGGTATCTCAACAAATTTCAGCAGGATCCTTTAACCACAAAATGGTAGAGTTTTCAGTTCCTGGAGAAGTAAGGAGTGGGACCAGCAGAACTGCCACTTTGGACTAGCCCTGGCCTATTTAGGAACCTGCTTGATAGAATTACTTGGGAGGCCATCCTGAAGGGCAAAGAGGTCTGGGAACGCTGGAGATTCTTCAGAAGGAAATCCTGAAGGTACAGCAGGAACAGGCCATCCCCATGTGCTAAAAGACAAGCTAGAAGGGGAGGAGGACCTGCCTGGCTGGACAGAGAGCTCTGATTGGAACTCAAGAAAAAAAAGAGCATTTAACCTTTTGAAAAAGGGGCAGGTGACTCAGGAGGGTTACAAGGATGTTGTGAGATTATGCGGGGAGAAAATCAGAAAGGCCGAAACCCACATAGAACTTAATCTGTCTATTGCTGGAAATACAGTAAAAATTGTTTCTATAAATGCATTAGCAACCAAGGGAGGGCTAAGGAGAGTCTCCTACCTTTATTGGAGGTGGGGGAAAATATCCAACGACAAAGGATGAGGAAAAGGCTGAGGTACTTAGTGCCTTCTATGCCTCAGTTTTCAGTAGTAAGACCAACTGCTCTCTGGGTACCCAGTCCCCTGAGGTGGAAGACAAGGACAGAGAGCAGCGTGAAGACCCCACAGTCCAACGGGAAATCATCAGCGACCTACTACACCACTTAGACATGCACAAGTCTATACAGGATCCATCTAAGGGTACTGAGGGAGCTTGCATCAAGCCAGTTTCCAACATTTACCAGCAGTCCTGGTTAACTGGGGAGATCCCAGTTGACTGGAACTCAGTAAACGTGATGCCCAGCTACAAGACAGACCAGAAGGAGGATTCTGGGAAAAACAGGCCTGTCAGCCTGACCTTGGTGCTGGGGTAGGTCATGGAGCAAATTATCTCGAGTGCCATCACGTGGCACATGCAGGACAACCAGGGGATCAGGTCTAGCCAGCATGAGTTTGTGAAAAGCAGGCCCTGCTGGACAAACCTGATCTACTTCTGTGAGCAGGTGACCCACTTAGTGGGTGAGGGAAAGGCTGTGGATGTTGTCTTTGCTGGACTTTAGTAAAGACTTTGACACCATTTCCCCCGTCATTCTCCTGCAGAAACTGGCTGCTCATGGCCTGGACAGGTGTTCTCTTTGCTGAGTTAAGAATTGGCTGGATGGCTGGCTCCAGAGAGTGGTGGGGAATGGAGCAACATCCCACTGGTGGCCAGTCATGAGTGGTGTTCCCCACGGCTCAGTCAGGGGGTCAGTCCTGTTTAATACCCTTATTGATGATCCAGATAAAGGGATTGAGGCACCCTCAGTCAGTTTGCAGACGACACCAAGTTGGGGGGGAGTGTTGATCTGCTGGAGGGTAGGAAGGCTCTACAGAGGGATCTGGACAGGCTGGATCGATGGGCTGGAGCCAAGAGCATGATTTTCAACAAGCCCAGTGGTGAGGAGTGGCTGAGGGAGCTGGGGGTCTTTAGCTTGGAGTAAAGGAGGCTCAGGGGGACCTTATCACTCTCTACAACTCCCTGGAAGGAGGCTGTAGCCAGGTGGGGTCTCTTCTTCCAAGTAACAAGGGATAGGACAAGACGAAATGGCCTCAAGTTGCGCCAGGGGAGGCTTAGGCTGGGTATTAGAAAATATTTCTTCATGGAAAGGGCTGTCAAGCATTGGGACAGACTACTCAGGGAAGTGATGGAGTCAACATTCCTGGAGGTATCTAAAAGATGTGATAATGAAGTGCTTAGGGACATGGTTTAGTGATGGACCAGGCACTGTTTGGTTTACAGCTGGACTCGATGATCTTCAGTGTCTTTTCCAGCCTAAACTATTCTTTGATTCTATGATCTAGGTTTCTCAGCTTCTTTCTCATCCCCAATTGCTCTCTCCTTCAAAGCCTAGCCATTTCTGCAAAGGGCATGTCCTTCAGGGCAACATTTTATGCCTTTCTTCGTGTCTTTTTTTTTAATCTGCTAATGTAAACTCAGCCTGTGACAGGCTTTTAGCATGACTGTTTCTGTGATAAGCTGTTTAGGTTTTTTTTTCCTTTGGGTTTTGCCTGTAACAAAAATGATTTACCACTGGGAAGCTGTTCCTTGCCTGTTTTTTGTCCCAAATTTCCTGCCTCTTGTCACCTTTATTTTTCATTTCTCCTAGACTCACCTCTTTATGTGTGTTTGCCACTGCATCGATCAAGCTGGTGTTCTGAAATTTTTCTGGGGAAAAGACATTATTTCCCAAACCAGGTTGGGTGGATCAAGAAAGCAAGCAGAGTAAGCGGAATTTAGACCAGCAGAAGAACACAGCTCCTTTTGTTCAGGGAGGACATTAAGATAAATCTTCCAAATTACCCCCTTCCAAATATAAGCTGAGTCTGCTGACATAAATCAGCCATCTTAGCTGCTGGTAAAGGCTTTGTAGTGTACACAAGAGCTGCTAAGTGGAGCTGACTGAAGTGTTGGTGGTTTGGCTCAGTTGCTGTACATCAGTTCGATAAGGTCACCACTCTCTTCATGCAGCGTTTCTGCAGGTTCGTGAAGACCCCCAAGGGAGAGATGCTCTGCAGTGAACCTTTTTTGCATTTGTTATTTTCACATCCTGGGTGTCTTCTGGCAGTGCTCATCATATGCATCGTTTCTCAATTCCAGCCTCTCGTGTTCTCAAGTCCCTTTACAAGCGGGGTGGGATCTGGCTTGTGGAGCTCGGGGTTGTCTGGGCTTGAGTGAAGTGAATCATTCTCACAGAGTAATCTCCCTTCACCACTGATGCTGAACTGCTGCAAGCTGTTCCTATTCAGCAAAGCACATAAGCCAATTTTTGGCTCTATTTCTATTCAGCAGAACATTTAACAGTGAGTTTAATATTAAACTCATGCTCAAATCCCTCGGCTTATTAACGGATTTAGGTGAATGTCCACTCTACATCACTGAATGAGGCAGGGATTAATTACAAGGAAAGGGGAGCTTTGCAGAGCTCAGTTCAGGCAGAAAAGTGGTGCAGTCTTGCCCCAAGGCTTCCCTCTCCTTCAGTTATGCATCCCACAGTTTATCCTGAGGGCACGGTGTTGATGTTAGAGTCTTGTTCATTGAGGGACACTTCCGTAGTGTTGGACTTGCCTGGTGAAATGGCCTGTGAGGTTGCTCAGGACTGTGGTGAGCCTCTCAGCTCTGCTGGCGTGGTGGCAGCTGGGTGATCTCATGTGATGGGCAGAGGGAATCCCTCTACACACCCAGTTTTTCTCATCTTCTGCTTCAGACAGTAGAGATGGAGGATGCATGCGAAGCACAATGGGCTGATCTGACAGCTTTTCCATAGCAGATGTCACATGAGCTCAAAAAAGGGTAGAAATTGAAACACTTACTTGCTGCAGTATGTTTTTAAAAGTGAGGAGTTGATAGCTCCATTTGTACATAGCACAAGAGCAGTTTGGGCAGGGCATCACAGGCCTGCTGGTCTCTGTGAAGGGGATCTTCCTTTCTGTAAAGATTGTAAAGATTCCTCACTCCCTATTTACTCATTGTAGAAAATGCTGAGCTGATGATGTTTTTAGAAGCATGCTGTCCTCACAAAGTCCTATGATTTAGACAGATCTCTTCCTCTATGGTAGGAGGTGACATTATATTCAAGAAAGACCTGGAAGTCCCTGAGAAGTTGTGGATGTCCCATTCCTGGAAGTGTTCAAGGCCAGGTTGGATGGCACTTTGAGCAACCTGGTCTAATAGAAGGTGTCCCTGCCCATGGCAGGGGAGGTTGGAACTGGTTGATCTTTAAGGTCCGTTCCAACCGAAACCATTCTATGATACTTTAATTCTATGACTGATGCTGTCAGTCCCTGGGTGCTGACAAAAACCCCAACTCTGTGGGCACAGATCAAGCTCTCAGTGTTTGTGCTTCATTTTTCCCACCTTTATAATGGGAATAATAATAATTGTTAACCTCACAGCAGTGTGGCATTGTCTGTGTTTAAACAGTGCTTAAAACAGATAGTCTGAGCACGCTTGGAACTCCATTTAATTGCTCCTGGACTTGAATTTAGCAACCGGGTTTTCCGGTGTTCCCATTCTATCCATTAGCCTGAGAAAACTGAACCCCCTCTGACATGCAGTGGCAATAAGGGACTGACCTGTGACTTCCAGGTAACAAGTGACAGGGTGAGAGGAAGTGGCCTCAAGTTGCGCCAGAGGAAATTTGGATTGGATATGAGGAAAAATTTCCTCACTGTGGAAGAGTGGTTAGGTATTGGAACAGGCTACCCAAGAAAGTGGTGGAATCACTATCCCTAGAAGTGTTAAAAAAATGTGTAGATGTGGTTTGTAGGGGCATGGCTTAGTGGTGGATTTGGCAGCTCTGGGTTAATGGCTGGACTTGGTGATTTTAAAGGTCTTTTCCAACCTTAATGATTCTGTGATTCCAAGGGCGCACATCGGAAGCCTTTCCTTCAACTGAGTGGAGTTGTGCCATTGCCAGGCTGTGGCAAGGAGAGGAACTTTATCACAGACTGTTTTGATTCGTAGAGTGAAAACACAGAGCTTAGTCATCAAAAACAGGGGTTAGTCATCAAATACAATCATCTACCTTCCTCTTAAAATATAAAAAGGCTTAAAAGTTTGGTGAGGTTTACAGGGCATTAAGAAAACACCGCTATCACAATTGCCGGTGTTAATTCTCATCAGGTTGCCTTCCTTCCCCATTGGGTGCAGAGACTTAAAGCTTCATGTCTGCTGCCAAATGCTTTAACCCTGGTGCCCATAAAAGGTTTTCTGCTGTAACTGTCTTGTTATCAGACCATCAATGTCCTGACACTTCCTAGTGATTAATCCTGTGTTGAAATGAAATTAAGTTTCCATATATTTGGCAGAATGACCCCAGGACTTCCTATTTGGGGAATACAAAGAATAAAGCATCTGTAGCCTACAGGAAGCCAGAGTCTCTGATTTCCTGCAGAGGCAGAACAAGAACAAACAGGGAACACATATTTCACCGTGGCAGTCGAAAGCGCACGTAAGAGCCCTGTCGGCCCCCATGATGAAAACAATTAGAAGGGGGAACATCCCTGGTCCCAAAATTATTTGTGGGTGTTTTGTTACATGCACAATATGCCATTAGAAAAATAGATGTAACTCAAGTTAATGTTTTTTCCAGGTGACTATTAAGCTTTCCCTTGGCATGGGTTTTTTTTGGTTTACATTGGGGATATTGTGCTTGTCAGGCAAGTGAGTTTTACATGGCTGTTTGCTGTGCTGGGCTCTCCAAATCCGTTTGTGCTTCGGAAAACACAGGGATATTTTCTTTGATGGCTTTGTTTAAATGAGCCAGGCCAGATCCAGGCTGATGTAAACTCCAGTGAGAGGTGCAGGAGGAGGTGATAAGGCAGCAAATCCTCCTTGCAGCCTAGCTCTGACTTGTGATGAAAGGTATGTGGGGAAGTGGAGGCACCAGCCTTCCTTCTGGGGCTGTGCTGCACAGTGTCCCTGAGAGAGACCCACTGCTGCCTCTACACTGCAATTTAGCAGCTCTACACCCACAAAAGGAAACTCTTCCAAGTTCTTCCAAGTTCCTGCTTGCACCTTGCACTAATGGGCATCATCAGCTTAAAATTAACCCCTCTCTGAATAATGCTTCCACCTGAATGCATATACTTGGGTGTGTGTATCTGTACAGATAGATGTGTGTATATGTATAGACAGAGAAAATCCCATTCTGTTCACCCACAACATTGTTGGAGTTGTCTTGGTTGATGCTGTATTTTAAACACCTCTGCCCAATGGCTCTCACTCCTGTTTTGCCAGGATCTGTGGTACTGTTCCTACTGGTTCTTGCCAAAACAAATTGCCCTATTTCTGTCCCGCAAAGATACCATGTTACCATTACCACTGTGTCTAAGAATATCTTGTTTCCTACAGTTTTACATCAGTCAAGCCTCTTTCGGTGCTTTCTAACCCAAACTGGAGTGAAAGAGAGGAGACCCAGATGTTGGAGGATGTTAGGCTTGGTGTGCTTCCCTGGGGAAAGGTCTGACCAGTGCCTGGTTAAGACAGCTGTCCTTCAGCAGGCAGAAATGGGATTCCCTGGAAACTTGCTTGTCTTGGCGCTTTTAACAATGCAAACTGTTGCCCTCCTTGGAACCATGACTCCCTATGGGGAACTGGTTTCAAAGTTTCAGACCTGAGAGAGAACTTGAAGCCTCCAACTGTGGTTTTTTTCTGAAAGGGCATATTTAACTTTTTGTTAGAGTTGTTAGCCTTGGACTGGATATTTCTGTAGTCCTGAAAGTACCAAATGCCTGAGGAACACAGGATGTGGCTCACAGGTCCTTACTGTGGTGACATTGAGACGATCATGTTATATCAAACAAGTCCCAAGAGAGTCTTGGAGAACTGAGAGTGAACTAAGGACAAGTTTATACCACAAAATGCTTCTTGCCACTAAAATGCCAGGAGCAGTGGGAATCAAAGCTGGTCTGCAGCATTTACTGGATTCAGTCTAAACACACAGACTTGGCGACTGCCTGCAGTTAATAAGCTCTTTTTCTTAATTCATGTGCATGTGCCTGTCATTTGGACTCTTGTTTCCCCTGCAGTTTGGTAGAAGGCTCAAGGAGTATCTGTTTGTGCTGAAATCCGCAGGGTTTTGGGGACACAGCAGGGAATAAGGGCATTCACAGAGAGAGACTAGATCCAAAAGACTCTCATACTGAAATTCTGTGTCTGCATTCTGTTCTCTGCCCTGAGTTTTACAAGGCACCGTGTGTCCCTGTCTATGCCAGTGGGTTGGTTAAGTCTCTCTCAATTATTCTAGAATGGGTAACAAATAGACAAACCCCAGGCAGTGCTGCCAGCTCTTGTGATTTTTGCCAGTCCTGCAATATTTGCTTTTTGTTCTCTTGGCTTTTGCTCCCAGATTAACGCAATGAAATTCCTCTTCCCATTGGCCAACAAGGGGAGGGGAACAGAAAGCACTCCAGGTGTCACATCTACCTGGCAGGAAAGGAAAGCCAGGACCTGTGACCTGGGAACCCCCAGGCTGTTAGAACTGAACTCAGACACGTCACCCCCAAGAAAGCCACAGCTCCATCACTGCACTATGGACATGGCTGTAAATAATCCCTGCTCAATAAATCAGAGTGACAAATGACTGCTCTTCTCTCTCACTGATGCCCACCATCATCCATGTATTATCTCATCACTCTCTTTTCTTGCTGTTGTGCTTTCCTGCCAAGAGCTGCTGGGGTTTTTTCTGCTGTTCCAGGGGAAAGCCTTCAGGGATAGTGCTCCCTTCCCCACACAGAGGTGCCCACAGCCAGATGCAGCAGGGCACAGACTGAGCCTGGGGAGGAGACCAGCCAAGGCAGATCTCTTCAGACAGGCAACTGACCTTCTTGGCAGCTCCAGCCTGAAGAGAACCAAGTGGAGAGGCCAGGGATACCATGCAAGATCTTTCCTCAGCAAATATGGGGTGCTGCTTGGCTGATGGAAAGATCCCTTTAAGGAAAAGGTAGGTGGATTGCAAAGGTTGCTGCATACGAACTTACCTTGTTCAGCAAGTTTATTCTTGCTTTTATTCTCCTCCTTCCTGTTAAAACCCACCATTGTGAGTGATTCAGTGAGTCACAGACGTGATGCATGTCTGGATGTGGAGAAGTCATTCTGCTGCTGCTCCTGTTCCTTCTGTGAGCACATCAGGTGTAAGCATCTCCTTCCCTTCCTCTTTCACCAACATCAAGCTCTCCTGGCTGTGCCTCTCAGCATTCACTTGATGAGAAGAACTAGTGACTTGTGGCCCTGCTGTGACTAACACTGCTTGCTTTGCTGTAATGTAGTAAAAGCACCTCAAGAGGCTGTTTCAGTGTGAATGACTGGAAGTAACTAAACCTATGCATTACCTTGACAAAAATGCAGGAATCTGAGCTCTTCTACTTCAGTTCTGCACAAGGATAATGCCATGGAAGTCATTATTGCTGATATCTAATGTGCAGCAGCGATGGAAAATGCTGTGATTTTTTTTTTCTCAGTGGTGTAACTCTCCTGATGTAATCATTACATAAGGATTTCATCAAAATGATAAAGGCGTCAGTAAACAGAGAATACCCCTGACAGGTCAGAAGTGATAACATTTTCCTGACGCAGCACATAAATTGCCAAGTAAGTGTTCTCTTCATTTGCGTCACTTTTACCCCAATGTAATTCCCTTAATTCAACAGTTACAGGAGGGGTGTGGATCTCCCAGGAGGAAGCTCACCTTTACAGTTCTGGAAATGGATGGCATGTGGGTTTCCAGCAGCTGAGCTGTGATTGTTCAGCAGAAATTAGCTCTGCAAAGAGCTGATGGAACTGCACACAGCAGGGTCATTAAGAGGAAATGGGCAACCAAATCTTATTTGAATCGTTTCAGAGACCACTTAGAGCTGGAAACCCATAAATGAATGACAGGATTCTTTGAGGAAAGAGAGTGTTAAACTTTCTACCCTTAACCAGTCTCTAGCCTGAGTAGGGACTGCTGTGGCAAAAAACTTTAGGATATCTCAGGTCCATCCCTTGCTCGGTGACAGAGGGATTAGCTCAGAGGAAGGTCTGACCCTGAACTCTTATCCTATCCCCCTTGCAACACCGTGCAAGGGATTTTTCTACCTTGCCTTTTCACAATGTGACCATATCTCTTGTATTTATATTCATGCCCCTTGGGTCTGAAAAGAGGTTTTTCTACATACAGTTAGAAATTTGTAGATCACCTTAAAGCTTTTATCCCAGAGAAATGCACTCTAGGAGCCAAACAGGTTGCTGGCTGTTGTGTGAGCTTGCCTTGTAGTTTATACAATGCCTGATGCAAATTGAAAAACTTTGAAGTTTGAACTTCTGGTCTGCACTGTAGGTTTGGCTAATAGAAAGCCCTTCTGTGCTTCAAAGCTTTCCTAAGATGTCAAACATTTTGAGTTAATTAGGGTTAGAAGAGGTTTCACAGTTTGAATTTGTGACAGCAGAGAGTCAAATAAAGCTTTGCTTACAAAGTCTCTCACTTGGAAATACCTACAAAGCTGTTCAGTGTTAATTCCCAAGTTTGCTTTACAATTTTTGGGTAAACACTGTCTCTTCTCTCAGCCTCTATGAAGGAGCTCTTCCAGGTCTTTGTTTGCCTTTCTTTCACGGCACAGTTTGTCTAAGTTTGGTGGGGATTGTGCTAACCTTGCCACCAAGTTTGCAGGAAGACTGTCAAAACACTTTCTACTTGTGCACTTTGAGATGATTGCTAACAGAGGGCTGGAGTTTCAAATATAACAACAGCATTGATATGATGACTTAAAAATTTACAGATGACTTCTGACAAAGCATTTGGAGCATTGAAGGAGGTTCACCACTTTTGAGTTGAAAAAAGCAATTCAAGATTGTCACCTGAGCTAGGTGACGTTGTCTTGGTTGGGTTTATTTCTGACATTTTTGCTAGTCCTATTAGAATTTTACAGAAAAGATCTGCAATCCTGCTTTATTATTAGGGACAAGACACTAAAACTCGAGAAGAAAAATGTATCTTGGGGCAATGTGAGCCTTTAAGACAGATACAATACCCTTTGTCTTACCTGTTGTTTTGGACTGTAGAGAGGCAGGTCTCATCCCCACCCAATGAGACAGAATTGAAGAAAACAATTCCTCCAGTTCCATTTGGTGTCCTTCACTCCACCAGGATTCTGTGGGATGGAGCCCAACACCTTTTGGGAAGTCTCCTCATGATTGTCCTCAGCTCTCTGGCAGCTTCCCCTTTCTTCCATGACCACGTGCCAGCACACAGCCTTTTGCACAAGCAGTTGCCATCACCTGTGCCTGGAAAAGGAATTCCCCCATCCCCACATCCCGCTGTGTTTGCTGCAGTGAAGGGTTTCCACCAAGGCAGGCCACAAGTCCTGCTACTGGAAGCTGGAGTCCAAGGCTTCCTGAGAAGCTGAGAGCCTGGTCTCACACTGCAGCCCCCAAACCTTGCCAAGCTGTGCTCCCAGTGCCACTAATGGCTTATCTCCCAATTGCAACTACTTAGGAGGTGCAAGTGGATTTGTACATCTTGCGTTCCCTTGGATGGGTCGGAGCCCCTGGCTGCAATCCCAGCATCTCCCACTGGCTGACTGGAGACATCCATCCACAGGAGAGGCCATTCCCTGTCCTGTTTTTATCAGACATGCCAGAGGCTCTGAGATAACAGAAAATAAGGCAGAACTGGGGACCACACCAGCCATGAATCACATTGAGGATATTTGAATCAGTGGAGGTCCCCTTGCTTCCATATCCCAGGTTGGGGGCATGTTCAGCTCTTCCCAAAGCATTTGTCCCACAGTAAGGCAGAGGAATAAATGTATATAAATAATGTAATACCCACTACTAGTTCTTGAGATACTTGAATGGCATTTCAAGGCTAGAGCATGGGATTTTGTTTGGATGGAGAACATTGCTCCTCTGTTTGCTTTTTTATTTAAATGATCACAAAATGAGATATTAAGGTCTTGTCTACACTGGGGAAAAAATACAATAAACTGTTTTATATCACAAAACCAAAGCAGACAGCTTCATGCAGACACCACTATGTGACATTAGAGTCTTTTATTGATTTCACTTACGCCTCTTGGGAATGGCTCACATTTAAAGTCAAATATAAAAGGCCATTTTCACACTGGAATATTTCTGTAGGGAGGAGCTGATGGTGTAATTGCACCACACATGTTATAAGTAACTTCTAACACTTTGATAAGTAGACAAGGTCTTTGAGATTGCATGAGGGAGTGATTTCAGATCTGAATCTTGGCCCGAAGACAGGCTTGAGGCTTATTCCTACACGTCAGGGTTCAGGCCCTCAGCTGGGGTAAGCTGATGCTACTCCATTGATTTTTGAAAAACTAAACCAATTTCCAGCAGAGGAGAATCTGCTCCAGATTTCCCAGCTGCCCTATCAAAAATCTTCTCAGAGTATTGACTGGGGAAAGAAAACAGGCCTCAGCCTGATATGAAAGAACATAATAGACCTTTAATTTAATTGACTTAATTTTATTGGCAGCCATTGAATGATGAAATGAAAACAGATGATCTGGATGAATAAGAAAAGGTTAGATGGGAGTAACCCATTAGTAAATATCAAGGCATCATCCTATTGTCCTCATTTAATAAAGGAACGGGTCAGTAAGTATCATCATAAACATTTTTACATTTTAGTGGAGATTTATTTGACATCATTACTAGCAGAGAGATGGATCCTTGGAACAGCAAGTGGTGAAACAGCCTAGCAGATGAGAAGCTAGTTCCTTTAGCTGGCATAAAGTAGCACAGCTCTACAGCTTGACCTATTTAATTCCACCTTTTTTAGCAGCTGAGCTATTACTTTGGACTGCTGTGGGATATTTGATTTCTTAAAAAAAACTTTTCTTTGACAAATCTTCCAAACTTACGTCTTCTCTTACCTGTCTCTAATGTCTTAAGCCACGATGTAACTCTATATACAGTGTACCTGAGAGAGAAAGACTAGTAGAGGTAATTGAGTTTCTTCTCAGTGCCACCCCTTTCTCTTTCTCCACCCCAGATCTTCCACTTTCCTCCTGGCCTGGGTGCTGCCAACCCCTGATGATCTGGTGTTGTGCTTGCTGGCTCCTGAGAGCCAACAGGTCTGCAATGGCTGGACTGTGAACCTGGACAAGTGGAAGGACACAGGGCTCTGTGGAGTGGGCCAGCAAAGCAGGTTGCTCACAGCCCTCCAGGCCCAGGAGATTGGGAGGGGGTGGGCTGCTTTGGAAATAAACCCTCCACACATCAGACCTCGCCTGAAGAAGCAGCTTCTCCCTGTGCCTGCTCCAAAATGGTCCCCTCTCATGTGCCCTGCAGACAAGCCTTCAGCTGTCTGGGTCTTCCTGGAAGTCCATACAAACAGGATTCAACAGCCACACTAAAACCTCATCCAAGGATGGGAGTACCCTGAGGGATAGAACAAATATGATACGACTTGAAAGAGACAAAATTCAGATAAGATGCAGGAAAACCAGACATGACTCCTCACTTAACTCTTTAGAACTCGCTAGTGGTGGGTGACACTTGTGCAGGAGAAGAGTAAGTTTTAACAGAAGGTTGTCCAGACCAACTTTGAAAAAAGCTTTTCTGAATCTCTACCTGCAAATAAATAATTCAAAAAGAAACCCTAAAAGTAAAAAATAAAGAAAGGCTTAGATTTTTCTTCATTTTAGCTGGACGTGGTTAGAAATAGCTACTCCAGTAGTGCAACATTTTTTTGTGGTTATATATGCTAGGGTTTGATTTGACCCTTAGGTGCAAAAGCTGCAGATTCAACCTTCATGCAAAGATGGGACCAGGTTGCCCAATCTGGAGCTCCCATTGAGGAACACAAGCCTCATTTTCCACGGCTGGAAGCTGCCCAAGGGCTGCCCCACTTCCCCGCACTTGTAGCGACAAGGCCAAACCCTGAATGAGCACCCCGGGCACTCAGGAAATCCCCAACACCTCACACCACCACCCCTTGCATGGGTTGTCTCATTCCCATCCCAGAGGACACACATCTTGCTGCACACCTCCTGTGTTCATCCTTTTGTCCATGTTTCCAAGAGAGGGGTTGGTCCTGCCTTGACAACCCTGGGCTGGGCTTTGCCATGCTCAAGACCAGCTCCATCATTTTGTGCCTGCCCCAGGTCTCTGCTGAGGATTTCTGGCTCCATGTAAGAGGCTGCTTGTCCTCCAGCTGGGATGGTGGCTGCTGCTGTTGTTCCTGTCAGAGCTCTCCTATGGCTGTGCAAAACTGAGAGTGCTTAGGCTGTGCTGGTTTCTGCTCTGATTTTCATCTCCCTCCTCTCCCCAGCTGCACTAAAATACCCAAACCTGTCTCTGCGCTTTCAAGGCACCATTCCCTTCCAAACCTGAGAGGCAAAAAGGCAGAGCCACCAGTGAGAGCACCAACAGGGCACCCAGTGACACCGTACGAGCTGGGCTGGTGCTCCATGGAGCTGATCCCACAGCAGCAACTTATTTTTACAGTGCTCCTGCCCTTTCTCCCAATATCTTCCTCTTTGGTTTAATGAGCAGAGCCCTCACAGGCTTCACTGTGTGCTTGCTCACAGAGAGCTCACAAAAATCAGCATTCATCCTCTGGTGCTGTGACCAGGAGCAAGGAGAGGATATTAAGGACTCTGGTTTTGGGGAGACACACCAGCAGCTTCTCTTGTCCCAGAGCAGAAGCAATTTACAGGCACTGTCCTCTCTTCCTGAGGAGCAAGACTGCTGAGGGCAGAGTTATTGATGTCAGGGTGGCCCCTCTCTTATCATATTCCTACAGGGCAAAGCCCTAACTCTGCAGAATACACCTGCTGCTGTGAGATAAGGTGTCAGAACTAACCTGAAAAATCCAGACACTTCATCTAAAGAAAATTCCAAATCTAGCCCCTTCCTACCCCATTTCAAATATTTTCGTTTTCAGTACTTTTCAACAACAACAACAACAAAGAGAGGTGAAAAAAAAAAATCAAGATTTTCCTGGGAAACAAGTTCTCAGTGGAATCTTTCTGTCTGGTCCATAACAGAATGTCTTGCAGGGGTCTTCCCTCTTTGAATCCTGGCACGAACACCAGCCTCTGATGCAGGATCAGGACTGCTTTGCCTGGCTCCCAGAGCTCCTGCCATCCGACTGAGCTCCACAAACTGTGCCTGGCGCAGGGTGGGCTCCACAGAGGGAGGGCTGTTCCCTGCACTGTGCCCTGTTATGGAGGAAAAGCAGTTTGTGTCTTAACACGTTTTGCCTGGCAGGCATTTCAAAGGCTTCTCCTCTGAATCAGGGCTGCAGGCACTGCCTACATTTCCTTTTTACAGAAACTGGCAGGTTGAGCTATGCAAAATTCCTTGATCCTGTTTATCTGCTGTCTCCTTCCCAAGAGGCACAATGCTCCTGTGGCCTCTCCAGGCTTTCCTCTATGCCATTAACTGAGTTATATTTGCCCATTTGAAGGACAAACACAGGCAGGGTGAGAGGAGGGCAACCAGTGGCCCTTGGCATGCCAGACTTTGGGATTTCAGTGTGCAGTAAGGCAGGTAAGTGCAAAGGTACCATGCCCCTTTAGCCTTTCCTCGACTAATTAACTCCCCAGCAAATGATTTGTGTCCAGATCATGTGTTGTGCACATAAAAATAATCCACTGCCCAGGATTACAAGCCCAAAATGAAGACCTTAAGGGAGGAGTGGTGCAGGTCACACTCCTCTTTGCCTGTTCCTGCTGCCCTGTGGTCCTGAGGGGGCAGGAGGAGCGTGGTTTGAGGATGCAGGCAGGGAAGCCAGGGTTACCTGCCTTCTGGGCCAAAATCTTGATCTCAGTGCCCTGAGGTGCTCAGTGCAGGGATGCTGCTCTGTGCAGCTGAGTTTTGTAGTCCCAAGGGTAATGAGAAAACAAATCAGCTGTGTCCTTAACCTCTGCACAGGGAAAATCACTTCTGTGCTTACCAAGCAGGAGCACTGGTCTGGTCCTCAGGGGTTCTGCTGGGCAGCACCAGGTTGTCCATGGGGGACAGAAAATGAACTGGGGGGCTGAGCAGGGGCCGAGGGGGGGTGGTGGCAGCAGGTTGGGTTGTAAAGGTAGGAAGCGAGGCACTGCTGGAGTGGAGGAAGAGGAAATGCTCAGGCAAGGGCAGCATGAAGGAGGAGGAGGAGGAGGAGGAGGAGGGAGGAGAGTCTCATTTTTGAGGAATAGCCCAAACCCTGTGCCACGGGGAGCGACGCTCACCTCCTCGGCTGGGACTGCAGATCGACAAACCTCCGCGTGGCTGCTGTGGGTCTGAAAGCCTCTGAGGTGCTCATGTCTCACCCCACTCCCCTCCTGGCCTACAGGTGGTCTGTGCAGGCATCCCTTATCCCGTGAGGTCCATGGTGGAGGTCCAGGTGATGAATTTCAAGGTCCAGATCCTGCTGATGAGCACAGTGGAGCACTCCCAGATCAGGGCTGGTGGCACACGCAGGTGCACGTGGTGCTCAGCGAGTGTCGGTGCCGAAATCTTGACTTTGCAACCTGAGTGCTGTCCTAGCAAAGTTTGCGTGTGGGTATTGACTGAGCCGGGATCCTGCCTGGATATGATTCACCTTCCTTCCCCCTCAAGGGAGGTACATTTGGGAACCTATCACCAGGCTGGCAGCAGCTCTGGTGAAACACTGACTGTCTTCTCGTGGGGCTAAGGAGGGAGGCCACCTCAAGTACGCTTCTAAAATCAGCCTCTTTCTGTTATTTACGACATAATTTTGCGTAACGAGCGTTGCTCATGAGCCTGTTCTCTGGGATGCAAAGTGAAGGACCATATGTCATGGTTTGGACTGCCAACACATCAACATTGCAGTCGTTTGCAGACTGTTTCATATTTCTTTGATTTGGGAATGTGTGTAATTAGCTCCTCAGAACAGCCGGGTGGAGGAAACGCGGTCTGTTATTTAGGCAGAATTAACATCCTTGTTTTCTGTATTGTGATCCTTGGCTTCCCAGCGCTGCTGCCAGAGCAGTGCTGAGGCATTCATTCCTTGAACCTGCCGTGGTTGCAAAACTATTTCTGCTCCTTTGCTAGGCTATCCCGAGGACCCACAACTGGTACGAGACGTGCTGATGCTGTAATTAGTAAATATCCACCGCGAGCGACAGCAAAAGATTTATAGCCACCACTGGAGCTTTCAGCAAGAGCAAAAGCACCAAAGCACTTATGGCCACCACCAGCACAAGGGTTTGCTGCTGTTTACTGTGTTTTTCCCCAGCCTCCCAGCAGTGTCCAGCCAGCATTTCCTACTTTTTGTGCCACATATCTGGTGAATAAATCTTTACTGACCTGTTGTGGCAAGAAGCTGTGTATGAATGTGCTGGTGGGGAAAGAGTTACGTTATTTTAGCAGGTTAACAAACCTGTACAGGCTGTGTGCTGTTAGCATTTGGCCTCCTACCAGGCATATGATCATTCTGTTAACGCTTTCCTTTCCTTTCCTATTCCGGTGGTTTGTGCAGGTTGGTTTTTGGCAGTGCCTATATCCAACACAGAAAGCAGGAGGAGAGCACCCATGGCGAATAGCCTCCCACTCACTCGTGCTTCTGAGGCAGGAAAGGGCTCTGCCCCCAGGGACAAAGGGCAGGCAATGAGAGGCAAGGATATCAAAGATGATTTCATTCCCACAAGAGTTGCTCTGACCAGGTAAAGAAGATAATTTATCCTACTTGCGAGCAAAAGGAGAGCTCGTTTCATGCCATTGCCAGTAGAATGTGTCCCAAACACACAGACCAGCATGACAGTGTGTCTAGTGCTTGACTGGCCTCAAAGTCTACAACCATATGAGCTTGGCCAGAGCTGTTACTGGTGTTTGGACACCTCCCTCATCCTCTTTCTTCTTCACCCCTGCAGAGGCTTGTGCAGCCATGGGTTCTCTGTTTCTTGGTAAATGGTGAGTTTATATTAGTCCCTCAAACAGGAAAAATTCTCTTCCTTGTCTGGCTTGACAAACTCTCACAGGAATGAAGTCGACTTTGACATCATTGGCTCCTAGTAAATTTAATCAGAACTGGCCAATAAGTTCAAAAATTATTAAAGTCAGGGGGAGAGGGTGGGAGTGTTTTGTTTCCCTAGGAAAACAGGCAGAAAGAGTGTGTGTGTTATAGAGGAAAAATGGAAATTACTATTTGCAATCCTAGCATGCTATAACTTATCTCCCTTTCCTTTTCTTCTCTTCCACATATAAAACAAGTCTGATCATTACACTGATCACAAAACGGTCACAAAACTGATCATTATTTCTCCCCATTTCCCCTTTCTACTCCCTTGGCCAGCTCCACAGGCAGCATCCTTGGGTTGGTTTGAACTCCTTCCTCTTCTCAGCCACTCCTTTTCCTTGGGAGACCTCACTGCCTGGAGGGACACATTCGGGTCCCTGGCTACAAATGCAGCCGGGTAAGAGCAGGGCTAGTTTGTCAGGCACTCTGTACATGGCCCCTGGCTCAGGCTGCACCAGACGTGCTCTTCCAGTGATCCCCTTGTCCCGCTGAAAGGCGCTGCGGGCCCGTTGGATGGTTTGACACAGCACTGGGCACGACAGCAGGGGATGGAGCCAGAGCCAGGTCAGCTGGATGTGCTGGAACACGTCCCCCGGGAACCGCCTGACTCGGCTGCAGTAGCTGGCCCGTAGCTGACCCTCAGACTCGTGGTGCTTCGGTCAGGGGGATGCTATTTTGATGACGCTTCTGCAGATTTAGTGTCATTTTGGCCTTGCTCCCACTGACGTTGTGGCCATAGCTCTGGACACAGCCTCTCCTTTTGCTCTTCTCCTTTCTGCTGCCTTTTGCCTCGCTGTCCTCAGCCCTGAGTTCTGGGCTTTGCTTTCCCTGGGGAAGGGCTCAGCAAACTGCTTCTCCCTTCACTTACACCAGCTCCCTTCCCCTCCCTTGCATTGCTACTTTGGTTCATAAACTTGAGGTGTTTCAAACTTCAAGGTCCTATTTCGTTATTTAGTCCTGTTTACAGAGGTGTTTTGAGGAGCTTGAGGTGGTCATCCCTACCGTTGAGTATTATTCTCAACCTCAGTCACCATCCCTATTTCAGTCCATTTCTTTTCCATTTGGCTGCCATTTGACCATGCAAAATTTTGGCAGCTGTAGTGATATAAGTAGTCAGAAATTTGACTCATAGAAAGGCTTTGGAAATAATTGGATTCTGGGTTCACTGGGAACCTGGTTGGTCAGTATAACAGAAAGAAGAATTATTTCCTGTGACTCAGAGGGCAGCATTGTGCTTGTAGATCAGGTGAAAAAGACAAGAATGGCTCATAATGGGTTACTTTTTTTGATCAGAATCTGCTTGGAAGGTTTTGGTAAGATTTTTGTGAATGAGTCTGCTGTTGATATGTATTTGTAGGACACCACGACCCTGAAGGTTTCTGGTAAGACATTTTCAAAGTCACTGTTATTCTATGGACATATATGTAAATGAGTTGACATTTTCCCAATGATAAAAGGCGACTCCAACTCAGAGTCATAAAATTACAGAATCACTTCGGCTGGAAAAGACCTTTAAGATCATCGAGTACCTCCACTTGATCTCTTTCTGACTACATGTTGCAGAATATTCGCAAACGAATGCAGAAAATAGATATTTGTGGTCACAAAAGGGCATGTTTGAGAGATTACTTCTGTGGCTTTTCCCAGGGTGATACTGGTCTGCCAAGCAATGGAGGCTGTGAGCAAGAAGCCAATAGCAACTTGTTAATAAGGTTTGTTTTGTAAAAAGGCCCCTTTGAGTTAGCAGTTAAAACGCTCTCTCTTCCCTTGACTTCTGCTGGAGTAAGCCAATGACTTTCTGTAATAATTTTTATCTGTGTGTCAAGAATTTAACCTCGAAAGCATAACTGGACTGCATTAATTAAGCTTTATCTCATCTCCAGCTGAACCAATGGTCAACAAACAAACAGAGCTTTCTCAGGATGGAGTTCCTGTGCATTTACGTGGTCCACAGCAGTTTTACCTCCTGGGCAGAAAGGTATTCCCCAGTCACTTTGTGGTGGGAGTCGTGAATTCCCTCCTCACAGCTTATTTGTGTCAACCATAAAATATCCCCAAGCCTCTTCTTCCAGGAAATGTGAGGTCCAGAAGAGGTCCTTTTGGTCTGCGCAGCATCTTCCAAGCATCCACAGAGTCTGGCACCTGGAGTAAAGGGCTCCTTTGGTAAGATCTAGTCTCTTATATTTCCCCCCTTGCTGCATCTAATTGCCTGCCCTAGTGCCTCTTTGAGGAAGGTATGGATTTCCATTTCCATCATAACCATATATATAATGTACATACAAGTACATACAATGGGTGCCTGTGCACGTGTTTTCAAGGAATATCAAGCTGCTGTCCCAATTTTTTTCACTAAAACTAAGCCTATCAGGGCATTATGTTTTCACAATGGGATTCTCAGGTTCTTTTTCTCCCTGAGGCAATCTCAGTGTTGTCCACATTTGAACATGAATGTTCTGTTCCAGCCTGATTTTAGTTCAGAAGAAGAGCTGTGAAAGATCTGGTTAACTCAGGTGTTCTCACTGTCTCTGGGTTTCAGTGAGGCAAAGGCATCTGGTCTTCCCCTGACTCTAGAGCTAGAACTGAGCAGCTCTGCTCCAGGAAGAGGCACTGGGAGAAAACAAAAGGAAATGTGCACTAGCAAGGCCCATGGGTGCTAAGAGAGCTATGAGGGAACCTGAAACCACAAATGAAAAATTCCTCTGGACTCAGGAGGAGGTGCATCACCTCCTTTCAATGTGTTTTCACCCTTGAAACCTTCCCTGGGAAGAAATGCAGAAGGAAAAACCTTTACAGTTGTACATAGTGGGATGCCAGCAAGTGGCAGCAGCTCCCTGCCTGACAAAGAGACTGTCCACATCTCACATCATCTGTCTGCTCCTTTGTTTATCTGAAAACAGCAAAAAAAAAGAAAATGCTCATGTCAGAAGTTACTCTGACACTGCTGGAATAGCTTAGCCCAGGTTTGACTTGAGGGGCTGCAAGAGGTGAACTGAAAACTGGGGAAAAGATCTTGCCCTGATCCCCTTTGTGGAGAGGTCCAAGGGGATCAAGCACTGTGGAGGAAAGGAGAAATGTGGGGTTCGGGAAATATGGAATTCCTTTTTTTTGCAGGAGGAGTTCCTTTTTTTTTGCAGGAGGAGCTCCTGTTGCTATTCTGGTTTCTGTGTCTTCAATCATCAAATGCGGCTTTTGTCTTTTGATAGGGAGAGGAGGAAAGTGTACAATAGTGTTCTGACAGCCAGGCACACCCCAATTCTGTGGTTTAAAGCTTTCTTTCTGCTGAATTTGTTCTTATAGTGCTAATGACCAGGTTGCCATAAATAGGCACTAAATGGGTCTGGTCACGGTAAAGGAAAGTGAAGGTCAGTGTTGGCTCTTATGTTGTATTTTAGATCTCTGTATCAAAGAACTTCATAAGGAGGGGAAGGTGCATTTTCAGCTTGGGCCTCCTTTTAGATACAGAGGGGGAAAGTGAGGTATGAAAAAAATTGCTTGTCAGAGTAGGATGGGCATGAGAATGGATGTGGGCTCAGCAAGTTATCACCATAGAGGGCAAAATTTACTCCCCGTTTAAACTAAAGGTAAAGCTGCCACTGAATTCAGTAGGGGCAGGACTTTGTCTGCAGCCCAGCTCAAGTAGCCTAAGCTCTGAGCCAAGTGTCCTAGACTAAATGCCTGTAGGGGAAGGCAGGTGTTTTTGGGATGCTGGGGTGTGGATGCTGTGCTGGCCACAGTGGCTGCACGAGGAAGGATGGGAGGGGATGTGGAAGGTGCTCGTGTGTGGAAGCAGATGCTGGATTGTGTGACCCATGTAGAGCTGATATCTCATTTTATGGTCCCAGCACCATGTTCCCTTAATGGCTTGTTCACTGAGCCAGGCACTCTGACAGGGTAACACCCCTTGGGTGGGTGCCAGTTGGGTGAGAAGTGTGCCCTTGTAAGAAGCTCAAGTGTCTTCCCCCTCTGCCTCACTGACTACCAGGTACAAATGCCCATCTTGCACTCTGTGTGGGGGAGGAAGCCATGGGGCATTTTTAAAGATGGGCAGTGCCAGTGGTTTAGTGGCTGCATGTCTTTTACCTGCCTTAAGCCAGGTTTTGAATGTTACACCTTGAGCACTGAACCACACCACTCCTTGGATGTACCAGGCCCCATTGGTGGCCACACAAGCCTGGTCATGCCCCAAAAACTAGGGAAATTGAGGATATGCTTCCCTTTTCAACCTGCAAGACCACCAGGTCTACAAGAATCCAAACTGGTAGGGATTTTACCCAGTGGGGATAAGCCAGAGCCTAGCTTGAGTGCAATCCCTCAGTAAGAATCTGGTGGTACAAAGCTAACCAACCAGGCAGGGCAGAGTCCCTCTGAGGTTGGAAACACACTTCTCTGGACATTAATGGTTGGATGGTAGGGAGAGCAAGGACAGTGCAGCACCACCAGGGAACACCAGCTCAGCTACCAGTGACAGTGGCTACAGAAGGTGCCAGAGTGAGTGTGACTGGATATATCATGTGAAATCAAGCACAGTTCCTGCCTGAGAAGGTTGATTTTCACTTCAAGGCTGTGTGAGACCATTATGGGTTGGTAATGCTGGCCCGTGCCCTGCAGAAACACTTTGGGGACCACACTGCTCACCATTCCCCAGGGCTTCATGGAGCTGGGCAGAAACCAACCTCACTGCTGTTGCTGCAAAGTGGATTACGGATGGGCGAGGGACAGGGAGAAGTCATAAAGAAGTTAAAAAGCAGAGGATTTATAGCACAGTAACACAGGTTTACAACACAGGCTTTATAACAGAGTAACACACAACAAATCCTGGGGAGGACACAGATGTGACAGGTTACCGCTATGGAGGCAATGCCAGGCATTGATGGTATCTGCCAGCCCCTGTAGGTCTATGTTTAGCTTGCAGAGGCTCAGGACATACCCCAAAAGGAAGTAAAAGAGGGCGAAGTTGTCCTGCAAGGGAGGCTGTCAGCTGTAGCTGTGCTAAGAGGGTCAAGCTCATTTTTGGGCAGCTCTCGGCAGCCACTTCAGTTCATGTAGGTCTGTTTGTGAAACACCCTGTGCTGCCTGGGCAGACCAGGAATGGCCTGCTCCTCTTTTCTTTCTAAGAAACAACCCCTCCCTTTAGGTTCCTTTTTTTTTTCCCTACCACCTGTGCGTGCTCAGAGCTTCCCTGACTGGCATCAGCCACTGTCGGCGGCTCGGGTGGCAGAAGCTGAGCCTGAGCAGGCATTTTCCAGAACAAGACAGCCAGTACAGAACCTGCTTTCCAAGTGGGACAGGCTGGGCTGGAGCCCAGGGTATGACCTTTTCTGCGTGGCATGCTCCCATGTAATGTGACCTGGTGTCACTCAGCTGCCGGGCGGTGTTGCGACAGGGCTTTGCTGGCCTCTGCAATGTGCAGGCAGGACATTGCATTCTTCCCCCGGAACAAGGCACTGCTGGTAAACCATAAACCACACAGGATGCCAACCAAATTCTGCTATTCTTCGTTTTATGTTCCTTGGGATGGAAGTATTTGACCTTAAATTACTCTTCTTCTTTTGAAAAGGGAGCTTGTTTCTTAGGAAGGATGGATTTGATTCTTTGGTTTTGGGATAAATCTGGTATGAATCCACACATTGTTTCGTGCTGCCTGTCCTCCCCACCCAGACAGGGGCACTACTTTAGTGACTGGCATCAGATGTCTGTCGTTCAGGTAGGGAGTCTGAACCACACTCTGTGCTCTCAGGTTGTGTTCAGGCAGAGATCCAGGAGCAGGGACACTTCTGGCTGCTGTGCAATGCAGGCTGTGTACCCAGTGTAAATTAAGCATACCACACACTGGTAAACAGCTCTGTTTAACACATCAGCTCAAGTGGGAGACAATCCAGTGTGAAATGCTTGCATCGAGACGAAATCACTTCTTTTCCACTATCTTGCTTCATCCTAATACTACTCATCCAGGCTTGAGCCTGTGGTAGTCTGTAGAGAGGGTGAAATGCAAAGAGGTAGAAAATAAAACTCTGAATCTACCACTGCAAAACTCAACTCCCTGGCTTCTCATCTCAGCAGGCTTCTTGCTACCAGTGCAAAATGTAACACATCTTCCTTTTAATTCCCTTACCTGCACTGTGGATTAGAACACCACAGGTTTCTTTTGCTCTGGGCATTAGAGAAACAAGATGTTTCTCTAATGAGAAATTATTGAGATCTTGGATAGAAATGTAAAGATGAGAATATCCAGAAGAGGAACAAAGCAAGTAAAAACTTAAAATTGCCTTCCAAAAATTGCGCTCGGGAATTTAGGATTTGTTTTGGCTCCAGTCAAAGATAAGTTTTTGGACTCAATTAAAAAAAAATTAAGAGGGGCAGGGTGAATAAAATAAGATGACTTTTGAAATCTGGATGGTCAAATGAGAGTATTCAGTGTTAGTATTCTGATCTAAAAGAAATCAATTAATAAAATGCTTATTTTACCTATATGGCCAGTTTCTACTGTTTTCAAGTCTTACTTTCCAAAGTCAGTTCAACTATTGGGAAAAGAGTTGCTTGTTTGCTTGCTTGTTTTTATTTATTGTTGCTTTACCTTGTGTAATTTCTACCTGCAGCTTTTTACCCATTGATGCTAACGATGACTCTGTGAGCAACCCGGCTTGACTCTGAGAATGCAGGTTGGGTTTGTAACAGTAGCACTTTAGAAGACCTTCCTTTTGACCTCCTGATGAAATCAGCCATGGTCTCGCTGTGCACAGAGCATCCCCTCTGAGCACAGCTGCAACGAACAAGCAGGAATTTCTGAGACGGCACAAACTTGCAAACCCTTCCACAAGATTATCAAATGACAGCAGGTTGAAAGTATGTAATGAGCAGCACGGATTCACTGACTAAGCATCCCTACAGGGACTGGTGCTTAATCCTTTCATAGATGGTGCCCTCTCACCCTGCTCTGAAGGAGGAGAAGGCAAATGTGCTCTTGAGAAATGACATAATTGAGAGGAAGGTTGATTTACTCCATACGAAAGTAATATGGAGTTTACCTTCTCTGTCTAGAGAAGGTCAAACAGGCCACTCTGCATGATCCTTGATTTGTCCCCACTCCTCTCTTTTGAGAGGCCAGAGGGCTCCCCCTCAGCACATGGCAGAACAAGCCCTTATCAGCCACCTTTGCAAATCCTTCCCTGGAAGAATCACGGCAGTGAGAATTAAGTTCCTGTGCACAGACAAGCCCATTTCCCTCAGGATTAGCAGCTCTGGATGTCACAGCTCCACAGTAGGACATGCATGTGAGTATATTAAGGTAACCCTGAGGGTTTGCCATCTAGACACCACATGGCAGGGAAGAGGGGACAGTCTGAGTACAAGGTTCCTGTCCAGGTTTGTACAATCCATGCAAACAAGCTTGTGTTAGTGTTTCACTGACAATTTTATCCAGGCTAAGTCTTATGAGACCAATACACGTGTATGTGTGGAGCTGCATACCATCACACCTCCTGATTGCACCTACAGGCATCACCCTAGCATCACCTGGAATCTCCCTGGCATCACCCTGGCATCAACTCTGCATCACCCCTGCTTCACCCTGGAATTCCAGTGACTGCAGATGACTGCATTATTTCCCTGGATGCTGGGAATGTCCTTAGAGCTGAACAACTATCATCTGGTTTGGGATACTGTGAATTCCTGGCACTAATGTCCTCTTCTGTCTCCTCCCTGCCCTGCCTCACCCCTACCCCTGCCCTCTTGTTCTGTGGCAAAGGGGCCACATAGCAGAGGAGGCATCACACAGATTTGTCTGGCAGGTTTGTAATTAGAGGCATGTGATGACCCTGCACATTCATCAGATGGTTGTTTTCAGCCTGGACCCATCTGTGATGTTTTCATTATTTTTTTTCCTCCCTCTGCTCAGGCCAGGCTGCTCCGGGAGAAGTGGCACGTAGGCACATACGTCCTTGCGCACGCTACACTTGTATAAACTCCATCAGGAAGTCATCTGGCCAAACTTCCCAGAGCTCTACTTTTAACTCTTCCCTAGGCAGGCTGTACTGGCAACCAGGGGATTTCCAGGGAGCGTGGACATGTGCATTTGTGCCCCTGTTCTGTTTATTGATTCCCACCGCTCTCCTCCTGCCTACAAGCCCTGATCATGTGGCTGTGCAGCTCTTGCACCCATCCTGCTCCGAGTTCCCACCAGAAGGAAGTCTCCCTCAGCTGTGCACCCACAGGCACGCACAGGGCTTTGCAATAGAACAGTGTCTTGGCTTTTCTGGAGGGTGAAGCAGCTAAAGACAAAGTGCCAAAACGTGCCCAGAGCAGGGCTGCCCCAGCAGAACAGAAGGAAAGAGTGTTGGTGGGGCAAAGCCGTCAGGTGTTAGGGGTTATTTTCCCTTGCAGTTGTTATTTCAGAAGTGTGTCCTTACCAGGCACATGAGCAACAAAGGAAGTTCTCACAGTCCTTAAATGTTTGCTGTGGTCAGGGAGGGATTAAAACAACCCAACCCCTTCAGAAGTGACCCCGTCTTCAATGAAGACGTGTCTCACTGAGTGTCCCACTCTGTACAGAGGCACGACTGCACACCCACAGAGGCACATCAGTGTGCATACAGACATTCAAAGGGCTGAGAAAAACCCTGGAGACTCCTCAGGTAGGAGAAAGGCTGCTATTCCTCCCCATGAGATGTGTGGATTAGCAGTTATCCATTCGTTAAATGCAAAATAACAGTCATCCCGTGTTGTTAGTGCCTGTCAGCTGCCCACTGACAGATTTCAATGGCTCCTACAAGATTTATCCCTGCAAGTGTTCAAGAAATGACGTGGCACTTAGTGCTGCAATTTGGTTGACAAGGTGGTGATCAGTCAAAGGCTGGACGCTACGATCTTGCAGGTCTTTTCCAACCTTAATGATTCTATTCTATTTTGAAACTTACTGCACAGGGGTGAATAACTAGAATTTCTGGAAATGTTATCCTCTGCAATCAGGTTTGGAGCAGGAACGTCTGAGCTCATTTGATGTTTGGCCAATGGTTCTGGACATTTTTTGCTTCTGCTTACTCTGGTGTGAGTATGAAATGTGTATCAGAACACCAGTGGTAGTGCTGTCTCTCTTGACATACACTGTAAACCAGCCCAGAATGCAACCATTTATCCATCAAGTTGTTCACAGACATTTGTCCCTGGTTTACTGCATATTCATCTTCTCCAGTGTTACAAAACCATGACATGGTAAAATAGATATTACAGGTCTTCATTTTTCTCCTGTGTGCACAGGTGAAAATAAGAAGTGACTTCACTAAAGTTAATTCAGTTAGCCTGGTGTTAATTTTGCCTTCTGTATCAGATTTACAGGCATCTGTCTGAGACAGAGGTGTGTGACTTTGCACTCAGCCTTGCTCAGACAGCTCTGGTACAGAAGGGATTCGACTGCCAGAAATTCCCAAAAATCTAGGGATGACTTTTACAGCAGACTCATCCATTGCAGAGACGTTTCTCCTCTCAAAAATGTTTGTGTGCCACAAACAGCAACGTAGCCTTCTGTTTCTGTCAGACTGCTTCTGAACCTCAAGAGATACAAACCAGAACTGGTCACTGACTGGTGTTGGAGGTATTTAAAGTGCTCCCTGGTCACCTCCTCTCCTGCAGCTGGAGGAATCAATCAAGCTCTCATGGTCCCTCAAGGAGATGGAGAAGCTCTGAGGGCTGAGGAACATGCAGGCTTTTGACCAAGTATGCTGTTTTCCTTTTCTCTGAATTTCTTTCTTCAGATCTGTTGTTGACATGGGTTATTCCTCCATCTCCTCAATTGGAGGATCACAAGTCTAGTTGCTACCCCAAAAACTAGACTCAGTTCCCTCATTGTGACAATTCATTGGTATCCTGAGCTTTTGTATGGAGACTAGGATTAGATGAGGTATTAAGAAGAAATTTTTACTCTGAGGGTGGTGAAGCACTGGAACATATTATCCAGAGAAATTGTGGATTCCCCATCCCTGGAAGGATCCCTTCAAGGCCAGGTTGAAAGGGGCTTGCAACAACTTGGTCTAGTGTAAGGTGTCCCTGCCCATGGCAGAGGGGTTGTAATTGGCTGATCTTTAAGGTCCCTTCCAACCCAAACCATTCTATGATGAAAGAAAGCACCACTTGTCCTGCTCTTTGCTTCTTTGGCTTTCTGCCTCTCAGTGGTGGAGGACAGAAGGTTTTCTGAGGATGAACTCACCACACAGACTCAGCTCCATGTGTGCTGGCGTAAAGGGTGGGCTTGCTTCATCTTTCCCAAGTCCTTCCTCAGGCTGGCTGAGGTTCTGCTTACTAAGGCAGTCCCTCTCAAACAGCAGCAGCAGGCAGGGACTCGTCTCCTAAGGCACATTACTGCTACTGCTGTGATGCTCCTTGGGACAGAGGAGGGAAGGGAGGCCTAGCCTGCAAACACTTGTAATGAAATGGTTGGTATTGCTCACTAAGGCCCTGATTTTTGTCTGATGGGCTGGGCTGAAGAAACTATTGAACACCTAAATCACATCACGTCCCTCTGCCACCTCAGGTAGGCCAACGCTCACCAACTGACAAGCCAAAGGCAGCAGAGATTTGCCTTCCTGTTTTAATGGACTGCAAATGAATTATGTGTAAGTGTTGTGGGACTGTTCTCAAGATGTCCAGCAAATGAGACAAACCTTTACAGCTTGGGGAACTGGAGTAGGGCTGTGAGTTGGCAAGGGCATCTTGTGTGGCCCCTGGCCAGAGCTGGGACCACCACCCCCGTCACTCCAGGGTCTGGTTGTTTAGCCTGTCTCAGAACTCCCAGGGGTAGGTCAACTCCAGGATAAATCCCTTCTCACCAAGCTTTAGACATAAACCTAAAGCAGGGAGAAACTGGCTCATTTCTGCCTGGAATCCCACGTGGCTGCCGGGTTTTGCGCGTGGAGGTAACCTTATGTGCAGACTGGAGAGAAGGTACCCTTGTAGGTGCATTTGCACCTCCGAGACAGAGCCTTTGGGATTAAGTGTCCAACATTTACAACACGAAAGGATGTTCAGTGCTCAGTCCTGACCTTGCTGTAACCTGTGGAGAAGCAACAAAGATTCCCTTTAACCATGTATGGCATAAACAGCGAGGAACACGCACGTAACAAAATCAGAAAGGAATCTGATAGAGAGCCCCAAAGATAAATGCCACTTTAGGCAATGTTACTTTAAGCTGTTGACAGGAGCACTATCCAGAGAGGAACTGTGAGGTTTAAGTGCTTATCTGCTTCTGGGTGGGAGAAGGTGTCATGTAAAATGCGTTTTGTGTTCTTGCTTCATCTCCCTCTCTCCACTCTCCTCCGATGAGAGTGCACACACCGAAAGCATTAAAACCAGACTGCGGCGAGTTTGCTTCACTAACACATCTCCACATCAAAGGCGTTGCTGGAATCTATTGATTCTGGCAGAATTGCAGAATGTTTTGTTGGTTTTAGTGAGAAATCATGCATTTCTCAGTTGATTTCGGGAAAGGTTAAAAAAAAAAAAGGAAAGAAAAAAGCTTTATCTTGTGCAAATATTCACCCTACAGAGAGGCTGATAAACCGCAAAACGTAAAGGCTGTCTCCTTTGGTGCCAGCCATTACTCAGGGATGACTTTGTTGACAGACAACAGAGCTTTAGTTTACATGATGTTACAAAAAACCTGTTCTATTTAAGTTCTATTTTCTCTGTCCGTGAGTAACATTTGGCTGTACTATTGTTTGCTTTCTATTTCTGAGGCAATGCCCCCTATGCCGGTGAACAGCACTGAGACACAGCACCACGACTTATGTCAAAAAGCCCAGAGATTACCAACTACACCAGGTCAGAACTGCAGGACAGATTGTTGCTATGCTTTAGGAGTAGCCCAGGCAGATTCACCTCTGATGCAGGTGTACCTTAACAGCAGCCTCATTGGAAAATCTGCTTTTGGTCAAAAGATCCAGCAGCTATTTTAACCAAAAAATGCATTTCCTTTTCATTTTGCCTCATAGATATGAAACCATTGCATTTGTACGTCACTTTAACTGAAACTACTCAGTTTCTACTGAAAATGACTCTCTACTGTAAGACCTGCATTAACCTTGTGATTCAGAGCAAAATCTGAAAAGAATATAGATCAAACCACAAAGTGGGAGGAACTGTTTTGCTCTGCTGTGGTTTCAGGGCTTTAGTATTTGCAGGACTCTCTGACTCTACTTTGTTTGCATCCTGCACACAAAGGGATTCCAAAATGCAAAAGCATTAAGGTGTTTTCCAAAAGGTGCCTGCAGACAGCATCTTTTCCTTAGAAACATCCTACTTGAGGTGTTCCCAGTCCCAGCCAGTGATTTCCAATGCACAGTAAGCCTCTCAGAGGATCTCCTCCTCTGCACTCATCCAGCTCTTCAAACACAGCCTCCAAACACAAGCCAGCACCTGCAGCCCTAGGCCAGACCTACAGGACATGGTGAAAACCCAGCCTCACCTCCTCAGGGGGACGAGTATCCGCCTGGGCATCTAATTATAGTGAGATGGAAAAACATCCACGAAAGGACAAGGATAAGTTTTCCAATACGTAGCACAACAGTAATCAATACTTGCATCAATACTTAATTTATCTGTGTCAAGTGGAACAGCTTCAGCACGAGGGAGTGAGATCACCTCTTCCAACCTCGTGCCACATGGGGTGGGAAATGTGGGTTTGAATCCCTTCACACAGAGGTCTCAATTCTCAAGACCTTGGACACAAGGGTGCTGCTGCCAGGAGGACTTTGACAGGAGGGACCCACCCTTAATTCCTACTCAGAAGTAACATCTTAACCTCTCTGCAAACCTAACCCCACATCCTTAACCCCTGGGTAAAACCCCACTGGGATCAGCATGAGTATCCTTTGATTTCGGGGAACTTCTCAGCTGGCCTCTGATGAAAGGCATTTACCTCATGGCCACTGAGTCAAGCCCCTGGAGGACTTCTGTGCTTCTCGTAAAGAGCTGCAGTTTCAGTAAGAGACTGCAGAGTTACTCAAACATTTACCCATGGATACCTACTCTCTTGTGCCGCAGTGGCTGCTCAGCCAAGGTACCTGCAACGTGCCCCGTGAGATGCTAATTTTTGGGCACCTCCCCACAGGGACACCAGTGGTGTGACTCAGTGGCACGGAAAGCACACTGGGAAGTGGGGGAGAATTGCCTGCCATGCACAAGTGGTGACATAAATGGTAGGCAAGGAAAAAGCAACAACTCTTCTGTTGCAACAGGAGGTGAAGGTTTCGTCTCTCCGTGAATGGTTCCCCTAACGGTGACTAAGCTGTTCCCTCCATCCAGATAATGGAGAGACTGCTATGCACTGTGTATTCCTGTAAACCAGCCAGTTTCAGGTCATCCCATTTCAAGGCTTCTCAGAAGGGATCTCTCAGTGTGCTGGCTTCATGAAAGATGCCTCATGCAGATTCAATTGGATTTCAATCACTCTTTCCTTTCTTGTTAAGCACTTCCCGTAGGAGTTGCAGCCCCTCAGTTTAGCTAACAGGAAGGTAAGCACATCTCTCTCTTAATCTTATTCTGCACCTGTGTTCATAGCTTGACCTTGCTCCTGAACTGTGCTGTGTGTTATTACACCTTTGCTGCAAATTGAGACAACCACCAACATTTTCAGGACACTCTTATTTTTCACAGAAAATCTATCTGGTGTTGGTGACAGCCATGAACTTAAAACACAGTATTTACTCCTGGGTGCCTCAACCAAAATGGATGAACTGAGATCACATGTGTACTCTGGGACAGGGGTGCTGGCACACGGGAAAAGCTATCCCAGAACAGTTCCAGGAATCACTGAGGAAAACTGAAGAGGATAAATGGGTCCCAGTGGTCTATGTGGGTTCAACGAATCCGAGTTTGCAGAGAGAGATACCAAATCAGTCGACAAGGCTTCTTTCTTTGAGAGTTTGTGTTCCTAAGCTTTCAATGGACCATGAACAGCCCCTGTTCATGACTACATTAGACCCTACTCTGAATGCCCTTAATAGGATTAACTCATTATCTGAGTCACGGGGTACAGCACCTGAGCAAGTGCCTCCTGCTGTCCAAGCAGTTGGGCTTCTCTTTTTGGAGACAGGACAAGAGAACATGCTAAAAGTCCATCAGAAATCCGACTGCGTTACCGGAAGGGGCTCAGACATTGTCGTGATAAGTAAATAAAACAACCTCCTCAGAACACAATAGAGGCTCCAGTTTACTCCTAAATTATTAATCTTCCCTGAGGAGTGGCTTTATAGTGCTGACTTGGGCACTGTGGGAACATGGCCTCTTCCCAGCGAGGGCTCCTCCCGGCAGTATCTCCTGGTGGGATCACAGTGGAACTTGGCCCATCCCAGGCGGGTTATCCAAGGGGGCAGGACATGACTTTCAGTGCCAGCTGGGAGAGGACACCTCCAACACGGGGTGGTAGCCCCATGGGTGGCCCTGTGGGTGGTAAATGTCCTCTCCCACTGTTAGCAGGCTGGCAGC
The DNA here is from genome assembly GCF_009829145.1 of Chiroxiphia lanceolata. Lineage (NCBI taxonomy): Eukaryota > Metazoa > Chordata > Aves > Passeriformes > Pipridae > Chiroxiphia > Chiroxiphia lanceolata. Next base: position 5,576,313 of record NC_045638.1, on the reverse strand, counting down.
ACCTTTCCCGATGGAAAACAATGTTGTTCACTGCATTGGAGTTTGCAAGGCAGCTTTTCATCACCAGTTTTTTGAACCTCTGTTGTCTGCCACCTACATGGGAGGATGACAAGCCAGGACTTGGGCTCTTTCACCCCACAGGCTGCAGAGTGATACTCCTTAAAGGCTTTTGAAGGCATTTCAGTTCAGTCTCACTGTATCCTGGTGAAGGGAGCCCTGTGGAGACAGTGAGCTGGGTTAAGGGAGAGTCGTAGGAGGAGGCACTGTGTGGAAGAAGTGAGCTTACAGGTGAAAGAAAAGGGTAACTGAGTGCACAATTATGTTATATATATATATATGACGTGTCTGTTTGTGCTTGTGGTATACCCCTAAAAGTGAAAGGATTCTTCCACGAGAAGAATCCCCAATATCCTCTCAGAACTGAGGCATCTAGCAATCCTTTAGGAGGAAACAGAAAAGGTGGGATAGTTTTCTAGCACAGAGCTACAAGAGAGGGAAGGGACTGAGAAACAAAGGCCTGACATCACACTGGGACATTTTTGTCAGAGGTACTCATAGCTACACTATTTTCCCCCTTTGCTTACTGGATCACATTAAATATGACCAGGCTGCATCACACCCCCTCTCCCGTGACAGACAGCATTGGAGAGGCTTTGGAGCATGTGAGGATTGCCTGGAGTTCTCAGAAGAAGTCAGTCTTTTGAAGAAGTTCAAACTCCAGCTGTTTTCCAGGCAATCCAGCTACCTCCATCCCCATGCAGGAGCTGTGCCTCTCCCCGAGGTAGGACAACACAGCCACCTCCCAGGCACCCCCAGGCCTGGCAAGACACAGGTCTGTTGAGGGTGAGGGAGTGGCAGAAAATGGTCACAGCAGAGGGATGCCTTTGGGTGGGTCCTGGCGCTGATCGTGGCTGTGAAGGTGTCCTGGCTCAGCTGCTGGAATAAAGAGTGTTACTGGAGAAAGTTCCTCTGTGCCTTGGAGAATCATTACTAAAGCTAATAGGGAGTAAATGGCATCCTAAAACATATCTCTTCCCCCATGAGAAACAGTAGCAGCCACAGCCTGGTAAAAGGGAGAAATAAATGAATCCCAACAGACAGGACCTGGGGTGAGCTGGAGAGAGCTGGGGAAGAGGAGAAACGGGGAGAAGGTATTGAGACAACCTCTACACGGTTTCACTTCTCCTTTTTTCAGTCGTGTGGCAATGCCATTCATTAGGAAACGTGAATCAATGGCACTTCCCTGCTGCACACTCCCCAGAGAGCTGTTGCAGTTCTCCAGGAGACCTTGGCTGGCTTCTCCCTGCTCCTGCACTCGCACATTCCGAGGCCTGCGGCGATGGAGCGACCAGACACTCACCCTGCAGGTGTGTTCTCCACTGACCATAGGCTGAGACCTGAGGTTGTCTGACAAGGCTTTTGTCAGGTGCCAGCAGGACAGGGATTGGCAGGAAGACAGCGCTTCAATACGGGAAGTTGTTGCGTTCACGCATCTCGCCCAGCCCTGACGTTTATGGTGTTTCAAAGGCACACACAGTTTTTTGGCACCTCCTGACAGCCTAAGAGGTGTTACTGCCATGAAACCACTGGCAGCACAGAGTGTTTGCTTCACCTGAGCTCTCCCACATCACCTCATCTTGCCTGTGAGGAGTGAGGCTTTATTCCCCTTGGGAGGCACAATTTTCTCCTGGCTCAACAGCTTCCTGGGAAAGGTTGATCTTCACTGACCTCAGGCACGTGTGGTGGAGCATGGATATTGTTGGGCCTGAAGACCTCTGCCACAAGTTCAGCTCCTCGCTTCGATGCCGTGGTGACTGTGTGGCTGAGTCACCAGCACAGGCTCTGAACTCAGTTGTCTCCTCTGGACACGGTGAGCCATGGCAAAATGTAACATAGGACATTTTGTAGTAGATAAAGGAGTCATCTTCCTTGGGCACTTTCCAAAATGAGGCTGCCCCAGGCACATTGGGCATTTGGGTGCTAGCTTTGAAGGTGGGCAACAGTCTCATGTAGCCAAGGTCATTGATTTCAACAGCAAATGGCAAGAAGCCAATGGGGAAAAACAGTCAAGCCCCTCTGTAGACATCCTCTCACTTCTAACACTCTCAAGACTGAGCAACCCCCAGAGGAAGAGGACAGTGCCCACCATAGTGCTCCCAGTCTCCACAACTCCTCCTTGAACGGGTAGAAAAGCCACCCCACTTGGTGCCACATCCAGGAGCCCCTCATTCCCCTGCAGAGACCGGCGGTGCTGCCCGACTGTCCCCACGGGTCACACCCTCACGGGGCACTAGGGCCCCACAGGGTTTGGTGTGGCCACTAAGGCTGCTGGAAAACGAAATTTCAGTCCCGTTGGCAGACTTCCAATTTCAACATTTTTTTTTTCTCTCCTCCTTGAAAGAAGGCAAAGGGGGAAGCAAAGCCGGTGACGGTCGAAGCGGAGGCAGGAGGAGCTCGAACCAATGGCTTCGGACAATTTGTTTTTGCTCAGCCTTCTCAGAGAGGCTTGTTTGGGAACAGGGCATTTTGAAATGTCCTACTTAGATGGAAAATGCCTTATCTAGCAAAGAAAGTTAACCTCCTTCTCTGTCTAAGATGCCTAAAAATTTTCACTTGGCTTCCTTCCACGCAGCTGACGGACGACCCCACTCCAGCCCCGTGGCTGCGTGCTGGCTGCACTGTGTCCCATCACAGGTGCTGTGCAGGAGGCACAGGCTCATTCCTCTGTGGCCTGGGACAGCAGCCACAGGATCCCTGAGTGTGGTCCTGCTTCTCCCACTGGGGAGCTGAGGGGATGGGTGCTGCCAGGGGCACAGGGCAGCTCGAGCTCGCTGCTGCCTCTGGCTCACCCTCCGGCTGAGCATCCATCTGCAGGGAGTTGAGGGGCTTTAGTTAAAGGCCACTGACATTTCCATTGGTCACAAGTGCCTCAGCCTGCGCCAATTCCATCTCCATCTCCATCTCCATCATCTCCATCTCCATCTCCATCTCCATCTCTCTCCATTTCCATGCCAAGTCCCTTCCTTCCTCCCAGGAACACAGCCATGTCTCCAGATCCCTTCCAGTGCCATCCCTTGGGGATGGGGTTACACACTGGATGTCCTCTGTCATCAGTGCAGCAACTGCCACAGTTCTCTGCTTGCCTGTGCTCAGCTTGCCTGAGCTCCACCTCACACAGCTCCATGTGGTGGGGTTCAGAGCAAGCTCCAGCTAGTGGTGGGCAGCATCCTGGTTTAGCATTGATCCACCACATCAGCAGGTCACCCAGATGTGCAGGTGGAACCAGCCAGGCTTGGGAAGGGTCTGATCCATATGTGCAAACATGGCACAGTCCCTGCTGCTGGGAATAATAAAGGACTTTCTGCAATTACCTCGGCATGTTTTGGAAGCCAGGATTTCAAAGCAGCAATCAAGCCCTAATTGATTAAATGCTCACCGCATTCCCGGGAGTGAGCTGCTGCCCCCGGGATAAACGGGAATAAGTCACAGGCAATTAGCGATTTGCCTGAGGTGCTTTTGTATGTTGGTAATGTCTGGGCTCAGACTCCTCTGGCCCTGTTAGTCATTAGACCACACATCCTCCATCCTCTCCGGGTGGCATCTCGACAGCCCTGGCAGGGTGGAAGGAGCAAAATAATCTAACTTCACATTTATCTAGGAAAAACTTTCCCACAGTCCCTTCTGGCTCTTTTTTGTTTTGATTCTGAGGTTTTGTTTTTCTGAAAAGTTGAAATAAATCTTGAACTGCAACTGCTGAGCTTTTTTTTGAACAAATTTTGTTGCTAGAGCATCGTTTGAGGGAAACACATTAAAAAGCAGAACTGTGTGTTTATTGCCAGAGCTGAGCTGGCTGGACAAAGCTGATCAAGTATTTTAAAGCCAGTGTGACATTTATGCATCACAGAAATGGTCTCTCTGAGCTTGTTGATGCTGCTTTTCTTCCTTCTGGACAGGATCTTATGGCCTTTCCCTCCTTTCTCTCTGCTATGCAACACAGATCCTGACTTTCTGTCTGCTTACCCTGTGCTGCTCCCAGGGTGCAGGGGGACCAGGGCATGTCTTCCACCCCACACACTGGTATCTGGCCATCTCTGTTGCCCACATCAGCAGTGCTAAGGGCACTCGGTATCAGTGTCCAGCAAGTACTGAATCACATCTCAGTCATCCCAGTGCCCAGCCCATAATCTCGGAATCAGTGAAGAAACATTTGTTCTTTCACACTTTCTTTCCCTTTAAAGCCACTCTAAAGCAAATGCCATCTTCTTTAGGAATGTGGTATTTTCAAAAAGCTTTTCAGATTTTTTGTTTTTATCTTTCTCTTTTTCCCTTTGCTATTCAGTACTATCAAAAGGGACTGGAGTGACATTAATGGAAGTTAAACAGGGTTTTGACCTTTTCTAGAATGTCTAAACCAGCACTTAGTGTCTCCATCTCGCTGCACATTAGTGCAGTTTGAAAATCCTTCCCATGTGATGGTTCAGAGGAGCCCGGCTGGAGGGCTCCTTTCAAGAAAGCCCAGAAAATGCACTCTATTTGCAGGAAAATGGGTATTTGTAGGTAAGCGCAGCCCTTTCCCCCAGACTGGCTATTTTGAAGCTGTGCAGTAACCACCCAGAGAATTTCTTCAGCTGCATGCACACTGCTGGTCTTTAAAACCCTGAACTTTGCTTTTACTTGGTATCTATTTGTTTTAGAATATCTTGTCCTGCTATTCTGGCAGTGAGGGATGGAAGTGGCTGACTGCTGACATCTGGGAAGCTGGCAGGAAGGGACTGTGTGCTACCAGACCATGCTGCCCACGCTGCTGTGGCTGATATTACCCCACTGTGAGCTCTGGGACAGGAATTCATGGTGGAATCATGGCCATCTAGCACTGAAACTCAACTTCAAATGCTTCTCATGGACAAAAGGATCTAATTAAACCCGATGGGCTAAACATGTACTAAGTTACCACTTTGTTTTGGGATGCTTCACATCTTTTAGACAGAGAAAGCTGTTCCTGTGTGTTTCACCTGAAGATGTAGCCTTTAAATTGTACTTAGCTGTATCTTCACTCTAATCAAAGTTGTCTTATAACCAAATAGTTTCCTAAAATCTGATCAAGTGGCATTCCTGACCACTGCACGCATTTTTTGAATATCTCAGGGATAGGATTTCATTCCTTGCAGTCAGCGGAAAAACCTCCAGTGACTCACAAGCGGTAGGAATCCTTAGGAAAACAATCCGTGCTGGAAAACCAACACTTCCCCTCCACTATCTCTGCTTGGTGACAGCAGGGGTGAGAGCAGTACAGCCAGACAAGGACTTCTCCTACGCACACCGGGTCAGGTTACACTGCGGAGCCCTGTCTGCCCTGCCAGTGCTGCCCAGGACAGACAGCTGCCAGTGCCAGTGTCAGAGAACAAATCTGGATGAGAACTCAAAGAAAGCCCCCGTGTGACAGTTCTCCAAAACCATTTAAAATGTGGTTTCCGTGTGGTTTTGTTTACTGGACCTCACCCCGCTCCACACACAGAGGCACTGGGAAACGGGGTTGGAGATGTGCCCCGACGGAGATGTGCTTCCTGGGGGTGGGAGTTTGCACCCCCATCTGTGGATGCTTTCATGGTGCACCTTCTGTTTTTGTTTTCCAACATCTGCTTTACATTGTTGCTGCTTTGGTACAGGCAGATGTTCCTGGAGACAGGATCGGATGAAGTGAGGTGGGGTGGGACGGGATGGACTGGGGTGAGATGGGGTGGGATGGGAGTTGAGCAAGCAGAGGAAACCAGCCCAAAGTGTGAGTGGCACTGCCGCAGCATCATGGTGGTAGCTCCCTGGGAGAGCCCATCACAGGGAAACCTTCTCCTCTGGTGGCTGGGATGTGTGAAGCTGATCTCAAAATGCTGAGGGGGGTCCTTCTCCTGGCGCAGGGTGAGATCAGGGAGGCTTGTGGCAGTAGGACCAGAGCACGGAGAAGTTACCAACATGACAGCTGAGATGGGGAGCTGCACCCATGCTCCTCCACATCACTCTACCCTGATGCTCTCTGGCACAGGCCTGCAAGGGGTCAGTGGGGTCTCCCCTCCATCCATGGACTGCACTTCCCTCAGGCTTGGCTGTTTAGCTGCAAGCACACCCTGGTCTTTCTAAGACGGAGGAAATCTCCCTTGAAACCAAGTGGCCTCTGTGGCTGAAGCTTTATCTTCTCCTTCCTGTTTACTGTGGAGGTCCCTGAAAGGGCTGTTTGTTCCCACTGTCACAGCACCCAGTGCTTCTCAGGGGTGTCAGGATGTCTCCCACCACCCTGGGAGCCCTGCACTGCCACCTCCCTACCCCTCTCCATCTGCCTCACCCTGAGCTGGGCACAGCAGGTCCCCCCACAACACCCAGTGGTGCCAGTGTCCTCCCTGCCTGCGGGGCTTTCCCTTCCCTCCCCTCCACTGACATCCCACTCTCTTCCTTTCCACGTTTGGTCAAGCTCTTCATCCTGACATTTGAAACTCCGGGCTGAGCAGCTTCTGCCCACACCTCAGCTCAGCTTTCCTCCTGCTCTTCCTCTCCTCGTGGTAGCACCACAGGCTCATCTCTTCTTCCACTCTCTCCATCTCTGGCTCCTGCTCCTGCCTCCCACTCCCCATCTCTCCAGGCTGCTCCCTCTGACCACAAGAGGCCTTGCTTCCACCTGCCAAACAACTGGCCCATTTTCCCCACAGTGCCCCTGAGCTGGCTTCCTTCAGCTTGCATTTCACCTATGCTCACTGTTCAATATTGTTTGTTCCTCTTTTGGGCCTTAGGACAAAAATATCTCCCCACCCAGGCAGTCTGTGCTGCCAGTCAGATTTCCCTGTGAGTTGTGTGAGGAATGTTGTTTGTGTGCTGGGCAAATACACTGACCCAAAGGGAAAGAACAGACAATTCCTGAGAAAACACTTGTGTTCAGTTCTTGTTTTATTGCTTTTCTTCTACATTTTCTTTTTTACATATATAATTCTCACCGGTGTAATGCTGGATTTTTGTTTCGAAGCACACAGGCACACCCCCGTCCTCTGTTACTGAGTGCAGGAGGTTACTGCAGTGTTGCAATTTAGCCAAAGAAAACTACCCTCTATATAGAGTAAGATGTGCTGAAAGCCTCAAGGCCACAGCCATAAATCCTGCTTACCTCCCTCTCTCTTATTTGCTGTCTTGTAAAGGTGTGCCAGGCATCACCGTGGCCCTGCTTCCTTCCTTCTGGAGGTACCCACCGATTTGTCCTTCTGGCAGCAAGACAGAGCAAAATCCTGCTGCAGATGTGGCAGGACACAGGGCAGGAGGCGTGAGGGTGCTGGTGCCTCCGTGTCCCAGCTGAGGGCTGTGGCACAGGATGTGGGAGATGCAGAGCCAACTGCTTCACCCCTCGAGGGAAACCCACGTCTCTAACCTCCTCTGCAGCATCCTGACCGCGTCTCTGCGCTCCCTGGGAACGGGCTGCTCTCAGTCCCTCGTGCTGGAGTTGTTCCACTTTCCACAGGCTCTTTAAATAGCCAGGAGCCAAAGTGAGGATGACTTGGGAGTTAAGAGGCTTCCTTCTGTGGTGGGACATCTCATTTCCACTGCCTGGTCTGAGAGAGGCAGACGGGTGTCCCACAGATCAACTCTGTGTCCTGACCACAAAATGCTGCTGCTGGGCCCCAGTGGCTTTGTGATTCCCCCCTAAAGTGTCAGCTGCTGAACAGGAACTGTGTGCTCCATGGCTGATTGGAACTGCGTTTCTTGAGGAAAAGCTCTCAACCAGTAAAGAAATCCTGAGTTAATAAAGTTGTAGCTTAGAGACAGGTGATAGCAGATACAGTCCTGAGGGTCCCTGATGCAGAGTAGCTAATTCCCTGCAGTCCCTGAAGTGAGAAAGATGATTTTTGCACCTTCTCATTTAAGAGTTATAAAACAGAGAAGAATTTAGCTCAGTCTCCATCCTTGGAGGGCCTTCTTGAATCACTGTGACTTAGCCCACATTGGCCACAGAGTCATAAGATCCCTTATTGTGCAGGTCATGCAGGTCTTTGAATGACATCTGATCCCAGCCCCTGCTCAAAGCATGGCCAACATAGACCAAACATCTCCGGGACTTGTCCAGCTGAGTATCTCCAAGGCTGCAATTACACAGCATCTCTGGTCACTCTGGTCCATTGTGTGACCACTCTCTCAGGAAAATATCTTTTTCTAATAGCTAATCAGAATTTACCTTCTGCAACTCATTTCTGTTGCCTCTCATCCTGTCCCTGTGCATCTCCACCATCACACCTCCACGCCCTCCTGCCAATGCCCAAAGAACTCCAACTACTTGGCTTGTGCTTTTGAAGTTCTGGCCACTGGAATTGCCAGCTGTTAATGTGATATTTACGAAGAACTGAAGACAAGTTTAACTCTTTGCCTGTGAGATACAACTCGTGGCACAGGAAGTTTCTGGTCTGAGAGACAGATTAAATGCACAAGGCTTTGTGCCCAGCCCATCTGTCTGACATGCCCAAACCCCCAGCAAAGCTTGCACAGGGTACAGATCTGCCCATTTCACGTGTCTGTCCCCCAGAGAGGGCTCTGCAGTCCTTCAGGAGTATTGCACCACCCCTGCTGCATTTTATTGCTCAACAATGTTTGGATGTTATTGAGACATACATACCAGAATATTTTGGGCATCTCCATCTGCACTTGGGTCACCGGAATCCTGAGGAGCTTTTGAAAATATTGCAGTGCTGTTCAGTGTGGTGGTGAAAGGACTGAGCCCTGCAGAGTGGTGTCAGAAAGAAAAATATTGAGCCCTTGCCACAGAGGAAATAGGAGCAGAAGGATCAAAGTCTGTGACTAATGATGCAAGTCATGTATCCAAAGGGTACTTCTACCCCTGTGAACACAGGCAATGCAATAAGCCTCGCCTGCAGTTCAGACCAGGAACATCTTTGTAGAAGAAAAAAGGAATATAAAGGATGACAGACTCAACATTACAGTCCTACTGGGTTCTGTTTCCTCAGAGCTGTGCAAAATCTTCACAGCTTGGACCCCAGCTAACAGCAAGATTGTCTTGGAATTACCTCTCCTTTGACTCGTGGTGTTTCTGCAGGATGCCTTGACTATAATGTTACTCCTTCCTGAGAACAATTATCAGAAGAGTGTTCATTTTCGCTGTTTAACACAATGCAGACATTAAACGGACCTCATGTGCAGAAGGGGGGAAGTTAGCAGTCTGTCCTGGGTCTGCTGAATCATCAGAGATGTTCTCTGGGCTGTGCATCAGATCCTAGGGGTCAGATCCTGAAAACTGTGTAGTTGCCAGCTGCTTTCAGCTAGAGAAAGCACCGCAGCCCCTGTGGTACTCACATCCTGCCACTCAAAAAAAAAAATAAAATAAAATAAAAGCCACAAAGTGATCTTGTGCAGCACTTGCTCACTCATTTTTCCACTGTGCAGGATTAGGTCCCTTCCAAACAGACTTGTGCTGAGAGCTGGCTGGAGCAGGCCAAAAGAGACCCACAGAGTGAGCCAGCAGCTAAGCAGGTCTGTGTGCCCTTCTTCACTTATTAATGCAGGTAACCTGTAAGTGACTTCCTGGGGCTCACTTACTGCACTGGGCTCCTCCACACAACCTAGGATGGAGGGGCTTGCTCCTTCTGCAAGAACTGTGTGTCAGGGAAGTCTTCTTCATGAATCAGTCTCCTTCACGACTTACTCCTTCATGGGTTAGGGGCAAAAAAGGATGTCTGCACCCACAGACGTGTGTCAGTCCCTTGAGCCAGCAAGGCCTTTGATGCTGGGGGTGATGGTGGAAGCAGAGGGCTCATACTTTTCTTTACCTGCATTAGTTCAAGCTCCCCAGTCGCTATAACAGAAGCTCAGCCAGTTTGTAGCTCCGTATGTCACTGCTGTTTACTGACCTGGCAAACACATACATTTGGTGACACAACCATTTGATATAAAGGCTCTTTCCCCAGGAACTGGAAGAGGAGGGAGGTGAATGCTGGATCACAGTGGTTAGAGAAGAAAAAAAAGTGCCCATGACACAAAAGCCCCTTTCTTTTTTTTTTTTTTTAATTTAGTTTTCTTTTTGTGCATAGATTAATTGAAGTCACAACTTAATGCTGGTCACTGAGCAGAAAATCCAACGTGGTGGGTGGGCAGTCGACCCTTTCCAGACTCACCACATCCACTCTGTGGGGGTACCCGGAGCGCTACTGGAACTTGCCCAAATCCTTTGTGCACACTCAGTCAGATTTCGCAGACGCTTCATATTTTTCACAGGGTGAATAATGAGGATGCACTGATCCACTGACTGCGTGGGGCTGCTTACGCAGAAAGACACTGCAGCTTTGGCAACTGAAGAATACACCACCACAGTCTGTTTTCTGGTGGCGATGTGCACCTTCTTCCATTACCCCTGAACACCAGGTGATGCTGCAGCCAAAATCCAACTGGCCTCAAATCAGGCAGAATATTCTGCCTTTGTGACTGGTAGTTAGCACACAATTACAGAGCAGGTAGGGGATTTCTTTGGATTGGAGAAATGGAGACGTCAGAAGCAGCTCACACGAGCTCGTTAGGGAAAGAAGCAGCACTGCTATTATTGCCCATAAAAAACAGCTCTTGGTGATGCCAGAAGAACAAGGAAGACGAGGTAATTATGGTTTTGGCACAGTTAACACTGGCTGAGGGCATTTTCAGTCAGGCCAGGACAGTCAGCATGCTGTTCCTTTCCAAGGAAGTCGAGACAACTGTCCATGTTACAGGAATCCCTTCTTCCCTTCTGAAATACAGCTGTTAAAGAGCACATGTAGACCCTGTACAGCTGCTGGGGGCTGTCCCCAGGAACCTGCTGGGTGACTTTTGGGTGGACAGGATGCAGTTGTCTTACACTATTTTGGACGGGGAGCACCCCAATTATCCTGGCTCCAGACCCAGTGAAAGACTTGACAGCTGCAAGGTCTTTCAAGGATAATCAACTGCATCAGCCGGGGAGCCACTGGGGGATACAAAGATGAACCATTTGGGAACCCTGGGAGGAACACTTCCCCTTAGACTGCCCTTGGGGCCAGGAAGGGAGGATGGAGGATGGGACAAATGGCCAGTTTGGTTTGCTCCTGCCTGGATATCCAGAGCTGGTTTTAAAAGGTAGGAAGGGAAGCTTAGGATTCCTCCCAGCTCAGACATGCAGCCTGTAAAGGCTTCTACTGTCAGGAGATCCTGGAGAGAAGGGATGAGGTCTTTTCCTGGAAGAAGGAGCTGGCAAGGTACATAGAGCTTCCCGTGCTTAGTCTTGGCAGGAGCTAAATGGAGCCTGCAGAAACAGCAGGCAGCAGGGGAAGGGTCCAGGCTGCTGGGAACAGGTTCCTCTGGAGTGGGTCACTGCTTCTGGGCAGGCAGGGACCTGCTTGCTGGCAAGTGGTAAAAGGGAATTTTATCACAGTGTGACTGCAGAACTGCTGTGTGGAGCAAAGCTGAGGAGCTACAGAGCCTTTCTCTTCACCTCCGTGACGAGGGGCTGTGCCAACAGTGTGTGGTAGTGCTTTACATGTGTCCAAGCTTCTCCCTGTGCCATACAGACGTGCTGTACCTGTGCCAGGAGGATCAGATCCATGACATGCTTTGCAGATGGGGAAACGAAGGCAGATAGAAAAAGGTGATGAAGGGGAAAAGCTTGTAACAAGGGGCAATTTACAGTTGAGGAGGAGGGACAAATACGAGCTTCTGTAAAGCTCTGAAACACAGACAGAAGGGGGAGGAAATGCTGCAATTTTTACTTTCTCCCATTTTTTGTATATATACATTTTTTTTTTTAATTCTAGCCTAACTATTGCTGTTGCCCTTCCAAGGGCTTCAGCCAAGTACACATACCAATGGCACCTGAGTGAGTGGGAGGCCCAAGGGCAATACCTGTGTCTGTGTCCAGCAGGGGTCACTGAGGATTTTCCTTCTTTTAAGGCTTTTTTTTTCCTTCTTTCTAGCTTTTTGGGGGAATATACCATTCCAAGAAACCATCCATGTTGCGAGTAGGAATGCACTGTTGGAGCCAACTTGGAGTATGGCAAAATGAACCCTCACTAAGGCAAGGATGCCTTGAGCCAAACTGCAAGCAGTGGTCCAGCACTGGTGGGACAGATGCAGAAGCTGACCAGGTGCAGTATCCCTCACACTTGTACTGCACTGGGGCAGTGTCTAGAGCAAAGCTTGTGGCCAGTGCACCAGCAGGTGCTATCAAACAAGACATACCAGTGCATATGGTTTGTTTTTCTCCATGTGAGAACTTGATCTCCTTGCTCTCCAACCAACTCATCCCCTAGATGGGACCAGAGCCAAGGCACCACTCTGAAAAACAAACACAGGATCTCCTCCTGTCATTCATGGGGGCTGTAGGTTGTAGAAACACAGGGAGGATCTCATGCATTTGCACTAAAGCTCTGGCTGCCAAAGAGGCCTGGGGTGTTCCCAACTCAGGGGAAAACTACCTGAGGTGTAGTGGAGATACCCATGTGTTGTTTCCTGCCTGGAGAGTTAACAAGCACAGGTTGGGAGAGATACAGGCCAGGGGATGATCACTAATCAATGGAATGGTGAACACCAGGTGATGCTGCCAGGCTGTTGTCAGGGTGAGATTCTGGAGCGGGGCAGGTCAGAGCTCAGGAAGCACAGCAGAAAGCATCCTTGCATCCCTGAGCATGTCCTTCCTCATCTTTTCCAGTCTGGCAGGGGAATGTCTGGTTCCCACACTTTCAGAAGTGGGGCATGGCCTGGCTGTGTCCTCCCTTCCCAGGAGAGCTCAGCTGCTCCCTGCTCCAGCTTATTCCTCACCGTGTATCCAATACAAGCTTCCAGCTTTCTCATGCTACTCCAGTGACACAAAGTTGCTGCCATTACTCCAGGATAGAACCCAGCCTTTTTTGTCTTTGTTTATTAGGACAACTGGCTTATCACTCACTGTGTTTTTACTGTGTTCACTAGTAGCTTTTATGTAAATTCACCAATGAGACTGTAAAGGCCAGCAGTCTATGCTGGCGATAATTCTGCAAAGTCTCCCTGTCCTTCCTGGGCAGTGCAGGACTGCTGGTCCCTCTGTGTCAGGACATGATGATACAACAGTGCAGTTGGCAAGGACATATCCCCCGAGTGTTCATTCCAAATGGAAATGTTAATGGACAAAACCTGGAAATCCTCGGGTACAAGGGGTGTCTGCACCTGCCTCCTGATGGTTCACCCTCCATCCTGGGCTGCCAGGGGTGGGTAATGCCAGGCGTTGGGCATGTTGCCCCCATGTGCAGCAGCAGGATGACTTAGAGGGGATTCCTCCCCCAGACACAGATGTGTGCCTGCACACACACATCATTCACACACTGTAGGCCTGAGAGCAAAGCCCTGGGTGAAAAGATCTGCTGGTGGTTCAGGGTGCTCATTCCAGCTGGAGTAAACCTGTCCTACTGGGACTAATGAGTTCTTGTGGATACTCGACTAATTTATCAGGAGAAGGTGCACTTTCACTACCACAAATAGCACATATCCTCACTCCTCATCACTCTCTGATGACGGGTAGCAAATTTATTCCTGTTTTTTTCTGCCCAGGAGCCTGTGACACCCCCCAGCCTGCAGTGCCAGTCCAATATTGCTGTTTCCTATAATTTCACTTCCACCATCCCGGCTGCAGTGATAATGTCCTTCAATTCACCTTCAGGTATTCCCAGGTTTTCCTCAAAATGCAGTGAGCAGAGAACCCAAATCCCAGGCTCTTCAGGAGAGATGAGACACATAACTCCACTCTGCTCTATTCTAATGCCAGGCAAACAATTTGCCATTAATAATGTGAGCAAGAGAAATTGTCTTTCTGTCTGTTGATGAAGCTGGATGCAGAGAATTCAGATGGGAGTTTGTTATCACTGGAAATTCCTCAGTGAATGGCTCCAGTGACTGGCACCCAGTGAATTGTACTCTGTTCATGCCTTTACTATTCATTGCTCATTGGGTTTTTGGTCTCGGCATTTTTTTCTAAATTCTGATGCCCAAACCAATATTTCCTTTTCATAAAGGTTGCTGCATGAGTGCATTCTCTCTAAATGCTCATGTGGCTGCTGTGCTATTTAACAAGCCTCCCGTTCAAGAAAAAAACAGGAAAAAAAAAAACAAACAGAAGAAAAAGAACCAAAAAAAAGAGATTCTGAATACCTTTCTGTCTTGTGAAGATGCAGTAATAGATGTTCTCACCACAGCCCCAACCTACTTGTGGTGATGAGTGTTGCTCCATCCTGTAGTTTGTCCCAACTACACTGCAATTCAATGCATTTTCTGTAAGGCAGCTTATTCTGCTTCCCCAAAAGCATCAGAAGTACCTTCCAGCACTAACAGAGAATGCACATATCCCTTTATGGCTTATCACTTTGACTTCAGTGAGAAATTTACTTTTTGTCTGAGGAAAATATTTATCAATATTGCTAGTAGGTTATAAATTTGAACTCCAGGTTCCCATTTGATATTACGAACCACCAGAATAATGTCATGCTGTCAAATATATTGAATTCCTTATCTTGTATCTCTTATTAACAAATGGGTCTGTGAAAAGGTTTGGCCATCACACTAGTTTTTATTGGCACGCAGTGAAGTAAAGAAGATGCCAATGGAAGGCTTCCAGACTATACATCTTATTACCACCATTTGTCTCAATCCCAGATCATTGCCCCAGAGAGGATATGCCATCTGCAGCTACAGAGTAATGCATGTGTGTATCCTCACACAGACCCACCAGAAGGGGTTTTGCACTGGAACCCAGTGCAAATCAATACCCATTTTGTTCTCCTTCTTCACACTCTTCCTCCTTACATTACAAATGACAGAATTTAAAGGCTTCCAGCCTGAAAAGCCCTGCTGACATGAGTGACTTGCCAAAGTAGGAACATGCTGGCTGGAGGAATCCCTGTCACAGATTTCAGCTCCTATGGAAGCATCCAAATAAAATTTTCAGATGAGTTCAGTTACTGACTTTCTCACCTTTGCTTTCAATGGGAATTTCTCTGTAACTAGGTCTCTTCCTAGTATGATCCTCTACGTTTTATGCATCTAACAGTGTTAGTCTTTAAATAAATACCTATAGAATATGATCTTGCTATACTCACATAATTATAATATCTTCCAAAAAGGCATCTCTTTAAGCCAAGACACTGGTCTATCTTAACCACCACAATGAGCAATTGCAGATCTTGTTGTAAGAGTTTTCCCCTGGTATGTACTACAAGACTGGGGAACCATCTGCCCAACTGAAAAGCATAAATTAGGCAGGAAAAGGAGATCTATGTCACTGATCTTCTGAGAGGTGATGGCTATCGACAGAAAGGAAACAGCTTGAGCCAGCTCAAAAGATGATCAAGAGCCTGCAACATGAAGAACTGCTTGAAGATAACATGTCCTACTGAATATGAGACAAAGCTGTGTGCTCTCTAGTTGTATCAGCTGCGTAACAAGGGGAGCATTTCTAGCTGAAGTATGAACATCTGGTTTCCTATTTGAGGAGTCACAATCAATCTGCCCCAGTAGCACAAACTGCTCACTCCACCCCAAACTTAAAGCTCTTGTGAAACCATCACTGGAGAACCATCTGGTTTTGAGTTGCCTTGTCATTATCCATCTTGTGAGAGATATTTTCAGGATGTCAACAAACAACTCCATCCAAAAAGTTCTTCCATGTTTCTTGTCATCCACGATTGCATATATTTAGATCCCATATGCCCTGTTCTTTGCTTCCCTGGAAACTCAGGATTGGCTTGTGCCAAGAACAGCACGTAAGAAATTTCCTTTGTGTTATTGTCTGTAGGGTCTTGCTGAGCCCCGGGAACGAAGCGTAACACGCGCGTGCACATTTGGAAATGGGTTGTCTTGGTGTCCCACTCACAAACTGCCAGCCAGCCCACCTCCCCCACTCCTGCTTCACTGGAGTCATTTCATCAGCTGGGGGCTTACAAAGCAGGAATTCTGCTAACCCTTTGTTCTCTGAAACTTTATTTATTGTCTTCCCCTCCGCCACAGCCCGCATGCGGAACCAGCGTGTAAAAGAACGTGTGATGCATGATTCAGTGCCACACAAAAATTTCGCTGAGCTTCTCATGTTCAGCACCAATAGGAACCTTTGTGTGGTGTGTGGCTGCAGAGTGCCAGCTTCTGAGTGTGTAAAATGCGCTTGACCTCACTTCCAGACACCCACATGCACACCCAAAATGCTGGAGAACTCATTGCATTCGTGGTCCAGAAAGTGGCGTTTTGTTCTCTCTCTGCCCCTGTTTTGCCTGACTTTGGGTGAACGCAGCTGAAAATGTCAGAGACACAGCCCTGATGTAACGCAAGAGGAGGATTACAGTTCTCCTGACACCGGAGGGGGGTTACAACAATGCAGCTGACGTAGGAGGGGACGGATTACAGCGCATCTGACAGAGCGGCAATTATAGGAAATGTATTTGCAGGGATGGATGGAAAACGAATCGTATACGCTGTTCCAGGGGAGGACAATAAAGGTGTGTTGCAACAGTCCTTCTCCCCCCCTCTGGAAAGCAGCGTTTCTCTCTTGTCCATCGGCACAAACAATCTGTGCTGTATGGCAGGAAATATCAGACACAAATATCACATCAATCTCTAAGGAAGGATACCTGTTTTCGTAACTTGCTCATTGACTAAAGATCTCTTAGTAGTGGCTCAGACAATAGGTGGATATATCAGGTTTTCCCTGTGGAATAACTGTACCACCAAGACTGTGCTGTTAATGCAACTTTTATTTTGTTTCTGTTTTCTTTCAGAGTGAGCAAAGTCGAGAAAGAGAAGGGGGAGGGGAGAAGCTCCAGGTTTTTTGGTATGCAGTGGACAAACGCCATTAAAACCCTCTTCAAAGGAGCCTGTGCTTCCCCCTTTCCTGGCAGAGGTACAGGCAGGCACAAGCAGGTGAAGGGACACCTGGGACACCGGGAAAGCAATTGCCTTTCCATCTCAAACTGCAGCAAGAGTATGGAGGATTTCGGGCTCTGAGGCATGAATATAGAGGAAAGGTGAGGGGGGCCTTTATTCATTTTGTCCCTGGGGAATGATTTGCAGCTTTCTGCATGAATCACTCACAAGAGAGGGGAGGGGTGTGGAGGCTGGAGCGAGGGGACATCAAAACTGCCAGACTCGGGTCACTGTTTCCAGCACAGCCATCAGCAAAGAACATACGTGTGCAGTGAATTCCATTGTCTCAGGATGCTTCCTGTTGGGCACGTGTCCACCTCGTCCACAGCTGCACTGCCAGGGCATCTCCACATCCTACAGCACTCCTGTAAAATGCAATGGGACACGGGGACAGTCAGTCCTAAAGGAACGAGGCTGAATTCCTTTCCTGCCCTCACAGATTGTCCCTCCAGCCCAGCATGGGAACAGACATCCAGTCCCCAGTGAGGCCATCTGTGCTGGCTGGAGAACAACTGGAAGGTCTTGCACAGCTGGGAACACCTCATGGCAACCCCAGCAGCCATAAAGACAAGGGCAACAGCCTTCAGTTCCCTGGCCTGCCCATGGGAAGGTTCCCAAACTCGTTGAAAGGAGGCTGGTTTCCCACCACATCCATCTGGCTGGCAGAATTTCCCCAACCTTTTTGTAGGGATCCCAAAGAGAAAAGATCCCAGGCAAGGCAAGGGAAAAGGGGCACAAGAGAGTTTGACCTTGAGTTTTGGCTGATTTGTAGCTTGAATGTGGAGTTCCCACAAGCTCTGACTCAGGTTGGGGGTGCCCAGGGGCTATGAAGCCACTAGACATGGACAATGAGGGTGACAATAGGGTGACAGTGGTATGACTGAGTGTCCCAACTCCTGTTTGACAGCTCAGGACCCAAGCAGGGCAGCTCATCCCTACCCCAGCACTGCTTCTTTACATAACCAGCCTTCCCACAGTGGTGTCAGTGGGTTTTCTTCCCTCGCCATTTCAAGGGGTTTCCAGCACTGCTTCCCTGCTGCTTGTTGTTTCCCTCTCACCCTGTCCATAGCCTCTTCAGTCTTGGGACCCTTCCAACCTTCATCTCTGTCTGGGGCCCTGGGAGGACTGACAGCTTCAGATTACAGCCGTGTGCACAGCAGTCAGCAGGGAGGACGCTGGCACAGAGAAGGGGAAGGATAATTTCACGGGAATCAAATCCCCTGTCAAATGGATCGTGGACATGCCTCCCTGCCACCTCTGCTCTCATATCTGATGTCTACTCAGCATTTGTTTTTTGCTTTGGAAGCTGCCAGCTTCCGACTGATCTTACACTGCTAAACCTCCCTGATCAGGTGTGGCCTAAAAAAACCCCCAAACAACAAAGCAACACACGAGCTACTACAGTGTGTGGGATGTTTCAGGGAGCAGTGAGAAGCAACACAAGCTCTCAACAGAAACTGCTGGCACAGAGTGGCAAAGCTTTGGGAGCAGCAGAAAGCAGCTGACTCCATTTGACCTGTCTCTCTGTCCACACTCCAGCCAGGAGTGGGGGGGGCTAACATTAAATTACAAGCCCAGAAAGCCCAGACTGTGAAAAATCACATATAAGAGCTGCCTATTGTATAAATTGTGCTGAACCCTGTATGCACACAGCTGTACTTACACCAGCTGTAAGATTAACGTTATTCACTTAATTTCAGTGGGAAGGTTGGCCTAGCAGTTAAAGCACTTTGCCAGAGCTCAGGACACAGAAATGTGTTTCACAGCTCTGCCACAGACTTGCTGTATCACTACCATGGGCAAGACACTTCATCCTGTAGTCTTTCTGCCCTCCCAGTAGTAAAGGAGGTACAGTAAATGGGGGAAATTACATCTTTTCCTTACCTGTTTTCTCTTTTGTCCTTGAAGATTGCATAGCCTTGGTGGAAATGTGCCATTTCCAAGTTTGTCTGTAAGCATCAGATTTCCAGGTGGTTCTGCCCCAGGAAGGTGCCTACCTGGCTAATCCCTATGCCAAGAGTAAAAGTAGCTTAAGACTAATGTACTCAGCCCCAGAG
This sequence comes from Chiroxiphia lanceolata, assembly GCF_009829145.1. Taxonomy (NCBI): domain Eukaryota; kingdom Metazoa; phylum Chordata; class Aves; order Passeriformes; family Pipridae; genus Chiroxiphia; species Chiroxiphia lanceolata. The sequence continues at coordinate 5,557,342 of NC_045638.1, read as the reverse complement.
GTTTTTGGTCCTCTTTGCTCAACACCTTTTGATAGAATACATGTTCTGCCTTACAGGATATCTTGCAGATGGATGTTTTAAGAGGTGTAAACAAAATGACTTTCAGTTAAATTCAAATGGGCACAGTTAGATTACAGGTGTGTACTCACTTTTCCTGCTATCACCACCTTTGGTCATTAAGCTTAAACAATTGGAAAAAACCCCTAATTCAAAAGCCATTGTTCAGTGCTAGTTGTTCAGATTCTGCATTTTATTTACCCTGGGCAATGGAAATAACCTATCCCACTTCTCTTTTTTACATAACTTTTTGTGTGCTTGTTGCCAGTTGCCAGTCAGGTTCATGTGCCCCAGCACTATCAGAGTGACAAACACAGAAGGGAAATGATTACAATAAAACAGAGGCACTCTCAAGGGCACAGACCACCTTGTTTGTTCAGTGTTTGTATTTCCCTTTATATAAACAAAGACAGTCAGAGCCTTGGTATTAACAGTAGATTTTGTAACACATTATATGTAGGCAAGTAAAGAACCCAAACATACCTGGTGGTGACCCTTTAAAAAGCTATTTCTGAGCCCTAGATAAGGATAAATGGTGAAGAGGAGGTCTATGTCCCTTTATTCTGCAAGACAAGCTCAATGTATTATGTCAGTGAGATGTCATTGTCTCGTTAATTAGGGAATGTCATAAACCTTAATGACAAAAGACCATTGTTGTGATCATAATTATGTAACTGTGATGCAATATTATGACCAAAGACATTCCAGTGGTCTGAAATATATTTCTGCATAGCATTGTGGTACCTCAGTAAGGACATGTTAGCTTTAAAGTATTTTTGCCAAAATTGCAGTGGCAGTCTGGATTTTTTCAATTCAAAGACACTTTGAAGTTGTATTAGAAACAGTCATGCACCATTTTTTCAAGATAATGCTTTTGTCTTTAAAATAAGCCTACAAGTATTTTAGTTGGTTATCTCATCTTCTTTACTTCAAATGTCACTATATTTTTTTTTTGTAATGTGACACCTCCCATTTGACTTTTTTTCTAGGCCAGAGTCTAACTTGGCGTGACCAGGAACAACACTATTGACTTCAGCAAGGTTTTATTCAACTAAATTGTGTAAAATAGCCTAACAAATATGATTTTCAAAATAATCACACTGTTATTTTCTGGGGAAAAAAACTACAGCTGTACAGTAAATAGTGCCCCAGCAAACCTGCCATACCAATCCAGGCTGACTTCAGCTGTGGAGGGTGAAATGGGTAGAAAGGAATGACTCCACTTCTTGGTTTGTTTTCTTTTTGCCAAGCGAAGAAAGTTGCTATTGTCGTTAGTTTGTTTTGAAACTGATAGAAAATGCTGAGTGAAATGACTAAAGATTGAATTGCTGGAAATATCTGCAAGATGAGTTCTGGAAGGCATCAGTCTCCATGTATATTGCCATACATAGATCATGCCACCCTTAGGGAGGGAGCACATTGCTGCTGCAATGGAAAAACTGAGCAGCTGTGTCCTCCCAGCTTCTCCCTCTTCCTAGAGAAATCAAAGGAACATCTTTGTGAATATGCTTTGGAAAGTCCTCCTCACTTTCCTCGCTTTTCTACCCTGGTTATGTACAAGCCTGCTCTGTAATTACACCTCTCCCGACCATGGATATCACAGAATCATCCAAGGTGATTCCTCGTTCAGGATATCCGAAACAGCAGAGGGCAGCAGAAATGTTAAAGCAGAAATTGCAGAAGCCTCAACCTTCCCAACAGAAGCACCTCTGTGAAGCGATAGAACACGGTTGTGTAAGAGGTTTGTGATTCCTCCACAGTATTCACAGCGAAAGTGGTAGAAAAACCATGTAAATATGACACTACCAAAATTGTGCAGTGCTGGTGAAAGCTGTTGTGACAGATATGAATGAAAATGGAAGAGGAATACCAAAAGGTCGCCGAAAATAATAGATGCAGGGGGTCTTTTAACTCTCAGCAAATCATAAAAGTGTTATAACTCTTAAAAATTTGGTGCTCTCTCCTTCACTGCAGATGTTAAATGTCCCTTTGCAACAGAGGTCACTTTAAGCACCTTCCACAGGCAGCAACACTTGCTAGTCCTTCTTGCCTCTTCCATCTACTGCAGTTAATTAAAATCAGGATGCTGGATTCTCCTCTGGTGAGGTCTTACGCTCTCCAGGCAGTCCTGTGGCACAGGTGTCCATGAGCACCAAATCCAGTCCTCTTCTTCCCATTCGGGAAGAAAGAAATTCCGAGTCCTTTAAAAAGAAATAAAAATGTTGTGCTCCTAGCTGCGGCTGTCTTTGAGTGTTCTTTCCAAAAAGACCAGCTCTGTTTGCCATCCTAAAACACTTAATCAATTTCAAATGAAAGCAGCAACTATAATTAAAGGGAGGAAAATCCCACCACAGCAGAGGAGCCATTATTAAGGTAATTTTTTCCTTTATAACTCCTGGGGCACTGTTCACATGCAGCTGCTACTGTATGTGCTGTTTGTGCGTCACCTTCTCCTCATGAGCTCCACAGAGAATATACTGTTAGCTTAATAATAACAATAATAACAATAATAATAAGTCAGCTTTTCATGTGAGTTATTCAAGGCACTGTGTAAGCACTAATTGAATGCTACAATAGCCTGTGCTGGCTGTGTGCTATTACCCCTTTTACAGCACATGCCACAGCAGTCCCATGACTTGGGTCACACCATGTAAGCAGCTCCTGTCCTTCAGCTCCTGACCACCAGCTCTGCAAGCCACTGTCTCTCCCAGAACCATTCAACCCCAGCAGACTGCCAGCCTAACTGCTCACAGAAAACAGGCATTGAGACAGCATGATTTTTGTGTATAAAGGAAATTTGGGGGTTAATTTCAGGTGTTATTTCTCTGTGTTTGTAGGAAAAAGAGCCTGTAGTGTAACTGGCCTGCCAAAGGACTAGCACTAACATTACAGCAGGTAACACAAGCAAAAGAGTTAATGTTATGTGTATGTGTATATATATATATATGTATATATATAGGGAAGCAGGGGAAGTCCTGCTTGCTCCGCTAAAACGTCCTGATGGATCTCTCTCAAGTGCATTGATGACGCACAGCTCACGTATTTGATTTATATAGAGCACCACATTTTCCTCATCCCATCTTTAAATTTACAAAAGCCGACAAAAAGGTTTCGCTTTCCTCCCCTAGTGGGTGCCTCTTTAGGAGTCATCCACGTGCCTTAAGGAGACCACCACCAACATGTGAAAACAATCACAGAATCACAAAATAGTCAGGGTTGGAAGGGACCTCTGGAGATCATCCAGTCCAAGGCAGGGTCACCTGGAGCAGGTGACCCAGGAACACATCCAAGTGGGTTTGGAAATGTCTCTAGAGAGGGAGAATTCAAAACCTCCCTGGGTAGCTGTTCCAGTGCTCTGCCACCCTCCACGTACAGAAGTTATTCCTCATGTTGAGGTGAAACTTCCTGTGTTTTATTTTATGGCCATTGCTCCTCATCCTGTCACTGAGCGCCACCAAGAAGAGTCTGGTATCAACCTCTGACACCCACCTTGGAGATGTTTATATGTATGGATGAGATCCCCTCTCAGTCTTCTCTTTGAAGAGATTTTTACTGATTGATTTGAAATCTTCGGTCTGAAGCAGAGCTACATCTCTTCCACCCAAAGCATCACCTTATTTCAAGCAGTCAGACAAATCCAAATTTTGTGTCCCTTGGTGGAAGAGAAGGGTCACTGCCCAGCGTGCCATGGGCTGTGACAGTCAGGTGAGGGGCTCAGACTTAGAGGGACAGTTTTCCAGTCAGAAACCCAACAGATGACTGAATTACCTGCCTGAAAAGAGCCTTGACTGACTGTAATACAGAAGATTAACAGATGTGGCTGGCATCATTCAAGACTTATTTTTGTGGCTAAACTGGAATTTGACTCCAAATGTACAAATATTTTAGTCACCTGCTGGGTGAAGGCTGAAGACCTGCCTGTTTGAACCCTGTGCATCTGCTGCTTCACATTTGACCTTGAGAGGAGTCTCAGCTTCCGGGATGCTGAGGTTCAATCCCAAACAACCTCTTTCAGCCCTGGTGTGCCAAAGGGAAACTTCCCAAGCCTCGCTTCCAGACTCGCCAGACATAATAGCACTGCAGGTATATTTTGAATGTAGCAGTAAGTTGCAATAGTATCACAAGGCTGCATGTATATATATATATATACATAAATATATATATAGGACATGGACCTGCTGGAGGGAGCCCAGAGGAGGCCACCAAGATGATTAGAGGGATGGAGCACCTCTCCTCCAAGGAAAGACTGAGAGACAAGAGGGAATGACTTCAAACTTAAAGAGAGTAGGTTCAGGTTCGATATTTGAACTGTGAGGGTGGCAAGGCACTGGAACAGGTTGCCCAGAGAAGTTGTGGCTGCCCCATCCCTGGAAGTGTTCAAGCCCAGGCTGGATGGGGCTCTGAGCAACCTGGTCTTTCAAAGGTGTCCCTGCCCATGGCAGGGGGCTTGGAACAAGATAATCTTTACAGTCCCTTCCAACCCAAACCATTCTATAATTCTAGGATAACATATGGGCTCTTTATTATTACTTGTGTTGCTGCCTGTGCCCAGCTGGTGGACCCAGAGGGCTGCTGTCCCCACACCGGGGTGGCCTCAGCCCTTGTGGGTTGGTCGGCAGCAGCCTCCTCAATCCATCACACCCTGGAAAACACAGGCAGGGAAACCGTCCTTGCACGGGGGAAGGTGGCTCAGTGTCCCACCGCCGGCACTACCGCGAAGGGTGGGCGTTCACAGGGATTAGGGATAAATGTCCCCCGCAGCTCTGCAGCCGCACTTTTCCTCCTGCCAGCTGGACTGTCCCTGTCGGCGTCCCCGACACACGGGGCTGGGAATGCCTCTGTAGCTGCGGACAGCGGGACCCGGCACCCCCGCCGGGGGTCACCGGGGGTCACCAGGGCCAGGTGCTGTCGCCGGGCCGGCGCGGTGGTCGCAGCCGCGCTGCGGGGACGCGCCGTCGGGAGCGGGGAGCGACCCCGGCGGGAGGACGGGATGGGGCGGGGTGGGCAGGAGACCCCGACGACCACCCCCACCCCTCACCCCATCCCACCCCATCCCTCCCTCCCTCCGCCCTGACGTCACCGCCCCCCCGGGTCTCCCGGGCGACGGCTCCATCAGCGCCCGCGTCAGCGCCGCCCGTTCCCTGGCAACGTCCCGGTGCCTTCGCTCCCCTTCAGCCCCGCGCCCGGGACCGCGTCCTTCTGGCGTCAAAGTGACGTCAATGGGCCCGTCTCGGCTTTCGGCGGTGGGCGGGGGGAAGGAGGCGGGCGGGGAGGTAGGGAAGGCGGGGTGTGCGTGGATGGAGGAGGGCGCCGGGAAAGGGCGGGGGGCCGGGACATCCCGCGTGGTCCCGCCTGCCCCCCGGTGCGCGCACACACAGACACACAGACACACACACACACACATACACACACACGCTCACGCTCACAACACACACCCGCCCGCACACGCACCCGCACACCCTGCGCCGCACACAGCGCATCGCACCGCGCCCACACCGCACTGCCAGGTACGGCCGCTCCGGCGGGCAAGAGCGGGACCGCCGGCGGCTCGGACGGGGCTCCGGGGCGGGGAGAGCCCGTGTGAGCCGTGCCGTGTTCCGTGCAGGTGCGAGCAGCCCGGGGCAGCGCGGATGCTCCCGTCCTAAAGGCGCGGCGAGCGCTGCCCGCGCCCCCCGCCCTGAGCCATGGTGATCATGTCAGAGTACGGCTCCGCGCCCGCGGCCGCGCAGCGGCCCCTGCGAGTCGGCTTCTACGACATCGAGAGGACCCTGGGGAAAGGCAACTTCGCCGTGGTCAAGCTGGCCCGGCACAGGGTGACCAAGACGCAGGTGGGTGCGCTGGAGGGCCGGGGATGGCGGTGGGAGCGCGGCGGCTCCGCGGAGCTGCGGAACCCGCGGCTGATGCGGCTCCTCCTCTGAGGATCTTCAAGTTTTCCCGCTGTGTGTAAAATTAAAACCGAGCGAGAATATGTGTGAAAAACCAACCTCAGAACACCTCATTTCTGAGTGTTACGGTAGCTTCGTTGAATCACACTCAGTTTGCTGAAAAGCCCGACACGTTAAGGGTCTTCGAAAGACTTTTTGTGGGTTTAGTTCTTTTCTCATTCAAGAGCAAAGAACTTGGGGTGTTATTCGCAGAAATAATTTATTAATGGGTAGTGCAGACGTTTCTATATTTCTAGTGCATGTTTAAATCGTATCAGTCACCACAGTAGGAAATAGTCTGTTAGAGGAATCTGTTTTTCACTGGCATGGGACGGATTAAAAGATTTGCAGAATCCTGTCCAGTGCTAATTTCTACAGTTCTGTTCACTACCTTATGTGTAATCCTTTGACGTAGAAAAGAAAAACGAAAACGTTCTGTGTCGGGAATTCTGTGTGGTTCAGAAAAACAGAATCAGCTTTGTCAAGTCCATACTTAAAAAGCTACTTCAAAAGCTACTTTACTTGGATTTTGTAAGTGGCGTGTCTCTGCGGGGGGTGTCTTTTTTTTTTTTTTTTTTTTTTAAGGTATCTGGACAGTGAGAGTACCTATTTTGTAATACCTGGGGTTGTTTTTAAATCTGCAGGTTGCAATAAAAATAATAGACAAAACAAGGTTAGACCCAAGCAATCTGGAGAAGATTTATAGAGAAGTTCAGATAATGAAGCTTTTGAATCATCCCCACATTATCAAGCTATATCAGGTAAGAGTTCAGCTTTGGAGTGCAGCACGTAGATGAGATATACTTGTGCTCTTCTCTTGCACATGATTTTACATCTAATATTTGCAGAGAGAATGCATATTGAAATATTTTTTCGAAAACCACTTGAAATAAGAGGGGTATTTTAAAATTCTTCATTCTTTGAACAAGACCCTGGTACATTAGACAGCTTTTTGACAAAATGCACTGTAAAATTTACAGTTTAAACCAGGCTGATGTTTGTTTCGGATCGCGGAGCAGGTTATCTGAACTTCTATGATTAACTTCCCTTTCCTATCTCCTCTGCTTTTCTAGTTTAGAAGACTGGAACTTGTTACTTGTTTAAGGCTTTAAAAGCCTTAAACTCGTGTAGGGTGGTAGAGAAGGAAGCACAAAAGTTGAGTTTGCCTTAAGTGGAAGGGATTTAAACCAACAACAATTAAACCTAATTAATCTAAGTAGAAATTCTAAGTGAAATTCTAATATAAGAATTAAATTAGTAAAAAAATTAAAAGGCAATAAATGTTGGTATGTCTTAGAATATACTAAAAAATGACCTGTTTGGTTATTCTTTTCCACTTTGTGTAGTTTTGAAAGTGAATTTTAAATATCTGTGACCTTGTAGAGTTTCATAACATGAATTTTGTTGTAGAGCTGTTCAGTTTCTGCACTAATGGGTGGTTTTAACCATAGGAACAAATTATTGTGTTGTGCAGAAAACAGGATCACAAGGATCACGAGGACTGCTTTGCAAATTCTAAATATTCGATCTAATTAGCCTTTGGTGTAAGTTCCTCTTAATCATCTTAAATAATACCGTGTGGATTTAAGAAGAAGATGATAGAACAGTTTGGGTTGGAAGGGACCTTTAAAGGTCATCTAGTCCAAGCCTGTGCCGTGAGCAGGGATGAGGTATCAGCTTGTCTGGACCTGTCTGGAAGGGCAGGGGGGAGAGAGGGGGACATGGATGAAGCAGCAGGTCTGAAAGTCCATGTGGAGTAGTAAATACTATTATCAGCTGTGATCTTACCGTTGGGTTTGTTAGCTTAAAAAGAAATTAAAAAAAAAAAAAAAAAGTTTAATTAACACGTAAGGCTGAAGAGCCAGTAAGGCAGGTGCTTTGGCAAGGCATTATTTCTGAAGACCTTGACACACATGAAGTGTTTGTATTTGTAGTATTAACCATCATAACAAAAGTGGTTCTGTGTTAACAGCTGACGTCATGGC